>NC_057862.1:539038181-539341931 GCF_019393635.1 Dromiciops gliroides | reverse complement strand
CATTCTTTGATTGCCACAGGAGGAATATAGGAGAAACTTGGGTCAAACTGCTGTTTGTTTTCTTTCCTCCTCTCTGAATTGCCAAGATGACTCCACAGTTGCCAGAGAGGGAGTAGATGGAATAATATTTGTCTTTAAACTCATCACCAAATGGGGAAGTATATCTGCCCCTAAGCATGGAATTATCATGTTATCTAGCTGATCTGGAGAGCTCATCTAGGCTCCAGCCTCAGTATACATGTCTTATATGTCTTATAGTTCATGTGTATGAGAGCAGAGAAGGAAAGGTGAGCCTTTTACTATGATAGGAAGGGTTGTTGTTTTCTTTTGGTTTTTTTTGAGGGGCTAGCAAGAGTGAGTCAGGGCATAACCCCAACGTACATTCATTTCCTCTCTTCCTAAGATATTTCCCATCTGTACTATTCCCTTTAATCATCACCATATACTTCTTCCTTAATTGCTTCCTCTCCGATGGTCTCCTCTATTCCTTAAGACTAGAACCTTTTTGAGGGCAGGAAGTGCCTTTTCTACAATTTCCTAACTGCCCTTTCCCCCATTGTGCTTATCTGGGTACCTAGTGTATGCTTATAAAGATTTCCTGAGCTGAATCAAACAATGAAAGAAACCTAGGACCTGAAGTACCTTTTGACAGGTGACACTGCCCTCTTTGACCTGGGTGTGAAAACTGAAATCTTTGAATGTTTTTACATTATTGATATCTTCATGGTTCTTAGGTTCTGTTCCACTGGGACGTAGTGAGGGAAGAGAGAGAAGTTTCCCCTTCAAATGAAAAAGGAGTTTCTTTTTGTTGTTTGTCCCTTGTTTTTGAAGGGGACCAATGACATCATGATAAAATAGTGTTTGATGGGTCTTGATGTCTTGATTTGTACGTGAATTAGATATAAGTGAGGCAGCCTCACTCTGTCTTCCAGAATCACCCAAGTCTGGTGTCAGGACAAAAGTCAGGATGACTGGCAATAGCTCAGCATGCAATGGATGACCTTGGCATCTTTGATACCTGGCCAGGTTCTAAGTGCTCTATAGCACCTACTTCAGCTGCCTTCATGGCCCCTGGAACAGTGTTCTCATCCATGTATTACACAGGGAAGTCTTACATGTTTGGGGCATGCATCCCCCAACCGACAAACAGGCTTGAGGCCTGTCAGTTACCCTCAACCTGGTTTAGCCCATCTATCAATAGAGTTGTACCAGAGCATGGCTGCTGTGAATGCTATGGCTTCTTGAAGCCACAGGTGAGAACTAGGTGAATCATGTGGCTGCCAAAAGTAGATGATCAGCCCCAAAAAGAGTTTAGCAAGCTTTTCTAGCCGAGGTACTAGTCCTTCCTGAACACTCCATGCATCCCAGGCTTGTTATAATGGACTGAGAAATAGTCATAGATGCAGAAAAAGCCAGCTTCAAATCTGGCCTCAGATATAAGCCACATGATCTTAAACAAGCAGCTTAACCTCACATAAGTATGCTTTCTCACTTGTAAAATGGGATTAATAATATCTCTAGTACTTATTTTATAATGTTGTGAGGAAAAAATGTAATGTATGTAAAGCACTTTGTGAACTTTCAAACTGTTTGCTGTTGTTCTGTCGTGTCTGACTCTTCATGATCCCATTTGAGGTTTTCTTAGCAAAGATACTGAAGTGGTTTGACTTTCCCTTCTCCAGCTAATTTTACAGATGTGGAAACAGAGGCAAACAGGGTTGAGTAACTTGCCCAGAGTCATATAGCTAGGAAGAGTTCGAGTCTAGATTTGAACTCAGGAAGATGTCTTCCTGACTCCAGGCCCATTCCGCTAACCACTGTACTCCACCTATCTCTTGTTAACAGAACTTTTTTATTATAATAATGAGTAGAAGGAGGAGGAAAAGGAGGAAGAGTAGAAGGAGAAGTATAGATAGATAGATAGATAGATAGATAGATAGATAGATAGATAGATAGATAGATAGATAGATGGATGCAAAACATTTTGCAAGCCTTAAAAGCTATCTCAATTGATCCTCAAAACAACCATGGGAGTTCAGTAATATTATTATCCCCATTTTACAATTGAGGAGACTGACAAGCAGAAGTTAAATGACTAGCCAAGAGTCATATAGCTAGTAAATGATTAATACATTAACACAGGCTTTTCTTCCTTCAGGTGCAACTTCCTTGATGACCAGAAGACAACATGGACAATGCACCTGCAAGATCATAAGGGAAAATATCCAATGTATATTAGAATATATTTTATATTTTCTTTATGTTTCCATTTTTCTTTGAGTTTGAAGAGGCTTCCTGACTCAATAAGTTACTCTTCTTTGGGGTAGAAAAGAGACACTAATCTAGAATCCACTTTAAATTCTCCTTTCTAGTAGTTGGAGAGAGGATGGCAAACACTTTTAGCACTTCCAGAATGATGATATGAAGCAAGAATTTGGATTGATCCTATAGAAATGTAGGATCCATAGAACTACAAATCATGAGCAGAATAAAAAAAGGTTTAAACAGAAGAGACTGGATAAGAATTGTGACTGACCGGGACCTGATACTCAGTGAATCATAGTGGCAAGGAGTTTAAACAGAACCAGCCCCACCTCTCTTTCTCATATACTCTTTTTATTTTGAGTTGTGGGCAAGGTGAACTCTGTGGTTCCCAAACTTGCCAAATCTTTTCCTTATTCATTGCTCTCTAGGACAGGGCATGGAAGAGATCCTTAAGCTTATTATTTGAAAGCACTTTATTTTTCATTGTTGTTTTCCTAACTAGCATTTTTTTAGTAGATTTATAGTGACTCAATAAGTCATGTGGCCATTAATAATAATTTTAAAAAGCCAATTGTATGAGTGAATGGGCATCAATCAATCAATCATTCAACAAGTGCTTAATATGTACAGATTATGTGCCAGGCACTATGCTAGCCACTGGGATACAAAGACAAAATGAGTTGGCCCCTTCCATTCCAAGAATGTATACAAATACATACGTAATTATATATAAGATATATACAAAGTAGATATGTTGTAAATTTGGAGAGGGAGGCACTGGCAGCTGGGCCGACCAAGAAAGACCTCCCACGGGAGGTGGGGCTTGAGCTGTCTTGATAGAAACTTGGAATTCTGTTAAGAGGAAATGAGGAGGGGGAGCATCAAAGAGAAGGGAAGTTTCCAAATTTAGAACCTACAGCTCAGAATAGAGATGTTGGGGAGTTTCAGTTTTATTTTTAGCACACTCCAGGTTATACCCTTTGATGTATACAGCACCTTCTGCCATCTTCAGCAGTTGGCTTTGGCAAAAGGCAGCCCAGGGAGGAGAGAATAAGTTACTCACGTGTACCTGGAGCACCATCTAGTGATCAGTGAGAGAGATTAATGCCATTGGGAAAAGCTGCACATGTACTGAATATCCTTGGCAGTCACAGGTTTAGTGGCCCAAAAAAGTAACAGCAGCTAATGGCCAAATTACACACTACATTTATGAGCTGGTATATGCATGCATGCATGTATGTATATGTGCATGCATGCATATATGTGTATATATTCCCTTACAGTGTGCTGCACATTGCAAAATACAAAAAAAAACAACAACAACCCCAAAACCCAACAATAACAATGGAACTCCTCAGGTATGAGTAGATATAGCACTGACTTGTACCTGCCGCTGATACCACCAGCCACTTTTTTTATTATTTTTGTTATAGATTTCATTGTACTTCTCTCATTACCACAAGACTGGGGAAAGGCAAAAATTAACTCTTTTTTTTAAATGGGAAATAATAGTATGCAAATTCTAAGCCAGTCAACTTGACTGATTTCTGAGAAAGTCCTAAAACTGATTAAAGGGATGGTTGATGAATGTCCAGAAAGGGAAACAATGGTTATACTGAGTGAGCATATCTGAGGGCTGTTCTACTTGAAACACCCTGCAACACTGATATGAAACCATATCAAACCAACTATTTGAGTCCAGCCATTGAACCAGTTATGAATCTATCTAGATAATCACATATACATCTCTCCATCTAATATGTATGTGATATTTTACCCAAAGTTTCATAAAAAAGTTGGGTTGATAACATCAATAACATTCTTTTCCTTTAGTAATTTAGTAATCCTGATAACAAAAAGGAAGTGAGGTTAATCTGGCATGACTCATTCTTGATGAAGCCATCCTCCCTCAGTTTCTTCATTTGGAAAATGCAGGAGTTGAACCAGATCACCTCTGAGGTTTCCATGATTCTATAACCCACTGCATCCCTCCAATTTCAACAAACTCTTAACACCAACCATTGGCAGTAATCTCAGCGTGTTCCTTTTGAGAGGTGTCTCTGACACGTGAATGAATTAAGTATTTATTAAATGCTTACTATGTGAAAAAATATCGGACTAAGCATGGCTATACAAATAGAAAAATCCCTGCTCCTAAGGACCTCACACCTTAATGAGGGAAACAACACATATGGGCCGTTTCAGATGGAAGTCAGATGGAAAGGCCTGATAGTCCTTAAGGCACAGCAGTAAAGCAGATGTTGATACCTCTTTTTGGATTCCATTTCCACTGGGGGAAAATGATATCAGTTTCTGATAATGAACCATTTACAGCATGTGGGACTTTGGTGGCAAGAACTTTCTTTTCTGAGTCTTCAGTAGCTATGGCTGTAGCACCTGCAGAAAAAATCACCAGGCTGCCTCTCCAAAGAGGTTGATATCCAAGATCAAGTCTGAGGGCACTGACCTGAAGAAATTGCTAGTCTCAAGGCTCTTGGATTGAGGGTCTGGGGCTGGCTCCATTAGGATCTGAAGGGAGATGGCACTCAGAGTGGTAGTGATAGTCTGAATTGGGTAGAACATGTTGCTTCCTGTTTCTCCTTCATAGTTCCTTTGTGTTTTGGTTAAGTTGGCCTGCCTGCCCTGTGTATAGAGGCTGGTTGGCAGTTGCTGGGGATGGCTGGCCAATTCTTCATAGGAGTTGCCTCCCTAGATGATGACTGTGAGGACTGGCCTTGAAGGACAGGTTGTCTGGAGGCAGGGCAGAGGGAATGTGTCATACTGCAATTCCCAGAGTTCTTGTGCTTCTTTTCCATTGGGGAAATTGGTCAGTAGTTATATATAATGATGATGAGAAAGTTAGGAACTCTCTCATATATGCCTGTATTCCTTGTACCTTAAATGTAAGTAAGTTTTTCTGGCTTTTTGAAGGGAATATTTTAAATATAGTTTTCCTAAATATCACCTCATGGGTACTTGTGTTGGTATATGTGCTTATATAATCACTAAACTCTTCTTTTGATTTATACCTACTTCCCTCCCCCTCTAATTTTACTCACTTTGGAATAGTCTCATCTGGCATCATAGTGAGGCTTATGTTCCAGTGTTTTCCATATCTGGCTTTATAAAGACAAACAAAAAGAGAGATCTTGTCAGCCCCAGATCAAGTGCACCTGGTACTTACCAAGAGCAGCTGGGGCCTGGGAGCCACATTGGGAAGGAGGAAAAGACACTGAAGCCTTACATTTGTAAACTGCTGAGTTAGGGGGCTTGGCTTTGGATGTTAGTTCTCAATCAAGCATGAGACATGTCTCATAAGCACATCCCACAATTGCCATATGCCAAGTGATCTTAGGCGCAGGTACTGCTCTAGTCTGTGAGCAACACGGATGGCCAACACCAGCTGATGGAGACAAATTGGTTTGGAAAAGGGGAATGACAGCTCCTAATGACCCCATTCCAGTTCCATGTAGCAATGGCATATACTCTCTGTGGCTGGTTTTGATAAGTGATGTATGCGATTTCAGGTGTGCCGCAATCGTGTTCCTGGGTAGCAGAGCTGAGGGTGACAAGAGTCAGGGAGGAGCATTTTTAATGGAAAACCTAAAAGGAGATGGAAGGGGAAAGTGGAACTGGCAAGAGGAGGAATAAATATGGCACCAAGCTGTGTCAACCAACTGGCCTAGCTTCCTGATTGCCCATCCTGGCTTTCATCCTAACACCTGCCATTTTGTCCTCTGAGAAACATGCCTTACCAACTGGCTACCCAGGCTGTTTGCTTTGTCTGGGTTGTGGTGTGTGTGTTTGTGTGTGTGTGTGTAAAACCTGGGTTTGCCAGGATATAGCAAAGCACAAGAATCCTTGACCCACAGGGCAACTTGTGATGGACAATGCCCAGTCCCCTCTTGGAGGAGGATCCTGGAAATAGAGGATGGAGGGAAGGATGCTTGCTGGCTTTGAAGGATGTTATAATGGTAATATACACATAGCATTATCTACTGCTACATAGTACTTCTAACCCTAATATGGCAGCTTCAGTTTACTTTGAAACTCCCCTTTCTTTCCTTTCTCCGTCCACCCCAATGCCCCATTTCCCTGTATACCTTTCCCATTCCTGACTGTCCCCAATAATCCTTGTCCTAGCTCTATCTGTGAACAAATTGGGAAGTGAGGGGAGAAAAATTTACAACATTTGGAAGAACCAAGATAATCAGGTCCTTTAAAGTGGATGTTTTTACCATATGTGGAAATATGAAGACTTGGTAAACAAGGAACATGGTTGAAATGTCAGCTTCATAAAATCCCAGCTATTACAGGTTACTCTCAGGAATATCTGCTTCATCGTCGTCGTTGTTGTTGTTGTTTCCTTGGCTGGCAAACAGGGGAAAGACCCTTTCCCAAGGGTCAAACCTAACAATATTCTCTCTCATCTAGCTTCCTTTTCACCTTAACCTCTAGACAAAACCAAGTGCCATGGAGCTCTTCATGCCTGGAGGGTTCCAGGATGCTACAGGTGCCACGGTTGCTTAGCACCAAAGTTGCTTAGATACGAGATTCTGTGAGGACCAGTTTAGGCCTCTGCTTGAGCACATAGGCACAGTGGTTAACAGCCCTCATCATGGGCCCCTAGCCAAACCCTTAGACCTTTTGCATTCTCTCATGGAAGTGGAAAGAATAAGAAACAGAGTTTAGTGAGAATGAAATGCAGATGTGATTGAATAGTGAGTGATCAATGATGCTGAGAGAAAATGGAAAAACTCCCAGGAGGGCAATGGAGGGAAAACCTTTCTGAGACTTGATGTCTGAATAACATGGTAGAGAGAGTTCTGGACTTATAGTTGTGTAAACCTGAATTTGGATCCTGCCTCGGGTACTTAGCTGTGATGTTGGCAAGCCACTTAAAGGCTCTTAACTTCAGTTTCCTCTTCTGTAAAATTGGAAAAAATAATGCTTACTTTACAGGGATACTGTGATGATCAAAGTAAAGTGGTTTTAGACCTCCAAGAGCTAAGGAAATATTAGATATCATCATCATTATGATCACCATTATTAATGTATGAACAAATGATTCATTTTCCAGATTGTCAGGGTTTTTAGAGGAATTTTCACTCTCAGTTCACTGGATCCATCCAATTTAAACATATAAGTGTCTATTATAGAAAAGGCACATACTATATTTATTGACCACCTTTTATGATTAGAGTCAGTGTGATATAGTAGATACAGCGCTGAGCTTGGAGTCAGGAAAGACTGGGTTCAAAATCCCACAACTGACCCTTTGTATTAAGTCACTTAATCCCTATGACCATCACACAATTCATTTTTTTAAATCATAAAAGTATTTTATTATTTTCCAATTATATGTAAAGATAGTTTTCAACATTTGTTTTCATAAGATTTTTAGTTCCAAATTTTTCTCCCTCTCTTGCTTCCCTCATTCCCCCAAGACAGAAAGCAATCTGATAAAGTTTATATATATAATCACATTAAACATATTTCTGCATTAGTCATGTTGTGAAAGAAGAATCAGAACAAAAGGGAAAAACTTCAAAAAGACAAAAAGAAAATCAGAAACAGTATGGATCAGTCTACATTCAGAATCCTCAATTCATTTTTCTGGATGTGGAGAACATTTTCTATCATGAGTTCTTTGTAAGTGTCTTGGATCATTGTATTGCTGAGAAAAGATAAGTCTATCACAGTTGATCTCACATAATGTTGCTGTTACTGTGTATAATGTTCTTCTGGTTCTGCTCACTTTGCTCAGCATCAGTCCACTTAAGTCTTTCCAGTTTTTTTTGAAATCTGCATGCTCATCATTTCTTACAGCACAATAGTAATCCATTACATTCATATACTGCAACTTGCTCAGCCATTCCCCAATTGGTGGGCATTACTTGATTTCCAATTTTTTGCCACCACAGAGAGAGATGCTATAAATATTTTTGCACATGTGGATCCTTTCCCCTTTTTTATGATCTCTTTGAGATATAGACCTAGTAGTGGTATTACTGGGTCAAAGGGAATGCATAATCCCATAGACCTTTGGGCACAGTTCTAAATTGTTCTTTAGAATGGTTGGATCAGTTCACAACTCCACCAACAATGCATTAGTGTTCCAATTTTTCCACAGCTTCTCTAACATTTATTATTTTCATTTTTTGTCATATTAGTCAATCTGATTGGTGCCTCACACAATTCCTTAGATCTCACCTTCCAAGCCATGCTTCAGTGGAGGGGAATATCATACTGGGTTTCTTCCAAGCCAAGGTTATGGCTAATAGGTGTGTGTGTGTGTGTGTGTGTGTGTGTGTGTGTGTGTGTGTGTGTGTGAGAGAGAGAGAGAGAGAGAGAGAGAGAGAGAGAGGAAGGGAGGGAGGGATATGTGAGGTGGGGGGAGGGCTGGACTAAGTCTCCACAGAGAGCTATAATACAAACCTTACTCTAGTGGAGCTGACTATTTGAGACAGGGGAAGGCCACAAGTACTAAAGTCATATAATGCAAATGGGAAGTCAAAGCAAAGTGCTAGAATGGGAATGGGAGATGGAGAATGGTTTAATTTGGCTGCCTCATAGTAATATACAGAAGAATAAGAAATAAATCTAAACAGATGGTGGGCACATATGATGAAGGGCTTTGAACATCAGAAGTCAGGATTTTACATTTTATTAAATAAGCTTTGAGAACCCACTAAAGACTTTTTAAAAAGAGGAGTGACAAAATCATAGTGATACTTCAAGGAGCTGTACTGTCATGGGTGTGGGTACTGTCCCTCTACCCATGCCAAATGAAACCCTTCTATAACTTAGTACTTGGACTTTGAGATCTACTAGAGATTAGAAAATCTATCAGCAGCAGACAATCTGGAAATGAACCTCTCTGAGCTTTTCCAGGCTGGCCCTCAGACCAGTCAAACAATCCATTGCCAGGCTTATACTCAAAGTTGTTCTGGCCTAGCAAGACTTGAAAAGATTTGTGTTCCACTGATAGAGCCCTGGAGAACCCAGAGTCACCTCCCCAATGTTCTCCCTGCTTCTTACAGAGTAAGACTGTAACGGACAATCACTAAGATGATTTTATGAAGGATAACTGTAATTCAAATGCCTTCAGGATCACTGCTTTGTCATGGCAGAGGTACTTGTATAATTCAAAGAAACTATGAGCTATGCCATACAGGGTTACCCAAGACAAACAGGTCATAGTGGAGAGTTCTGACAAATGATGATCCACTGAAAAACGAAATGACAAACCACTACAATATCTTTGTCAAGAAAACCACATGAATAGTATTAAAATGATAAAAGATATAATATTGGAAAATGACCCCTCAGGTCTGAAAGTGTCTAAAATGCTACTGTGAAAGAGTGTAGGACAACTATAGTAACTCCAGAAGAAATAAAGTGACTGGCCAATACAATAAAAATTATAAGAAAAAAACAGAAAACTTGAAAAGAATTTTTGCAATAAACATTTCTGATAAAAGCCTCATTTCTCAAATATATATAGAACTGAAACAAATTTATAAAAATAAAAGGCATTCCCCAATTGACGAATGGTCAAAGGATATGAACAGGCAGTTTTCAGAGAAATAAATCAAAGCTATCTATAGTTATGTGAAAAAATGCTCTAAATCACTATTGATCAGAGAATTGCAAATTAAAACCACTCTAGGATACCACCTTATACCTACCAGAGTCACTAATGTGACAAAAAAAGGAAATTGCTGGATATTGGAAGGGATATGGGTAAACAGAGACACTAATCTACTGTTCATGGAGTTGTTAACTGATTGCTTCCTTTTGGAGAATAATTTGGAACTATGCCCAAAGGGCTATCAAATTGTGTATTACCTTTGATCCAGTAATAGCACTGCTAGGTTTATATCCTAAAGACATCAGAAAAAGAGAGAAAAGGACCTATTTGTACAAAAATATTTATAGCAGCTCTTTTTGTTGTTGCTAAGAATTGGAAATCAAAAGAATAACTATCAATTGCGAAATGGCTAAACAAGCTGTTGTATATGGATTGTAATGGAATATTATTGTGTATAAGAAATAACAAGCAGGATGATTTCAGAAAAACCTGGAAAGACTTACATGAACTGATGTACAATGAAGTGAACAAAACCAAGAGAACATTGTACACAGTAACAGCAATATTGTTCAATGAAAAACTGTGAATGTCAGCTATTCTCAGCAAAACAATGATCCATGACAATCCCAAGGAATTAATGATGAAGCATATTATCCACCTCAAGAGAAAGAACTGAAATGGAACACAGACTGAAACATGCTATTTTTCCCTTTCTTTCTTCCAATTTTTTCTTTTATTCAAGTCATCTTACACAAATGACTAATATGAAAATGTTTTATATAATTGCACATGTATACATTATATTTGATTGCTTACTGCCTTGGGGAAGGGGGAGGAGGGGGAGGAAGGAGAGGAAGAAGGAGGGGGATAGAGGGAGGGCTAGAATTTTTTTGTTTTTGTAAGGCAATTGGGGTTAAGTGACTTGCCCAGGGTCACACAGCTAGTAAGTGTTAAGTGTCTGAGGCCGGATTTGAACTCAGGTCCTCCTGACTCCAGGGCCAGTGCTTTAGCCACTGTGCCACCTAGCTGTCCCGAGGGCTAGAATTTGAAACTCAAAACTTTAAATAAAAATGCTTATTATTATTATTATTATTATTATTATTATTATTTGCAGGGCAATGAGGGTTAAGTGATTTGCCATGGGTAACACAGCTAAAAATGTTTATTATTTTAAAAAATGAAGTGGCTGGACCAAAGCTGAATGGAAGCTCAGCTGTGGATATGTTTGGTGATGAAAAGAGATTTCAATAGCATAAAGATCAATACTGCACTGGAACCTGCAATGTAAGATCTATGTACCAAAGTAAGCTGGATTTGGTCAAACAGGAGATGGAAACATTATACATCGATATCTTGGTGTCCATGAACTTAAATGGATGAGAATGGGTGAATTTAATTCAGGTGATCATTATATATATTACTCTGGGCATGAATCCCTCAGAAGAAATGGAGTAACCCTCATAGTAAATAAAAGGGTGAGAAAAGCCATGCTTGGGTATAATCTCAAAAATAACAGAATGGGGACAGCTAGATGGCACAGTGGATAAAGCACTGGTCCTGGATTCAGGAGGATCTGAGTTCAAATCCGGCCTCAGATACTTGACACTTACTAGCTGTGTGACCCTGGGCAAGTCACTTAAACCTCATTGCCCCACCAAAAACAAACAAGCAAAACAAAAACAAAAATAACAGAATGGAGTTCCATGGTGCAGAGCCAAGATGGAAGAGGAAAGGCAGTAACCGCTCAGATTTCCTGACACAATTACACCCCCCAAAACCTCCAAACAGAGTCAAAAAACAATTCCTGGAGCAGCAGAACCCACAAAAAGACAGCTGAGATTATTTTCCAGCCAAAGACACCTTGGAAGTTCTGCAGAAGGAGCAGCCAGGTTGGGAGTGGAGTCCAGCCCCACAAACACACCAATACAGATACAGTCTGAGGCAGGCTGCACAGGAGAAACTTATCCCTGAGCCTCCAAATCAGCTGCAGTGCTGGCATCTTCTGGAACTAAGCTCACGGTCTGGTGAGAGGGCTGAACGGCTGGCAGGCAGGGGGAGGGGGGTCTATGGGGGTGTATGCAGGAGCTAAGGGGGGGCTTTGGATGTCCTACCTCAGTGGGGAACCAGGAAGAAATCTTGAGTGGTGGCAGCCCAGGTGGGGGAGGTTGCAGTCTTGTCAGACCTAGCAACCAAGGCACATAAAGTTTTGCTTTCTGGTTGATTAGCAAGTTGGCCTGGGGTTATCTATGGATCAGAGAAAGGGCCAAGCAAGTGAAACAACTGCCCCTCATTAAATCATAACACCTGGGACCCCCTGAAGCTTGGGACAGTATATACTGAAACACTAAGAAGGAGTTAAAAGTCAAGTGAAAGACAACTAGGATAAGTAGGCAGAGAAAATTGCAAAACATAGAAATCTTCTTTAGTGACAAGGAAGATAGAGGGGCACCCTCAGAAAAGGATAGCAACATCAGGACCCCTACATCTAAAGCTTCCAAGAAAAATATTAATTTGTCTCAGGCCATAGAGGCACTCAAAAAGGACTTTGAAGATAAAGTCAGAGACGTAGAGGAAAAAATGGAAAGAGAAATGAAGGTGATGCAGGAAATACATGAGAAAAAAGTCAACAGCTTGAAAAGCCAAATGGAAAAGCTCTCTAATGAAAATAATTGCCTAAGAATTAGGATTGAACAAATGGAAGCTAGTGACTTTATGAGAAACCAAGACACAATAAAACAAATCCAAATGAATAAAAAAATAGAGGGAAATGTGAAATATCTCCTTGGAAAAACTGCTGATCTGGAAAATAGATCCAGGAGAGATAATTGAAAATAACTGAAAATTTTTGGACTACCTGAAAACCATGAACAAGGAAAGAGCTTAGTCACCATCTTCCAAGAAATCTTCAGGGAAAATTGCCCTCATATTCTAGAAACAGAAGGTAAAATAGAAATTGAAAGAATCCACCGATCACCTCCTGAAAGAGATCCCAAAAGGAAAACACCCAGGAATATTATAGCCAAATTACAGAGCTCCCAGGTCAAGGAGAAAATATTGTAAGCTGCCAAAAAGAAAGAATTCAAGTACTGTGGAGCCACAGTCAGGATAGCACAAGATTTAGCAGGTTCTACATTAAAGGATCAGAGGGCATAGAATATGATATTCCAGAGGGCAAAGGAATTGGGATCACAACCAAGAATCACCTATCCAGCAAAACTGCGTATAATCTTTCAGAGGAAAATATGAGACTTCAATGAAAAAGAGGACTTTGAGGCATTTGTGATGAAAAGACCTGAATTGAATGGAAAATTTGACTTTCAAATGCAAGACCCTAGAGAACCATAAAAAGGTAAACAGGAAAAAGAAATTAAGAAGAATGTTAATAGGTTTGAAAGATGATATGTCTAACTCATAAGAACTTTCTCAGTATTAGGGCAGATGATAGAAATAAATTTAGACAGAGGGCACAGGTGGGAAATGATTATGAAGGGATGATATCTGCAAAGTTGTTTTTTTTTTTTGTTTATCTCTTTTTTGGGGAGTGGTTGGAGTTGGGTGATATGCCTGGGGTCCTATAGTGGGTGATTGCCTTGTGTCTGAGGCCAGATTTGTGCTTGGGTCCACCTGGTTCCAGGGCAGTTCCTTTGGCCACTATGTCACCTAGCTGCCCCATGATGACATCTTTAGGGTAAAATTGAGGGGTGAGAGTAATGCACTAGGGGAGGAGTAAGGGGAGAGGTAGAATGGGGTGAAATCCCACATGAAAGAAATAGGAAAGGGTTTATGGAGTGGGGGGAGAAATGGGGGAGGAGCAGGGAAGAAAATGAACTTTACATTCATCAGAATAGTATCAAAGACTTAAATCTCATCAGAATTGACTGAAGGAGGGAATAACATATACTCTCAATTGGGTGGAGTAATCTATCTAAAACTGCAGGAAAATAGGAGGGGAAAGGGATAAGGAGGAAGGGGCAAAAGAAGGGAAAGCAGATTGGGGGAGGGGGCAGTCAGAAGCAAATTCCTTTTGAGGAGGGATAAGGTGAAAGAAAATGGATAATAGAGTAAATATCACGGGGAAGGGAATAGGATGGAGGGAAACAGTTCACAATAGTAATTGTGAGAAAGAGAAAAGGGAAAAAATTGTACAAAAAATATTTATAGCAACACTTTGTGGTGGCTAAGAATTGGAAATCAAAGGAATGTCCATTAATTGGGGAATGACTGAAGAAGCTGTGGTATATGATAGTAATGGAATATTACTGTGCTATAAGAAATGACAAGCAAAATGATTTCAGAAAAACCTGGAAAGACTCATATGAACTGATGTATAGCGAAGTGAGCAGAACCAGGAGGACATTGTACACAGTGACAGCAGTATTGTTCTATGAGCAATTGTGAATGACTTAACTACTCTCAGCAGTACAATGATCCAAGACAATCCCAAAGACCTAATAATGAAGCATACTATCTACCTCCAGAGAAAGAACTGATATTGATTGAACACAGACTAAAAAAAAAAAGTCCTTGTGGATTGTACATATATAAATGATATCAGATTAGTTTCTGTCCTGTTGAGGGGGCAGGAAAGGGAGGGAGGGAGAAAAATTTGGAACTCTAAATCTTATAAAAATGAATGTTGAAAATAAAAATTAAAACAACAACAACAACAGAATGATAGCTGTTTGAATCCCAGGCAAACCATTCAACATCAGAGTTATATAAGTCTATGCTCCAACCACTGATGCTAAAGAGTTCAAAGTTGATCACTTCTATGAAGGCCTATACATCTTCTAAAAATAATACCCCCAAAAAAGTCACATCCATCATAGGGGATTGGAATGCTAAAGTAGAAAATCAAAAGACAATTGGAATAGCAGGCAAGTTTGGCATTGTAGTACAAAATGAAGCAGGGCAGAGATTAATAGAGGTTTGTCAAGATTAACTCCCTGGTCATAGAAAATATTCTTTGTCAACAACCCAAAAAGTGACTCTACACATGGACATCACCGGATGGTCAATTTCAAAATCAGATTGATTATATCATTTGTAGCCAAAAACAGATATCTATACACCCAGTTCAAACAAGATCTGGAGCTGATTGTGGCTCAGATAATGAGCTTCTTATTGCAAAAATTCATACTTAAATTGAAGAAAGTATGGAAAACCATCAGACCATTTAGCTATGACCTAAATAATATTCCTTATGAATATGAAGTGGAAGTGATGAATAGATTTAAGGGCTTAAGTCTGAGATATAGTGCCTGAAGAAGTATGGACAGAGGTTTGCAATACTCTATAGAAGGCAGTAACAACAACAACAAATTCTAAAGATAAAGAGGAGCAAGAAAGCAAAATGTCTATCTCATGAAACATTACAAATAGCTGAAGAAAATGACTACTAAAGGAGAAAAAGTAAAATACAACCAACAGAATGCATAATTCCAGAGAATTGAGGAGAGATAAGAAAATTTTTCAGAAATGAGCAATGCAAATAAAAAAGAAGAAAACAATAGAATAAGAAAGACAAGAGATCACTTCAAAAAAATTAGATATACCAAGGGAACATTTAATGGAAAAATGGGTATAATAAAAGACAAAAATGGAAGGGAATTAACAGAAGTTGAAGAGATTAAGAAAAGGTAGTAAGAATATACAGAAGAGCTATACAAGAAAGATTTTAACATTACCGATAATCACAATGGTGTGGTTACTTATCTAGAGGATTATATTCTGCAGAATGAAGTCAAGTTAGTTTGAAATGACAAGCAGCATGATTTCAGAAAGGCCTGGAAAGACTTGTATGAACTGATGTATAGTGAAGTGAGAAGAACCAAGAACATATTGTGCACAGAGACAGCAATATTGTTTGATGAAGAGCTGTGAATGACTTAACTATTGTCAGCAATACAATGATCCAAGACAATCTCAAAGGACTATTGATGAAACATACTATCCACCTCCAAAGAAAGAACTGATATTGATGGAACACAGATTAAAGCATGCAATTTTTCACTTTCTTTTGTTTTTTCTTTTATTCAAGTTGTCATATAAAATGACTAATATGGTAATGTTTTACATAATACACATATAACCCATATCTGCTTACCACATCAGGGAGAGGTGTCTGGGATGGAAGGAAGGAGAGATAAAAATTGGAACCCAAAATTATAAATGGTGTCTTTTTTTGGGGGGGGGCAGGGCAATGAGGGTTAAGTGACTTGCCCAGGATCACACAGCTAGTAAGTGTCCAAAATTATAAATCAAAATGTTTATTACTTTTTAAAAATGCATTACTGGGCAGCTAGGTGGTGCAGTGGATAGAGCACCGGCCCTGGATTTAGGAGGATCTGAGTTCAAATCCGGCCTCAGACACTTAACACTTACTAACTGTGTGACCCTGGGCAAGTCACTTAACCCCAATTGCCTCACTAAAAAAAACAAAAAACAAAACATGCATTACTAACAATGAGGTGATGGAATTCCAGCTAAGCTATTTAAAATCCTAAAGGATGATGCTGTTAAAATGCTACATTCAATATACCAGCAAATTTGGAAATCTCAACAGTGGCCAATAGATTGGAAAAGATAAGTTTACATTCCAGTCCTAGTGAAAGGCAAAGTCAAAGAATGTTCAAATTACTGAATAATTGCACTCATCTCACACACCAGGAAAGTTATGTTTAGATTCTTCAAACTAGACTATGTGAACCATGAATTACCAGAAGTGCAGGCTGGTTTTTGGAGAAACAGAGGAACCAGATACTTAATTGTCAACTTTTGCTATGTTATGGAGAAAGCAAGGGAGTTCCAGAAAAAAATAAAAACAAATCAAAACATCTACTTCTACTTCATTGATGACATTGCCTTATTTATTTAACTTATATGTAGAGCACATCATGTAAAATGCCAGGCTGGATGAATCAAATGCCATAATTAAGGTTGCCAGGAGAAATATCAACAAACTCAGCTATCCAGACAATACCATTCTGCTGGCAGAAAGTGAAGAGGAATTAAGAAGCCTTTTGATGAGAGCAAAAGAGAAGAGTGTAAAAATCTCATTTAAACTTAACATTAAAAAAACACAACTAAGATCATGGCAACTGGCCCCATCACTTATGGCAAATAGAGGAAGAAGAAATGGAAGCAGTGTCAGATTTTATATTCTTGGACTCAAAAATCACTTGAGATGGTGACTGTAGCCATGGAATTAAGTGATGCTCACTCCTTGGAAAGAAAACTACTGCAAATCTGGACAGCAAACTAAAAAGAAGAGATATTACCTTGTCAACAAAAGTTCATATAGTAAAAGTTATGGTTTTCCAATACTAATATACAGTTATGAGAGTTGGATTATAAGAAAATCTTAGTGCCACAGAACAGAAGCTTTCAAATTGTAGTACTTGAGAGAGAGAAATCCCATGGACAGCAAGGAAATTAAATCTGTCAATACTTAAAGAAGTTAATTCAGTCTGTTCTTTGGAAGGACAAATACTGAAGCTGAAGCTTAAGTGCTTTGGTTATGTAAGGAGAAGACAGGATTCATTGGAAAAGACTCTGATGTTAAGAAATATTGAAGGCAAAAGGAGGAAGGGAAGGCAGAGGATGAGATGGATAGATAATGTCATGGGAGTGGGAGTAGCCTCAGCAGCAATTGACATTTATAGATTTAAGATTTATCAGTGTTATACTTAATCCTCACAACAATAGTACAACTTTTATATAAGTATGGTTATGCCCATTTTACATATGAGGAAACTGAGACTCACAGGGGTTAAGTGACTTCCTTAGAGTGATACAATAAATTTGTCCCAGAGATACACTTCAATCCCAGGTGATTCCTAACTCCAAATGTGGTGCTCTTTCTACTATATCACACTGTCCCTCTCTTGCCTAGGTCCTTGTTATTAGACAGCAACAAGTGTAAGAGGTTTTAGGACTAAAAAAAAGAAGTGTTATCTGTTCACTGTGTGTCCCAGCTGATATTATTGGCACATCCAAGGTTAGTTGTTATCACTATCCATTGGTCTGCATATGGCTTCTGAGGATGAATTTTTGTATGTTATACATTAACTCTATGAAGTGGAAAAAACTGCCTGAGTTAGCAACAGATTTATTTCATAAAACTATCATCATCTCTTTGACCTCTGGCTTTTGGGAAGTGACAGACAAGGTGTTTAGGGAATTGGCACTTCTGAGGATATGATTCATGCTGAGCCGTCAAAAATGGATGCAGCTCACCTGGTTCAGATACTAAAACATGTTTCCCATATCACTCCCCTCTTCATCCATTCCTCCATACATATATAATTTGCCTCTGTTTTTCAAGACAAATTTTTGTTTTGATCTCCTACCACCAAACATATGCCCATAGGATGGTATAAGAAGAAGAGACCTTAGAGGTCATCTAATTCAATGGTTCTTAACTTAGGACAGACTTCCAAGAGATCTGTGAACTCAGAGGGGAAAAATACAACTTTATTTCAATATAACTGGTTTGCATTATAATCTTATGTATTTTTGTTTATGCAATTAAAAAACATGTTTCTGAAAAGGGGCTCATTGGCTTCACCAATATATCAAAGGTATTAAAATTAGATTGCTCCTGATCTAATTTACCTTAACTCATTTTACAGAAAGGGAATATGGGTCCAGGAGAGGTTAAAGGCCTTGACTAAAATGGCATAGCTAGTTAGATATAGAGATAGGACTAGGCCTCATGGTTTCTACCTCTCACTTCAGAGATATTTCTGTTTTCTGTTGTGACTGAAATGTGAAAAATAAAAAGAGGGGGAAGAGGTTTCAGGTTGATGGGGAAACAACTATTTTTTAATGGATAGAAAGATAAATGGGTATCAGATAAGAAACCTTCAGCTAAAGAGGCAGAGCCATGGTCAAGGATAGCAGTGCCCAATAGAAATTATTTAGAAAGCTTGCTGTCTTGAGGTGGGGGAGGGAAGGGGGAGAAGAGAAAAATTTGGAACTAGAAATCTTATTAAAATAAATGTTGAAAACTATTTCTACATGTAACTAGAAAATAATAAAATACTATTATGATAAAAATAAATAAATAGATAGCTAATTAAATAAATAGATAGATAGGAAGGAGTCATTTACAAAGAAATGAGCTAGAATGATCAACTGAGAAGAAAAACCAGAGATTTGATTTGTACTGTCTGAGAATCAATCACACAAAGGACTGGAAGTGAGATCCACAATTATAAACCTCTAGAGTAACCCCAAGGGTCACAGACATCACAAATATAGAGCAGACTAAAAAGATATAGACAATTTTGATACACTGGGGAATATACTTTTGGAAAAATAGGACAGTGGAAATGGGAAGGTTTAAGAAATGGGGTCATGTATGCTAGGTTTTGTTGTTGCCATTGTTGGTTCAGTTTGGTTTTTTACCCTGCCTTTCTTTACTTTCCCTATTTTGCCCTCTTTCCTCCACCTTTTTCCTCTTTTCAACAGATTTTATAAGGTTTGTCCTAGTCTTTCTAGTCACAGGTGAAGGTGACCTGATGTGAGTTCATATGGAAGTGTTAGTAACTTAATGTGGTATCTCTCCTGGGGTTATCTGAATGTTTAAAGAGGAACCCTGGAACTGGGCAATGTTATCCAATGGAATGAATATTTAGTGGCAAAATTTAAGCCACTAAGGAGATTTTTCATGTAGCATTTAAGAACCTCTCCAATTACCCTATATAGGGAGCTGCCTTTCTCCACTTGCACATTGCATGTAAGATGTCAGCAGAAGAAGGCAATCCCCAGAAAACTGGGCCACAAGCCAATTCTGAACCCAGCATTTAATCAATTCATCAACAAGTATTAATCATCTACTGTGTTCTGGGAATTGTATTAACCTTAGAGATACAAGTTTTTTTACGTCCTTGATCAAAAAGAACTTACCTTCTATGTAAAGTATTTTCTAGGGTTACTTTTAGATCAGACTTGGAAGTTCATTGGTAAAGGGATATCAATGAAGATCAGCTCCCACTCTGCAACTTGTAATCCTATATAGTTGTTTGGGAGACAGGTTAAACAACTTTTCCAGGATCACATAGTCAGTATGTGCTATAATGAAGCCTGGAACCTAAGTCTTCCTGACTATAATGCCAACCCAATATCTGATAGGTAACACTACCACTCTACATGTAAAGTTTATACAAGGAAACTACATGGTAGTCATCACAGTCTTTTGGAGAGAACTGGTAAGTGGAGAAAGCTTATATTTCTAGAATTTTGATGAATTTGCTGTTCAGAGATTCAACAACCTCCAAAAGATTGATCATGTCCCAGCTGCTGACTCTTTTTTCCTCCCTCCCTGCCCGCCTCTCTATTTCTGTATCTGTCTATCTGTCTTGCGTATCTGCATTGATATTCCTTTTTTCCCGCTAACAATGCAATTCCAGCTCTGGTGTAAAAGAAACCCAACTAAATACTTTACATAGAATATAAGCTCTTCATGTTTCGTTTTATCTTTGCATCTCCAGTGCTGAGCACAGTACCCAGAACACATGGATGGATGGATGGATGGATGGATGGACGGACGGACGGACGGACAGACAGACAGACAGACAGACAGACAGACAGACAGATAGATAGATAGATAGATAGATAGATAGATAGATAGATAGATAGATAGATAGATAGATGGATAGATAGATAGTTGGATAGACAGACAGATGGACAGCTGGACAGACAGATGGAAGGACAGGCAGATGGACAGACAGATGGTAGAGAATGCTAATAACTAATAATTTGGAAAAGGGAGCTCAGGAGATGCCTGATGTAGAAGGTAGCACTTGACCTAAAGAAATATAAAAGGAGATAGGGATTCAGAGGCAGAGGAGAAGAGGAAAAGTATTCCAAGAATATGGAAAAGTCTTTCCAAAGCTACAAAGGCAATGGGATGTTGCGTACAGAAAAAACAACAAGGAAGTCAGTTTGGCTAGAATATAAAGTGTATAGGCTATACTATTCAAGACCTAAACTACATCTGCTTTTCATCTTTTCCTCTTAGAAACTTGATTTTCCTTCAAGGCTCTGCTTCGGTACAGTCTAAAATAGGCTGGAGGCAGGTTGTGAAAGATTTTAAATGCCAAATTGAATAGTTTGTATTTTATCCTAGAGACCTTTACACCAAAGCTTTTCCTGTTGTCTCAGTTGTTAGTGTTCTCTCTCCCCTCAAATCACACAGTATTGAAGTATTGGTGTATATTTTGCTTCTCCCAGGAGAAAGGCACTAAATGCACATTTGTTGAAGGGATGAATGGATAGAAGTCAGGTGTCTCTGCACTTAGCAAGCACCTACAAGTTATCACAGTCTCCTGGAGAGGACTAGGAAGTGGAGAAAGCTCATGGATAGTCTTAGAATCTTGCTCTGGGGTGCTCATAGTTTCAACCTCTAGAGGGTCAGCCATGTCCTAGCTGCAGATACAGTCTCCCTCCAGGCAATAAAACTTAACACAACTGTATCTTATTCTCTGTTCAAAATGGAATACATGGGGCAGCTAGGTGGCACAGTGGATAGAGCACCGGCCCTGGAGTCAGGAGGACCTGAGTTCGGGCCTGGCCTCAGACACTTAACACTTACTGGTTGTGTGACCCTGGGCAAGTCACTTAACCCCAATTGCCACACTAAAAACAAACAAACAAAAACCAACCCCCCCAAAAAAAATGGAATACACAAAGTTCATTGTGGGGTTACTCTGGATAATGATAAAGTCATTCTGGTATAATGTAGAAAGTCATGGGATTAAAACAGTCTTTTGATTAAAAAAAAGTTTTTGCCAAGAAATGAAGATCTGCTTCTAGAATCAGAACCAGGGACATAAAGTCTTCAAACATCCTTGGTTTCCCTGCTTGAAGAACATCTACTGAAATCATTCTAGTCTGGCTCATCTCTGTTTCTGGAATTCAATTCTCCTAACTCCATGGCATCTCAGGAACAGATTAGGCCTTTTTTATTCTTGTATGTCATAATGACTGCCTCACATGTTTCCATATTCACTTGGCACAATACAGCGGATAGAGCATTGAATTCTGAGTCGGAAAAACTGAATTCAAATCCCAGTATCTATGTGACCTGGGATAAGTCACTTATTTTCATTAGACTTTAGTTTCCTCATCTACAAAATGACAAGATTAGATAATATGACCTCTGAGTTCCCTCCTAGCCCCAGATCTATAAACTTACATTCTAGTGTCCATGTATTTGCTTCTCTTCTTAGATTCATGGGCCAGTTCTTTTCCAAGGCCACAAGGTCTCATGGGAAATGGAGCACTGGAAACCCTTCTCAATATACACACACTTTCTGGGCCCAGTAATACTGGGAAATTGAATCAATTTCACAGCCTCAATCGTGACTTTTTACCTATTATATGTGGAGAACTGAATTATGTATCCTGGAGCAAATACAACATTTTGATAAGACAGGGTCTCCACCTTCAAGGTGATTACAGCTTAATAAGGGGATAGATCATCAACACAGAGTGACATACACAATTTGATATGGTAAGTGTATTGAAGAGGTGGAGAACAAAGTGCTACATTGATTTTTTTTGTTTGTTTTTTGTTGTTATGTGTGTTTTCTTTCTTTCTTTCTTTCTTTCTTTCTTTCTTTCTTTCTTTCTTTCTTTCTTTCTTTCTTTCCCTCCTTCCTTCCTTCCTTCCTTCCTTCCTTCCTTCCTTCCTTCCTTCCTTCCTTCCTTCCTTCCTTCCTTCCTTCCTTCCTTCCTTCCTTCCTTCTTTCTTTCTTTCTTTCTTTCTTTCTTTCTTTCTTTCTTTCTTTCTTTCTTTCTTTCTTTCTTTGTTTTGGTGGGGCAATGAAGGTTAAGTGCTTCCCCAGGATCACACAGCTAGTAAGTGTCAAATGTCTGAAGCTGGATTTGAACGCAGGTCCTCCTGAATCCAGGGCCAGTGCTATACTGAGTCTGAGAGGGCAAAGCTATGAAAGGAAATAAATGCTAGCTTATTCCCCCATTTTCTGCAAGTGCTACTTCAACTTTATTCTATTTCCCCCACAAATTTTTCTTAGTTACTTTTCCTAGGATTCTAGAATGACATAGTATGAATATCACTGGGTCTGAGGGTGAGAAGCAGAGTGGGTGTTCATTAAAGTCCTGGCTCTGCTGCTTATTAATGATAAAAACTTGACCCAGTCATTCAATTTATTTAAACCTCAATTTCTTCATCTTTTTTTTAATAAAGTATTTTATTTATTTTTTCCCATTACATGCAAAGATAGTTCTCAACTTCTGTTCATACAAGCTTTCCAATTTCAGATTTTTCTCCCTCCCTCCCCTCCCTCCCCCCTCCCCTAGATAGCAGGTAATCTGATATAGGTTATATATATATATATATATATATAAAACACTAAACATATTTCTGCATTAGTCATGTTATAAGAGAAAAATCAGAGCAATGAGGAAAAACCTCAAAATACAAAAACAACAACAGCACCAAAAACAAAAGAAATAGTATGGTTCATTCAGCATCTATACTCCACAGTTCTTTTTTGTTCCCTGGATTTGGAGATCCTCTTCCATCATGAGTTCTCTGGAACTCTTCTGTACCATTGCATTGGTGAAAAGAATATAGTCCATCACAGTAGATCAACATACAATGTTGATGATGCTGTGTACAATGTTCTTCTGGTTCTGCTCATCTCACTCATCATCGGCCCACACAAGACCCTCCAGGTTTCTCTGAACTCCTCCTGTTCATTGTTTCTTACAGCACAATAGTATTACATTACATTCATATACCACAACTTGTCCAGCCATTCCCCAATTGATGGTCATCCCCTCAATTTACAATTCCTTGCCACCACATAAAGAGCAGCTATAAATATTTTGTACATGTGGGTCCTTTTCCCTTTCCATGATCTCTTTAGGGAAAAGACCCAAAAGTGGTATTGCTGGGTCAAAGGGTATGCACATCTTTATAGCCCTTTGGGCATAATTCCAAATTGCTCTCCAGAATGGTTGGATCAGTTCACAGCTCCACCAACAATGCATTAGTGTCAGTTTCCAGGGTGGAGCCAAGATGGCAGAGGAAAGGCAGTGAGCTCCCAAACTCATGACAAGATCTCTCAAAAAAAAAACATCCAAATAAGGTCATAGGAAAATGCCCGGAGAAGCAAAACTCACAGAAGAATGTGCTGAAATCATCTTCTATCCAAGAATGGCTTGGAAGGTCAGAAGGAGGGAGCTGCTGTGCGGATACAGGAGTCGGGCCCAAACCCACAGTCACCCTGACACAGATCCAGTCTCAGGAAGTCCTCACCAGAGAGGGAGACCTCCAGAGCCTCTGAATTAGCTGAAGCACCAGTGTCATCTGGAACTAAGATCACAGTCTGGTGAGTGGGCTGAGCCCTGGGCAGGGGAGAGACCACAGGGGTCTATGCTGGTGCTAAGGCAGAACTTGGATATTGCACCCCTACTGAGAACCAGGTGGTAGGCTCGAGTAGAATTGGCCCAGGTCAGGGAGGGGCACAGGCTCATCAGAGCTAACAACCACAACACACAAATCTGGTTGATTGGCAAGTTGGTCTGGGGTCATCTAGGACCAGGAAACAGGCTGGGTGAGTGAAGAACCTGATTCTCCTTAAATCATACCACCTGGGACTTCTTAAGCTTGGGATACTGGAGCCTGGAAACAGTGCCCCACTTTAAGGAGCTAAAAGTCTAGTAAAAGAAAGGCAAGATGAGCAGACAGAGAAAAGTGGGGACCATAGAAAGTTTCTTCAGTGACAAGGAAGACCAAGGGGCACCCTCAGAGGAAGATGTCAACATCAGGGCCCCTATATCTAAAGCTTCCAAGAAAAATAAGAATTGGTCTCAGCCCATAGAGGTGCTCAAAAAGGACTTTGAAGATAAAATTAGAGAGGTAGAGGAAAAAATGGAAAGAGAAATGAGGGTGATGCAGGAAAGACATGAGAAAAAAGTTAACAGCTTGAAAAGTCAAATGGAAAATGAGGTACAAAAGCTCTCTGATGAAAATAATTGCCTAAGAATTAAGATTGAACAAATGGAAGCCAGTGACTTTATGAGAAACTAAGACACAATAAAGCAAATCCAAATGAATAAAAAAGTAGGGGGCAATGTTAAATATCTTCTGGGAAAAACTGCCAACCTGGAAAATAGGTCCAGGAGAGATAATTTGAAAATTATTGGTCTACCTGAAAACCATGATCAAGGAAAGAGCTTAGACACCATCTTCCAAGATATTCTCAGGGAAAATTGGCCTGAAATTCTAGAAGAAGAAGCTAAAATAGAAATTGAAAGAATCCACCAATCACCTCCAGAAAGAGATCCCAAAAAGAAAACTCCTAGGAATATTATAGCCAAATTCCAGAGCTCTCAGGTCAAGGAGAAAATATTGCAAGCTGCCAAAAAGAAAGAATTCAATTACTGTGGAGCCCCAGTCAGGATAGCACAAGATCTAGCAGCTTCTAAATTAAAGGACCAGAGGGCATTGAATATGATATTCCAAAGGGCAAAGGAAATGGGATTACAACCAAGAATCACCTACCCAGCAAAACTCAGCATTATCTTTCAGTGGAAAAAATGGGACTTCAATGAAAAAGAGGACTTTGAGGAATTTGTGATGAAAAGACCTGAACTGAATGGCAAATTTGACTTTCAAATACAAGACCCTAGAGAACCATAAAAAAATTGGAGCTGGGGGACATACATGGGGTCGTACAGCGGGCGACTGTCTTGTGTCTGAGGCTGGATTTTGGCTGGGATCCCCCTGGATCTAGGGTTGATGATTTGTCCACTGTGTCACTTAGCTAGATGATAAGATCTTTAGGGTTAAATTGAGGGGTGAAGGGAATTCATTGGGGGAGGGGGAAGGGCAGAAGCAAAATCCTACATGAAAGTAACAGGAAAAGGCTTATGGAGTGGGGAAGAGATGGGAAAGGAGTAGGGCAGTAAATGAATTTTACACTCATCAGAAAAGGCTCAAAGATCTTAAACTCATCAGAGCTGCCTCAAGGAGGGACAAACAGACATACCCAACTGGATCTATTTAATCTGGGCAGTAAATGAGCCTAACACTCATCAAAATTGGCTCAAAGACCTCAATCTCATTAGAATTGGCTCAAGGAGGGAATAATGTAAACACTCAATTGGGTGGTGTAATCTCTATAACCCTGCAGGAAAATAGGAAGGGAAAGGGATAAAGAGAGAGGGGCAAAAGAAGGAAGGGCAGAGTGGGGGAGGGGACAGACAGAAGCAAATCCCTTTTGAAGACTGATAGGATGAAAGAAGATGGATAATAGAATAAATATCATGGGGAAGGGAATAGGATGGAAGGGAAAGAGTTAAAAATAGTAATCATGAAAAAGAGAAAAGGGGGGGAAATTGTACAAAAAATATTTATAGCAACTCTTGGTGGAGGCTAAGAATTGAGAATCAAGGGAATGTTCATCAATTGAGGAATGATGGAAAAAGCTGTGTTATATGATTGTAGTGGAATGGACTTGTGCTACAGGAAATGACAAACAGGATGATCCCTGAAAAACCTGGGAAGACTAATGAACATTGATGTGTGGTGAAGTGAGCAGAACGGAGAGGAGATTGTGCATGGTGACAGCAGTATTGCTCAATGAGTAATTGTGAATGACTTAACTACTCTCAGCAGTGCAATGATCCAAGACAATCCCAAGGAACTAATGAGGGAGCTTACTATGCACCCCTATAGAAAGAACTGATAAAAAGAACAATTGTGGATGTACATATATAACCTGATTGCGATCTTGTGGAGGGGGGAAGAAAGGGAAGAAGGGAGGGAGGGAGAAAAATTTAGAACTCTACTCTTGTGAAAATGAATGTTGAAAACTACCCTTACTTGTAAATTGAAAATAAAATAAATGTTTGTTGAAAGTAAAAAAACAACAACAAACAAATAAACAAACAAAAAAACAATGCATTAGTGTTCCAATTTTTCCACAGCTTCTCCAACATTTATTATTTTCCTTTTTTGTCATTTTAGTCAATCTGATAGATGTCAGGTGGTACCTCAGAGTTGTTTTAATTTGCATCTCTCTAATCATTAGACATTTAGAGCATTTTTTCATATGGGAATAGATAGCTTTGGTTTCTTCATCAGAAAACTGCCTGTTCATATCCTTTGACCATTTTTCAATTGGGGAAAGACTTGGATTCTTATAAATTTGATTTAGTTCCTGATATATTTTAGAAATGAGACCTTTATCAGAAGTACTGGCCATAAAAATTGTTTCCCAGTTTTCTGCCTCCCTTCTAATTCTGGATGCATTGCTTCTGTTTGTACAAATTTTTTTTTAAATTTAATTTAATCAAAATTATCCATTTTGCATTTTATGATATTCTCTATCTCTTCTTTGGTTATAAACTGCTTTCCTTTCCAAAGATCTGAAAGGTAGACTATTCCTTTCTCTCCTAATTTACCTATGGTATCACCTCTTATGTCTAAATCATGTATCCATTTTGACCTTATTTTAGTATAAGGTGTAAGATGCTGGTCTATGCCTAATTTCTGCCATACTATCTTCCAGTTTTCCCAGCAGGTTTTGTCAAATATTGAGTTCCTATCCCAGAAGCTAGAGTCTTTGGGTTTATCAAACACTACATTGCTAGTGTCATTTACTATTGCAATTCCTGTGCCTAGCCTATTCCATTGATCCTCCACTCTATTTCTTAGCCAGTACCAGATAGTTGTGATGATTACTGCTTTATAGTAAAGCTCCAGGTTTGGGACCACTAACCCACCTTCCTGTGCATTCTTTTTTTCATTATTTCCCTGGATATTCTTGATTTTTTTGTTTTTCCAGATGAATTTTGTTATTATTTTTTCTAGTTCTATAAAATAATTTTTAGGTAGTCTGATTGGTATGGCACTGAACAAGTAAATTAATTTAGGTAGAATTGTCATTTTTACTACATTAGCTCTGCCTATCCATGAGCAATTGATATCTTTCCAATTATTTAGATCTGATTTGATTTGGGTGAAGAGTGTTTGGTAATTATGTTCACAGAGTTCCTGGGTTTGTCTTGACAAGTAGACTCCCAAGTATTTTATATTATCTACCATTACTTTAAATGGAATTTCTCTTTCTATCTCTTGCTGCTGGACTTTGTTGATCATGTATGGAAATGCTGATGATTTATGTGGATTTATTTTATATCCTGCTACTCTGCTAAAGTTGTTAATTGTTTCAAGTAATTTTTGACTTGATTCTCTAGGATTCTTTAAGTATACCATCATATCATCTGCAAAGAGTGATAGTTTTGTTTCCTCTTTGCCTATTCTAATTCCTTTAATTCCTTTCTCTTCTCTGATTGCTAAAGCTAACATTTCTAGGACAATATTAAATAATAGGGGTGATAATGGACATCCCTGTTTCACCCCTGATCTTATTGATAAGGCCTCTAATTTATCTCCATTGCATATAATACTTGCTGATGGTTTTAGGTAGATACTGTTTATTATTTTAAGGAAAGCTCCACCTATTCCTAAATTCTGTAGTGTTTTTATTAGGAATGGGTGCTGTATTTTGTCAAAAGCTTTCTCTGCATCTATCTAGATAATCATATGATTTTGGTTGGTTTTCTTATTGATGTGGTTGATTATGTTAATAGTTTTCCTAATGTTGAACCAGCCCTGCATTCCTGGTATAAATCGCACCTGGTCATAGTGTATTATCTTGGTGATAACGTGCTGTAATATCCTTGCTAATATCTTATTTAAGATTTTAGCATCAATATTCATTAGGAAAATTGGTCTATAATTTTCTGTCTCTGTTTTTGCTTTGCCTGGTTTTGGTATCACCACCATATTTGTGTCATAAAACGAATTTGGTAGAACTCCTTCTTCACCTATTTTTCCAAATAATTTGCATAATATTGGAATTAATTGTTCTTTAAATGTTTGGTAAAATTCACTCGTAAACCCATCTGGTCCTGGGGATTTTTTCTTAGGGAATTCATTAATGGCTTTTTAAATTTCTTTTTCTAATATGGGTTTATTTAAGGATTTTATTTCCTCTTCAGTTAACCTGGGCAGTTTGTATTTTTGTAAATATTCATCCATTTCATTTAGATTGTCAAATTTATTGGCATACAGTTTGGCAAAATAATTTCTAATATTGATTTAATTTCCACTTCATTGGTGGTAACATCACCCTTTACATTTTTGATACTGGTAATTTGGTTTTCTTTATTCTTTTTTTTTTAAATCAAATTAACCAATATTTTATCAATTTTATTGTTTTTTTTTTCATAAAACCAGCTCTTAGTTTTATTGATTAATTCTATAGTTTTTTTGCTTTCAATCTTATTAATTTCTCCTTTAATTTTCAGGATTTCTAGTTTAGTATCTAATTGGGGATTTCTAATTTGTTCTTTTTCTAGCTTTTTAAGTTGCATGCCCAATTCATTAATCTCCTCTTTCTCTTTCTTATTCATGTAAGCATTTAGAGGTATAAATTTCCCCCTAAGCACTGCTTTGGCTGCATCCCATAGATTTTGGTATGTTGTCTCATTATTGTTATTGTCTTGAATACAGTTATTGATTGTTTCTATGATTTGTTGTTTGACCCATTCATTCTTTAGAATGAAATTATTTAGTTTCCAATTGATTTTCATTCTACTTTTCCCTGGCTCTTTCTTACATGTAATTTTTATTGCATCATGGTCTGAGAAGGATGTATTTACTATGTCTGCCTTTCTACATTTGACTATGTTGTTTTTGTGCCCCAATACATGGTCAATTTTTGATAATGTGCCATGTACTACTGAGAAAAACATATTCCTTTCTATCCCCATTCAATTTTCTCCAGACATCTTTCATGTCTAACTTTTCTAGTAATATATTCACCTCTTTCACTTCCTTCTTATTTATTTTTTGGCTAGATTTATATAATTCTGAGAGGAGGAGATTCAGATCCCCCACTAGTATAGTATTACTGTCTAATTCCTCTTGTAACTCATTTATCTTCTCTAAGAATTTGGATGCTATACCACTTGGTGCATACATATTTAATATTGATATTACTTCATTATCTATAGTACCTTTTAGCAAGATGTAGTTTCCTTCATTATCTCTTTTAATGAGATCTATTTTTGCCTTAGCTTTGTCTGAGATAAGGATTGCTACCTGTTTTTTTTTTTTTACTTTAGCTGAAGCATAATATATTCTGCTCCATCCTTTTACCTTTATTCTGTGTGTATCTCTCTGCTTCAAATGTGTTTCTTGTAAACAGCATATTGTAGGATTCTGGTTTTTAATCCACTCTTCTATTCGCTTCTGTTTTATAGCAGAGTTCATCCCATTCACATTCACAGTTATAATTAGTCTATTCCCCTCCATTCTATTTACCCCCTTTGTACTTTTCCCCCCTTCTTTCACCCTATTCCTCCTCACTGACATTTTGCTTCTTACCCCTGCCTCCCCCAATCTTCCCTCCCGTTTTATCACCCCCATCCCTTTTCTTTACCCTTTTTTTCTTTACTCCCTTGCTTTTGTCCTCCCTTCTATCAGTCCCCACCTTTCCCTTCCCCTTTTACTTCCCTAAAGAATGAGCTAAGTTTCTTTATCCCAATGAATGCATATGTTATTCCCTCTTTGAATCAAATCTAATGAGATTAGGGTTGAAACAATGTTCACCCCTCCTTTCTTTCCCTCTATTGTAATAGGTTTTTTATTAGCCTCCTCATATGATGCAATTCACCCCATTCCACCCCTCCTTTCTTCTCCTCCCCATAGACTCCCTTTTTAACCCCTTAATTTTCTTTGTATCATCACATCAAAGACAATTTATATTTATACCCTCTGTGTAAAGTCCTTCTCTCTGCTCAAATACATTTACAATTCTTAAGAGTTATGAGTATTATCTTCCCATGTAGGGATGTAAACAGTTTAACCTAATTGAGTAACTTTTTTCCCCTCTGTTTACCTTTTTAAACTTCTCTTGAGTCTTGTATGTTAAGATTGAATTTTGTATTCAGTTCTGGTCTTTTCATCAGGAAACATTGAAAGTCCCCAATGTCATTGAATGTCCATCTTTTCCCCTGAAAGAGAAAGCACATTTTTGCTGGGTAACAGATTCTTGGCTGCAATCCAAGATCCTTTGCCTTCTGGAATATCATATTCCAAGCCTTGCGGTCCTTTAATGTTGAAGCTGCCAGGTCCTGAGCAATCCTGACTGTGGCTCCATGATATTTAAATTGCTTCTTTTTGTCTACTTGGAGTATTTTCTCCTTCACCTGATAATTCTGGAATTTTGCTACAATATTCCTTGGAGTTTTCCTTTTGGGGTCTCTTTCAGGAAGTTATTAGTAGATTCTTTCAATGATGATTTTATCCTCTGATTCTATAATATTAGGGCCATTCTCCATAATAATTTCCTGGAATATGGTGTCTAGATTCTTTTTCTGATCATGGCTTTCAGGCAGTCCAGTGATTCTCAAATTGTCTCTCCTGGATCTGTTTTCCAGATCAGTTATCTTGCCAATGAGGTATTTCACATTTTCTTCTATTTTTTTCATTCTTTTGATTCTGCTTAACTGATTCCTGGTGTCTCATGGATTCCTTATCTTCCAACTGTCCAATTTTAATTTTTAAGGCATTTTTTTCTTCAATGAGATTATGCACCTTTCTTTCCATTTGGCCAAATGAATTTTTTAAGGCATTGTTCTCTTCAGTGAAATTATGCACCTTTTTTCCATTTGGCCAGATGAATTTTTTAAGGAATTGTTTTCTGCAGTCTATCTTTGTGCTTCCTTTTCCAAGCTGCTAATTCTTTTTTCATAGTTTTCTTGTTTTGCTTTCATTTCTCTCCCCATTTTTTCTTCTACCTCTCTCAATTGATTTTTTTTTTTTTTGCTCGGGGCAATGGGGGTTAAGTAACTTGCCCAGGGTCACACAGCTAGTAAGTGTTAAGTGTCTGAGGCCGGATTTGAACTCAGGTACTCCTGAATCCAGGGCTGGTGCTTTATCCACTGCGCCACCTAGCCGCCCCCCTCAATTGATTTTTAAAGTCCTTTTTGAGCTCTTCCAGGAAGGCTTTCTATTCTTGAGACCAATTCACCTTCCCTCGTGAGGCTTCACATGTAGGCAATTTAAAGGTATTGTCCTCATCTGAGTTTGTGTTGGCTTCTTCCCTATTGATACAGAAGCTCTCAATGGAGAGGGCTGTTTTTTGCTTCTTACTCATTATTGCAGCTTATTTATTTATTTTTTAAGTTGAGGTCTGCTCTGGGGGCACCAGTGTCCCTGTTTTGGGCTTCTTGTGGAGGGATATAGGTGCTGTGTCACCAGATTTTTACACTGAGGCCTTTATGGTTTGTGCAGTTCTCCCGTCCTGCACTTCCTGTCTGAGTGTGCTAGGATCAGTGGGCCTAGTCGCACCTATCCTGTTGTGGCCCTCCAGCTGATAACTTGCCCTTTCGGCTGGTGCAGGCCGGTTTTTCCACTGTCCTGCTGGGCCACCAGATTTTTGAGCCAGGATCCAGGGGCCTCAGTTGTTGGGCTGTGGCCTGCAGCTTCCTGCTGACTTGCCCCAACCCCCTTGGCACTGGGCTGCTGCCCTGCTCTGTGCCTCCCTTTTGCCGGAGTCAGACCAACCTTTCCTGAAGTCTTCTAAATTATCTCTGGTTGGAAGACTCTGTCTCTCTGTCTTTTTGCAGGTTCTGTAGTGTCAGAATCCGTCCAGAGGCTTGATTTAATGTTCTTTTTGAGGGAACAGAAGGAGAGCTCAGGCAGCTTACTGATTCCTCTCCGCCATCTTGGCTCTGCCTAATTTCTTCATCTTTAAAATAAGAATATAAAACTTAATAACCCCTGTGTTTCCTCCTCATTCTAAAACCTCTTCATAAGTAAAATGGTTTCCCAGCTCAAGGGATATAGTTTTTTTTTACTAATTATAGCTGTATTGCCAACCAGGTCATATCAATAGCCAGAACAGGCAAATAACAATCAATTATTCACTACTTCGGTCCATCTTGGGCTCTTTAAGAATATGTGTCAATGATGACTCATATGGTTCCATTCCCATCTCCTTGTCAATCACCTACTTTCCAGATTTAGGGTATTGTTTCAGTCACTCACCTCAATTCAAATTAATAATTTTATTGAATTATATAAAAGCATAATAAAATTCAAAGTAATGACATGTATCACAAAATTCAACATCCCACTCACTTCCAGTTCCAGTACTCCAAGGCAAAAACATCCCCATGGGTGAAAATAAGTTCATCATTCCCCAGTTTTCTAGATGGCAACATGGGAAGAGGAGAGAGCTGAGTCCAAAGTACAACATCTTATAAGAGGTTTCTTATCTCCCCCTACTGCAGCTGCATAGGAGAAAAACACAGTCTCAGAGTGAATCAATACCATCTAGCATCCTTTAGTAGGGCAAATATTGCTTCCATGTATCTAGAATATCAGAATCACTACTTCTACCCACCACACTAACTCCAGTTCCCCACTGCTTCAGTCTTTCTGGACAGAGTAGGAGCAAAACATCATCTTACCTGCTCCACCTAAAACTCTTTCCATGATTACAGTGGCTTTTAGAGTACATGAAGGGGGAAGGAGAAACCCTTACAGTCCAATGCCCATCTGGAGAAGAAGATCACCTCAGCTTTTGCAATTTCTTATACTGCATTAAGAGATGTTGAGCTTCCATAAATAATGAGATGGTGGTCCCACTGCACTCTTTTCTGTTCAGAACGTATCAGGACTAATGCTTTCATTTCTGGGTTTGGCATTTTAGGGAGGAAAGTGATCATTTGAAGAGCATTCAGAAAAGGGAAATCAAGGTGATGAAGGCCCTCAAATTCATGCCTGGAAGTCTTCAAAGACTGGTTGAACATTTACTGGGGATGTTCTAGTGAGGATTTGTTTATGTCTGTTATAGTCTTTTCTGACTCTCAAATGCTGTGATTCTGTGATTCCTTTGTCTCTATTTGTTCATACTGAAATAACCCAAGGGATCCCTGCTGCCCACACACAATGAAGCACATGAACTCACCTTCTGCTATCGGTTCCTTCCTCTCCTTTTTCATTCACATTATGTTACAGGAAATTGACTTTACAGGGACCTGCTCCTTCATTGCACATTAAACAACTGACAATGGCAGCCCCAACCTGCCTGGCAAGCCCAGTACACAAGCATGTACTAGTATTAGCACAGGTCTTGAGGATTGAGAAAAGCCCCCATCAAGTCACCTTAGTCAGCACACTTAGGCAAGCTTCTCCCTTTCTCAGAGTTGTTCTTATTTTGTTGGGGAATGAAATGATTAAGGCAAGTTTATTTTTCCCTCTGGCTTGACCAGTTCTATCTACTTATTAACTCATTCTCTTAATAAGACCCTGGGCTGCAGGTTACCTGGAAAGGCCAAGTATGTTTTCAAAATAATTCTCTCTTGATGGTTTCAGAGATAATGCCAAGAAATTGATAGGGTTGTTGGTGCTTTTCCCTTCAAGGGTCATGGAAAAGGCAACAGAACACCCATTAGGGAGCCTGCTCTGAGCGATCCCAAGCTTAGTTCAGATGTTGAAATACCCTTTCTCTCTGGCATCTCTTTCTCCTCCTCCTCCCCATTTGGCCTAACCTTCCTTACTCATTTTACTTAATGCAAAAACCCTTTCGTAAAATTATAGAATCTGAGCTGGAAGAGACCTCAGAGGTTACTGAGTCCAAGTCCTCAAATAAAACAAAAATCACCTGAATAACATGCCTTGAAAGTGACTTTTTAGCTTTTGCTCAAATACCCCCCTTCATAGGAAATTCATCATTTACCAAAGATAGCTGATTCTACTTCTGGGTAGTCCAAATTGTTAGGAATTTTTTTCTCCCTTGCACAATTGAAACCTATCTTCCCATAACGTTCTGTTATTCCCATAGTCTCAGCCCTTCAGTGGCTCCCAATTTCCTACTGCTACAAGTCTAACATCTTTTACCTATATTTGAAAGCTTCCCTATAAACTGGCGCCATTTTTACCATTCAACCTAACATCCCACTTCCCTCCAACATGCATCCTCTGTTCTAACAATGGCAGTCTACTTCATCTCCCAAGCATATGTTATATTCATTCCCACCTTTATGTTATTCCCTTGGCATGGGATGCTTTTCTTTCTCCCTGTCCAAATCTTACTCCACCTTCAAGAATAAATGTCCTTGGGGCAGCTAGGTGGTACAGTGGATAGAGCACCAGCCCCGAAGTCAGGAGTACCTGAGTTCAAATCCGGCCTCAGACACTTAACACTTACTAGCTGTGTGACCCTGGACAAGTCATTTAACCCCAATTGCCTCACTTAAAAAAATTTTTTAAAAGAATAAACATCCTTCCTAAAACATTCCCTGACTGATAGTTCTTATGGTTTTCACTCTCCTCTTAATGCAGTTTGGAGGACTACCATCCAATTTACAACTTAATCGCATACTCTCTTGTATCTACACATTCATTGATGTGTGTTAGTTTTGTATTGCTGATGAGGATATGAGCTCTTTGAGGGCAGGAATAGGGGCATACATTTCTAGATATCCTTCCTTCATTCTTTCACCAATCATTCATTAGACAAACATTTATTAAGTTCTTAAGAAAAGCTTCCTGCACCACAGCAAGTGGTGTAAGTGATATAAAGTTTAAAAAAGACAGAGTCCTTGTTCTCAAAGAGTCTAAGAGAGGAGAGAAGACACATAGCTAACTTCAAATATCCCAAGGATTTGTTGGTATGGTTACATAGTCTTTCTGAGTAGTGAAAAAATGCATTCTTCTGTAGTAAATCTGAGGATACATGAACTTCTCATAACTTAACTAGGCTAGTCCTTAGACGACTGTCATAAAGTAGGTCACTGGAATTCTACTGGGAAACATTCCAGCTTGCTATTAACCACCTCAGCTCACAACTTGATGGCCTAACCTTTGAGAACCTAGGTCTGGGGGACAGCTAGGTGGCACAGTGGATAAAGTACCTGGATTCAGGAGGACCTGAGTTCAAATCCGGCCTCAGACACTTGACACTTACTAGCTATGTGACCTTGGGCAAGTCACTTAACCCTCATTGCCTTGCCCCCCCCCCCAAAAAAAAAAAGAACCTAGGTTTGCTCCTGCCAGGATGAAGTACCAGGAAGTGGTGGTAGCAGTGGTAGCTTTGGTGGTGGTGGTGATAATTGGTATTCACAAAATGCTTTAATATATTATCCCATTTGAGCCTCACAATACCTGGGAGTTTTTTAGGAGCTATTATTATTCCCATTTTACAACTGAAGAGACAGGCAGATATAGGATAAATGATGTGCCTATGGCCATACATCTAGTTAGTGTTTGAGGAAGAATTTGAACTCAAGACTTCCTGACTCCAGGTCCTGGGCCTATCCTAATACCATGTGAGATAGCTAGCCACTTCTAGAATAGAAGAATGGGTATCTGTCATGTACAACCACACATTAGTAAGCTAGTGATCCAATGATGAAGTGATGTGGGATTGGAGGAATCAGATAAGACTTTATGGAGGAGGCAGCATCTAAACTGAACTTTAAAGTGTGAGTAGGAATTCAATTTAACAAGAATTTATTTAACACCTAATGTATATAAGGTCCTGATGAAACCAAAACAAAGAATAAATCAACCTCTGCATCTAGGAGATTACATTCTACTTAAGGGATAAAACATGTACACAGAGAAATAGACATGAGATAATTTGAGGAAAGAACAACCAAGGGAATCCAAGACTTCCTGGAATAGGTAATACCTGAGAGGAGCCCTGAAGTAAGATAAAGAAGGTTGTCAATTGCTAATTTCTGGTACCAGGTCCCTTGGGCAGTACCATGGTGCTCTGCCTACAACTCTCTATAGCTCCTAGCAGATGAATTCAAATGTTTTCTTTTGTGAAGGTGGTTCCATTTCCCATCTCATCTATTTTTTCACCTGTAGTTTTCTTCCATTCTCAGCCGATAGGGATCAATTGGCCCCATTCCCAGGGGACAAACTCTTAGTCCACTAGTAGGAGAAAATTACTCCACAATTTCTGCATTAATGTATTTCTGCATCAAATGTACATCGAGGCCTTGTATTGACATTCGCTTGGTCCCATGCCTCATACACAAAAGGATTCTAAGGGGCTAGAGGAACAAGTGGAAAGGGTCTTCCATTCACAGGGGATATTATGAACAAAGTCATAGGATTGGCAAAGTACAAAGAGTAGTTAGGGCAAGGGAGGGGAAGAAACTATTACAGTAAAGCTGGATTATAACGTGAAGGTGAATAATAAAAGAGTACAGTAGAAAAGCATTGGGTCTGGGATCAGAAAACCTGGGTTCCAATTCTGACATTATCTGTGTTACCCTTGACAAGTTACTTCCCATCTCTGTTCCTCGGTTTCCTCATCTATATTATGAAAGGATTGGATTAGTCTTGGAGGTTCTTTCCACTTCTAGATCTATGATCCTCTGGCCTTTATATGGGGGAGGGAGGCTGCCATATTGTATAGGACATGAAATCCAATTTTTAAAAAATCAAATGTTATTAAGTAAAAATAGAGAAAGGCTGAATAATCAAGCAAGTGATAAGGAAACATTTAGACCAAGGTTAGCCTTAGTGGGGACTCAGTATCCCCTGTAGTGCGAAGCACAAAGTAGTCACTGTGATGAAATAATAGGATTTAGCAAATACTCAAGGACCCAGCTGGAGATTAATCTAGACTGGTTGAATCAAGTGAGAGTGATTGACTGCTGATTAGCCTACTTCAAGTTAACTGGATTGTAATCACACCTGGCTAGCCCTTAAGAAGGTATTGTTCTCAGAAGCTAGACTGTGAACTCAACTTGAGAACACCTTCAAAACCAATGGATTTGGATGATGCCAACCAATCAGCTTGAAGTAGTGTGTAAGGACCACCTCTGTTCCAGACCTATAAAAAGCTTCCACAATCAGCTTGCTGGAGAATTCCTGATTGAAGAAGGCTGGTGGTGGAGGACTTGAGGAAGAACCCAACCAGGCTAGAACTCTAGGCTAGATAGGCCTTTTCTTAACTTTCTGAACTCCATGTGAATACCTGTATGCTTTAATAAATGTTTAATGCCCAAAGACTGGTGCTGAAGCTTCTAATTTAAGGCGACCACAACATAGATTTTAAACATCACATCACTCAAAAAGCCAGTTATTGAGGAGAACTCAAGTAGGCAATGATATACTTGTTCTTCAAATAGAAAGAAGTAAGTATACTAGATGTTGGAGTCAGTATTCTGACTTCTGAGTGAATTTTCCACCTCCTAATTCTAGTTACTCTATATGTCAGGTTGTTATCTTTCAGTTCTTCTTGAAGCATCCTCCTAGGTCTAACCATGTTCTCCTCCTCCTTCCCTTCTGCTCTATCTTAAGTCTCCAGCCCAAAGATGTTAGCTCTATAAAATCTACCTTGCCTCCTTTCCCACCCCTTTTTCCCTTTTAGGTCCACTGCACAGAAAGCTCACTTTTTAAAGTCTTAATTTTAAAGGACCATTTTCAGCAGTTCCAAAGAAAATTTAATCACAAGGAGCCATGAGAAAGTCACTTTTTTAATGTGGACAGCCAGAGGCAGAGCCAAAGGACATCTAAGAACCTGAAAGAACTGTAGAAAGCAGTTGGAACATCTGATTTCAAGGGGATTATTGTTGAGTATAATCACCAGTGGCAGAAAATGTTCCCTGTCCCCTCCCATCCCATCCCCCAAGCTTCAGTAAGAACCTAGAGGAAAGCTCAGCACCTATCTGGTGAAATACATGCATGCATATGCATAGACAGACACACATGGACACATGGATGCACACACAACCAGAACAATGCCTTTCTGGAAAATGACAGATTTCAATCAATCAAAAAACATTTTTAAATGCCTGCTATAGGCCAGGCACTGTGCTAAGCACTGTGGATATAAAAAGAGGCAAAAGAGAGTTGCTGCCCTCAAGGAGCTTACAATCTAATGGGGGAAACAACATGGAAACAAATATATAGAAAACAAGTTATATACAGGATAAATAGGAAATAATCAAGATAGAGAAAATGTTGGAATTAAGAGGGTCTAGTGAGTAGGAGGGGGCAACATTATGAAGGGCTTTGAATGACAGAGCTTTCAGTATTTGCTCTTAGAGGCAATGGGAAGCCATTGGGAGTGACATGTTCAAAGCTGAGTATTAGGAGAATCATTTAGTGACTGAATGAAGAATGTATTGGAGTGGCCCCAGTTAGCCTTTCTCCAGAACACACTATACCAATCAGGAGATGGAAAGTGCATGACACTAGCACACCCTCCGTCATTCCATTAATAAGCATCTCTGAGTAAGCAGGTATGAATATTAGCTAGACAAGAAGGTAGGAAAAAAAAAGAGCTAGTATGTGTCTTGAAATTTCTGGAGCCTAAGATGTGGGGAGAGGAGTATGAGCTGGGGACTGTGACCATAGTGTTGACTAAGATCTGACTACTAGAACTTTGGCTTTATTGAATTTCCAGAAGTTTCTATTTCTGACATTTCAGTGGGGAGTGGGGTAGCAGGAAGTAAAAAGGAGTTGAGATGGCAATAACTCCTTGCTAACTGGACATTCCTAGCCTATGAATCTGACCCCTATGAGAGAAGATATCTCATCTTCACTGTACATCCTGATATTGCTAAAGGCTAGTAAAATAACATTAAGGTAGAGTTCTGTGTAGCATCACCTCTGAGAGAAGACAAACAGGCAGACAGACAGAGAGACAGACAGACAGAGACAGAGATAGACAGAGAGAGAATGAGTTTGGCAACTAGGGAGTATCATACTGTGCCCAACCCCTTCCTCTCAAACATGTATATCAATGTACAATTAGTCAATTTTGAAGAAAAAATTGTCACTAGAAGGCATACTATGCAGTGAAACTGGAAGAGGAATGAGTGGCATAGAAAAAGAGAGACAGTCTACCCCTTTATGTCATTGTCATTGTAAGGAACTTATCAGGATCACACAAATACTCAGGAAGGAAAAGGTATAGAAGGTGTTGTCAAAAATGTAATTGGTAGTGGGTTTTTTTATATATATATTTATTATCGCTCAGTAGTTTAATGTTCTCTAAACCCAAAGCCTCAGACATCTTACAGCACAGCACAATGCAAAAGATATCCCTAGAAATCTGTACTCAGCAATGAACATAAAACCTTAGCTCTCTTGCTTTCCTGGCTTTCAACATACATGAATATGCAATTGTTACTGAAATGGCAGCCCAGAAATACTAGCTTCCCTGCTTACTAAAGTCATCTGCAGAATAGCAAAGAGGCTTGTGCCTTCATTAGGGTTATTGGCAGCAGTTGATGCCTTGTTACACCACATAGACCCAATACTGATACTATAATCATGACAGATCAACAAATGTATCAGTAAAAATTAAAGGTTAATATATTGTGAATCTAGGAGCCTCAGACTTTTTGTTGCACAGCATGGAGAAGTTTCTAATGCCACATAGAAGTGGAAGGGAAGGAAAAGGATAAGTATACAATCTATATAGTGTACCAACAAATTTAGGCTGTTCCTGAAAAAGAAGGATCTTATTGTTCTGAGAAGGAAACATCTTCCTCAGTAGATGTAGAGCTAGAGAAGACATCAGTTGAGAGAGTGTCAGAGGAAAATTAAAACAGTAGTGGTAGTGGTGACTTGGGAAAGGTGTATTATCTTCCCAAAATATGTGTCCAGGGGCAGCTAGATGGCGCAGTGGTTAAAGCACCGGCCCTGGACTCAGGAGTACCTGAGTTCAAATCCGGCCTCAGACACTTGACATTTACTAGCTGTGTGACCGTGGGCAAGTCACTTAACCCCCGTTGCCTAAAAAAAAACCAAAAAACAAAATATGTGTCCAAGATGTAGCAGAATATCTCCCCAACCTTTTTTTAAATGGTTGAATGCTACCTATTTTAGGGGAATCACATAGACACAAATTGTAGTGCTAGAAGAAACCTAGAAAGTATTTCCAACTATTAAAGTCTTGGCCAAGAAATTGAAGACTATAACGGCACAGGTTGTATTTTCCTCACTGCTACCCACTGAAGGTAAAGGATTCATAAGATAAGCAAAAAGATGGCAAGAAAATGGTTTCTGAGAATAGGATTTGGATTTCTGGGCTATAGCTTAAAGTTGATTACAATCTGATGGAAATGGCAGGCTTTTGATCAGGGATGGTGTGTACCTTCAAAGGCTCGAAAGAATGAATTTGTCATGTATCTTACAAATCTAGTCAAAAGCAATTTAAACCAAAAAGGATTGGTAGGTTAGAGAGAAAACTGCCTATGTATATCCAATGTTGGAAGAAGAATAGTAGTTGAGAAGCACAGTCATTAATAGAAGACAAAATCGAAGAAAGGATCCAGTAGTAAAACCAGTGTTGTCTGTTTGTAAATGTCCAAAAGGTTCTCGTTTCTCTCTCTCTCTCTCTCTCTCTCTCTCTCTCTCTCTCTCTCTCTCTCTCTCTCTCTCTCTCTCTCTCTCTCTCTCTCCCCCTCTCTCCCTCTCTCCCTCTCTCCCTCTCTCCCTCTCCCTCCCCGCCCCTGTCATTTTTATCCTTCAAAAGGCAGGGAGATCAACAAGGGGAGGTGCGGAGGTGCGGAGGTAGGGAGGCAGGGAGAGGAATGGAAGGGATTCCAGAAGGGATGCTGGAAGGGAGTCTCACTTTCAGGGAAGAATTGTTTGCTGAGGTAGTCATCATGGGAACATTTGGGGCATGTGGCCATTCCTTCTCTGGTATGGGTTTTGAAGGTCCCCTAAAAAGGGCAAGATGGGCTCCTGTGAAGCAGCTAATTTTGTCCTCAGGGCCCTAGGGTTAACTCTGAGGGCCTATGGGTATCTTTCTAATGCTGTAGCTCTTGAGCTCCCACTGGTGTACTTCTCCCCATGATGTTAATCTTTGATATTATCTTTGATGTTAATTCATCAGCCAGACTGAATTACCTCTTAGAAAGGGGTATTTTCCAAAGCGCTATATTAAGAACAATGGGCATAAAGCATCCCCCAAATGCCTGTGGCATACTCTCCCACAAGTGCAAAGTCCAGAAGAAAGTTATCTCAAGCTTAAAGCACATGCAGCAAAGGAATAACTCATAGATCTTGGTTGCTGGAAGTTCTCACCTGCCCTTTGTAGGGCACTCATGAACTTCCCTTTAGGCATATAGTAGCTTTTATGCTGCTTCTCCTATAAAACCTTGAAGTTACTAATCTTCAGTGTCTTCTTCATTCTTGTCTCCCAATATAAATACTATTTCTACTTGCTGCTGTTTTGGGACATAGCTAGGATACTTATGAAAAATTCAAAATCCTCTGGTCTTCTGAAGTTCACAGGGTTCTCCTCTGGTCAAGATTGGAATGGAGGAGTGGGGGAAGGTGACCTTTTCCTTCTCTTCCTCTCAAAGTGATTCCTTCTCAGTGGATTGACTGGAACTTTCCACTAATAAGCTGTAAGGCATCTGAATCCTTGATTTCAGACTAGTTTGTTGGTTTTGTACAAGTCCTACAGGTGTGACTAAGTTCCTCCGTTAACAGACTTCCTGTCTCACGTACTTGAAATGTCTATGATTGGTTCAAGGGAAACCTTGTTCACACTTATTTCATACTTTGTATGACTGGTTGATTGAGGTGTGTTCCCACCTGATAAAGGTATTGGGTCTATGTAGAGGGGGGTGGTTGATTGACTTAATTGACTACCAACCTTATACCTCCTAGCATTTTTTATTAGAGAGGAAAGTTAGACCTACTATAAATTATGCCCTAGATTGGAAGAGAGCACATTTCCAAGAATTCAGAAGAGAATTAGGTAGCTTTACAATGAACAAAAAGTTCTACAAAGAAAGTCAGCCCAAGAGTTATGGGAAATTCTCAAGACTGCAATTCTGAAGACATAAAGGCAAACAATTCTAGTGTAAGGGAAAGTCAGTTGTCAGAAGAGATTAGAGTGGATGCACAAGGAACCCACCAAACAACTTGGATTTTTTAAAGGTATCTCCAGAAGTTGGGAGTAAAGAGACGTAACAAATGATAAACACCAGAGGGTTAGATAGTTCTATAAGCATAGTTTCAAGTGTACAAGAGTTAACTGAGGCTGTCTAGGAAAGCTATGGACAAAAGCAAGGAGTTTGTTTGTTTTTTAAACTTAGGTTTTTTTCTAGCTATGTAGGAATATAAAACATGGGACGGGACCAACATTTGAAGTTGATTGAGATGATCCTTTTTGAGAAGAGAGAAAACAAATTTGCTGCTGTGGTCTTATTTTGTTTCTGTTTTCTCTACCAAGGAGAATGACCTTTGCATTGAAAACAACAGGACAGAAATGGCTTATAAGGAGCTTACATCCAAGATTATTAAGGAGACAGAAAAATAACATTTAGCTTCTTCCCCCTCTCAATAAATTCATTTTGCTTGCCCAGATGAACTACCCTGTAAGGTACTAAAGAACTGGTAAATGCAATTGCTGAGCCATAAGTGGTATTTGAACGATTGTGGATGGCTGAAGAGGAACAATGGAACTGGAGGACAAATGTTTTCCTAATTTTTACAAAACATTAAAAAAAAATAGTTACCAGCTCTAAGCCAGTGAGCTTCATTTCAACTCCTGGGATTTTGAGCTCCTTTTTCTTTCCTTTTTTTTTTTTTATTTCAAAGCCTGTTGATCATCCCCACACTATCCCTCATTTCCCATAAGTCTCTGATGATTAGATAGTGTCTCTCCATGTCAAGGCCAGCAAATCTATATAGGGCTTGATTCCATGCCTTTTGGTCTTTTCCAGCCGATTGATCCCTCAATCATTCCCCCATTTCGAATTTTCAGCCTCTTCCTATCTACTGGCTTTTTGTCTATTACCTTCAAACATGTCCAAGTATTCCCCATTCTTAAAACAAAAACAGAAACAACAACAACAAAAAAAACCCCTTATACTACCATCCCCTCAAGCTATTGTCCTACATTTCTCCTCTCAACCAAACTCCTTGAAAAAGCTTTCTACATTCAATGCTTCCACTTACTCTCCTTTCACTCATAACTCAACTCTTTGCAATCTGGCAACTGAAAGTGTTCTCACAAAAGTTACTCCTTATGTCTTAATTGTCAGATCAGAGAATCTTTTGTCTATCTCTACCTTTCTACCTTTTTTCTTTTTTCACTTAACCACTCTCTTCTCTCTGTTTTTGTGCTTCATTTTTCTCATTTTTTTGTGTCCACTCCTCATTATCTTTTGCTGGCTTATTATCTATATTACACTCCTTAATTGTGAATATGTCCCAAGGTTCTGTCCTGGGCTCTCTTCTCTCAATGGACTATACACTCTTTCTAGGAAGCCTCACCAGTTCCTATATGTTTAATTATCATCCCTATACAGAAGACTCTCTCTCTCTCTCTCTCTCTCTCTCTCTCACACACACACACACACACACACACACACACACACACGCACACACACACATGTGTGTGTCCCCAGTCTCTCCCCTGAGCTTCAGTCTCACATTATCAAATGCCTATGGTAGATTTTAAGGAAGATATGCCAGAGACATCACAAACTCAACATGTTCAAAATATAATTCATTATTTTTTCTTCAAAATCCATCCCTCTTCCAAATTACTCTATTTTGGGGGGAAAGTATTGCCACTGTTCCACTTTCCCAGGTTCTCAACATTAATCTGAAGTTCTCTTCAGTCTCCCTCACCTCTGCATATCCAATCAGTTGCCAAGTATTACCCTTTCTATATCTATTTCATTTCTATCATATGACCCTTTCTCTATAACTCAAAGTACTGAGCAACCAACGCCTGGTGGGTATTAAGACCATATTCCCAGGATTAGCCAGGGGGTCAAATAACATGCATTTTTTGGAGGGTAGTGGTAAACCTAGACTCAGGACTAGAGAAGGTACAAAAGACAGAATAAAGATAAAGATCCTAGGCATTATCTCAGCTAATTTCTAGGCAGATAAAGTACCTAACAGCCCTTCCTGACTGTGTGCTAGGAGGAGTGTTTATTTGTGGGCTGGTCCTGGGAAATAGAGATGGAAAACCTCTGGTTTCCTCTCTTCTTTTTATTTTAAATATTTTATTTAAGAAATAAACTCCATCCTGTAAATCTGAAGCCAGACCAAAGTGCTTGGAAAACACATAAAATAATATGGTCTTTTAAGCACCATTTCCTTAAAAATGGATCTTTCTCACAATCCATTTTTTATCACAGAGCAGAGATCCTTTCATTGAAATGTCCCCCAAGAAAGGGGAGAGAGGAGAGCAGAGCCTAACAGCCAGGACCAACCGGAAAATAGGCTAGAAAGGAATGAGTAAACAGTGATCCCCCTAAGGGTATAATACAGTCATAATGCTTATTTAACAGGGAACACTGAAGAGACTGGTATGTGCCTTTGACTCCTAGGATGATTAGCCATTTTACCCTAACGTCACAGAAGTGTAAATATGGAATTGGAAGATTTAGAACTTTAAGGAAGCATCTTATCCACCACTCTCATGTGACAGATGAAGAAACTGCAGTCCAGAGTGACTTGTCCAAGATGACATAAGTACAAAGTGACAGCAAAGGGACTCAAGATACATAAAAAAAAAGATACATCCAACTGCAAAGTCAATATGCTTTCTAATGTTTCATGTTGTAATCACTGCCAACAGGACTTTAGAACTAGACAGAATCTTGCAGATCATCTTTTGGAGCTTCACTTTCCTTTTCTATGAAGTGTAGGGAAAAGGTGAATTACCCAAGTTTATTTAGCTACCTAGAGGTAGAGAAAGGACAAGAACTCCCATCTCCAGACATCAGATTTTCTCCTTTGGCTATGACTTTGACTAGCCTTGATACTTCTCTTGGACCTTCTCCCCATAAATGTTATTTTGAGGGGAGACAATTGGGGTTAAATGATTTGTCCAGGCTCACACAGCTAGTATGTGTCAAGTGTCTGAGGCCTGATTTAAACTCAGGTCCTCCTGACTCCAGGGTCAGAGCTCTGTCCACTGTGCCATCTAGCTGCGCCCCCCCCCATTTCCTAACTTTTTTTGTTTCTGATATTTCTATATTTTTTAATTTAGTATTTTATTTTTGTCCAATTATATGCAAAACATTTTTGAAATTCATTTAAAAAACTTTGAGTTCCAAATTCACTCCCTTCCTCTCTCTCCACCTCCTCACTGAGAAGGCAAGAAATTTGATATAGGTTATACATGTGAAGTCATGCAATTCCCATATTAGTCATGCTATAAAAGAAAACATAGATTCCCCCCAAAAAAAACCCTCAAGAAAATTAAAGAAAGTAAAATAATTGTGGTTCAATCTGTATTCAGACACCATCAATTCATTCTCTGGGGATGGATAGCATTTTTCATCATAAGTCATTGTATTATATACGTAAGATCATTGTATTGCTGAGAATAGCTAAGTCATTCACAGCTGATCATTTTACAATATTGCTGTTGCTTTGTACACAATACATTTCACTTTGCATCAGCTAATGTAAGTCTTTTCAGGTTTTTCTGAGACCATCCTGCTCCTCATTTCTTATAGCACAATAGTATTCCATCAAAATCACATACCGCAATTTCTTCAGCTATTCTGCAGTTGATGAGTGTCCCCTCAATTTCCGGTTCTTTGCCACCAGAAAAGATCTGCTACAAATATTTTTGTACATATAGGTCCTTTTCATTTTTAAAAATCTCTTTTTGGATACAGACCTACCAGTGGTATTGCTAGGTCAAAGGGCATGCATGGTTTTGGGCATAGCTCCAAATTGCTCTACAGAATGGTTGAATCAGTTCACAACTCCACCAACAATGCATGAATATCTCTTTTTTTTTGCATATCCTCTTCTGCATTTATCAATTTCCTTTTCCTTCCTATTAGTCAATCTAATAGTTATGAGGTAGTATCTCAAAATTGTATTAATTTGCATTTCTCCAATCAATAGTGATTTAGAGCATTTTTCACATGGCTATAGACTTCATCTGAAAACTGTTCATATTTTTTGATCATTTATCAATTGGGAAATGACTCTTAATTTCATAAATTTGACTAATTTCTTTAGATATTTGAGAGAGTAGGCCTTTATCAGAGAAACTTCCTTTGACATTTTTTCACAATTATCATTTCCCTCTGATCTATCCCCCTCCCCCATTTGTTCTCCAATGAGGTATTTCAGATTTTCTTCTATTTTTTCATTCTTTTGGTTTTGTTTTATTATTTTTTGGTATGTCATAAAATCATTAGCTTTCATTTGTCCAATTCTAATTTGTAAGAAATTATTTTCTTCAGTGATCTTTTGTACCTCCACTGCCATTTGGCCATTTCTACTTTTTAAGGAGTTTTTTCTTCATTAATTTTTTTGTGCCTCTTTTTACATTTGGCCAAATCTACTTTTCAAAGCATTCTTCACCTCATTGACTTTCTGAACCTCTTTTACCATTTGCACTATTTTGTTTTTTAAAGTGTTATTTTCTCCAGTATTTTTTTTTTGCATGTCTCCTTTACCAAGCTGTTGATTCTTTTTTCAAGATTTTCTGGCGCCACTCTCATTTCTCTTTCAAATTTTTCTTCTTCTCTTACTTGATTTTCAAAATCCTTTTTGAGCTCTTCTATGGCCTGAGACCAATTCATATTTTTTCTTGGAGGCTTTAGATATAGGAGCTTTCACTTTGTTATCTTCTTCTGAGACTATGTTTTGATCTTACTTGTCACCATAGTAATTTTCTGTGGTCAGAATATTTTCTGTTGTTTATTCATTCTTTCCAGTCTATTTCTTGACTTTTAATTCTCATTTATCTATCTATTTATTTAATTATTTATTTATTTGTATATTTATTCATTCATTTATTTTTTACTCATCCATTTATTTATTTATTTTGGCTTTATTTTTTAGTTTTTATTTATTTGGGGGGGGCTTTATTGTATTTTATTTATTTGGTTTAACATTTCCCAATTGCATTTTTAATTAATTTATTTTAATTTTTGTCAATTACATGTAAAGATTTTTTTGAGTTCCAAATTTTTCTCCCACCCTTCCTTCCCTCCCCTTTCCCAAAGCCAGTAAGCAATTTGATATAGGTTATACATGTTAAACATATTTCCACATTAATCAGAAAAAAATGTAAGAAAAAATATACAAGAATAATAACAAAAAGTCAACAACAAAAGTGAAAATAGTATGCTTTGATCTGCATTCAAACTCCATAGTTCTTTTTCTGAATGTGGAGAACATTTTCCACCATGAGTCTTTTGGCATTCTCTTAGATCATTGTAGTGCTGAGAAGACTTAAGTCTTTCACAGTTGATCATCACATAATGTTGTTCATACTGTATGCAATGTTCTCTTGGTTCTCATTTCACTCAGCATCAATTCATGTAAATCTTTCTAGTTTTTTTCTGAAATCAATCTGTTTATCATTTCTTACAGCACAATAGTGTTCCATTACATTCATATACCACAACTTGTTCAGCCATTCCCCTATTGATGGACATCCCCTCAATTTTCAATTCTTTGCTACCACAAAAAGAACAGCTATAAATATATTTGTACATGTGGGTCCTTTTCCCTTTTCCATGATCTCTTTGGGATACAGACCTGGTCGTGGTATTGCTGGGTCAAAGGGTATGCACATTAACTCTTTTTTAAAGTAGGGCTCTGCTTCCAGAGTGGAGGGTGCCCTGTCCCAAGCTTCGGGGGTTTTGTGCAGCTGTTTTCAAAGATGATTCTGGAGACCTGTAAGGTTTCAGTTCTTCCAAGGTGGTTTGGTCTAAGGAAAGGTGACTTTACTAGTCTCCTGGCCTGTGCTCTGGTATGTGAGCAACCACAAGCACTCTTTTATGCCCTGAAACTGTGATGAGGGGCCCTACTCCACTGTGACCATGAGTTCTGGTGTGCTAGTGTTCCTCCTTGCCTGGAACTGCCACCTAGGACAGTGATCCAGATCTGAGTATGGGCAAAGCAAGAATCCTGCCCCAAGTGCCAGGAAAGAGACCATAGTAGTCTCTGATCAGTTGTTCAGCACCCTTACAATCTGTGGGCAGAGAGCTCTAGAAGCAGTCACTGCCACTGCTGTTACAATGGCTCCCAAGGTCTCCTCCTGGTTTGCTGGGGCCCAGTCTATGATGGCATGGTTTCTGCTGAACTGTGCTCCACTCTTACCCTGGTGCAAGAGACCTTTCCTGCCAATCTTCTAAGTTGTCTTTGGCTGGAATAATTTTGTGGGTTCTGCCACTCCAAAGATTATTTTATGGCATTATTTAAAGGTGTTTGGAGGGATTTTGTGGAAGAGTTCAGTTGAGTTGCTGCCTTTTCTCTATACTTGGTTACTTTTTAAACAGAAAATTCTACAGATATGAGCCTTACCTTAGAGAGATGGTTCTTTAATGGTGGAAACTCAAGTACTCTGGAAGACTAAGATAGAAGATATCATGAAATAGGTTTGGGAGGATGGGGAACCTTCCTGAGATATAGCAGTTGCTACTTCTGGGTTAATCATATGCTCACTCAATCAAAAATAATTTATTTATTAAGTACTTACTATGTTCCAGGCCCTGTGCTAGGTCCTGGGCATGCAAATATATGAATGAAACAATCCCTAGGATTTGCAGACTAGAAGGGGTTTTTAGAAGATATTTAGTCATATTTTCTTCCTCACAAAGGTCAGGTGGCTTCATACTTTGTTCTCATTCCTCAACTGAGGTACACACATGTGTACCAATGAATACATATCTCCTCCCCATCAATGGAACAGTGAAAAGAGAACTGTCTTCAGAGTCAGAGACCCTGGTGAATTTAACACAAATCTCCAACTCTACCTGTATGGCCTTGAACAGTGACTTAACCTTTATAAGCCTCAGCTTCTTCATCTTTAAACTGAGGGAATTGGATTAGTTGGTCTCTAAAGTCCCTTCCAGCTCATGAGTTATGGTCCTATGATCTTCGTACAGACAAACCCCAACCCAAGCTCATGTTGACAGCTATTTACTTGTAAAGTCAGTCCTCCTGTTGGTTGCAAGGGAACACAGGCAAAAGAGGTCAGATGCATTAATACTAATCCATTTCACTCCAATACTAATCCATTTCACTCCCTGGGAAAAAAAATTACTTTCAGGGTTTGTGCATAACATCCTGAGAGCAAACCAATACACCTTGCATGGAAAGATGGGCTGTGGAGTATGCCTCTTTCAAATCTGATGCTCCACACAAAGCTTTATCCCAGAACCAGCCCTGCTATGACCCATTGCAACCCCTGAGAGTTCTACCGATATTTAGTTTCCCAGGTGCCCAGAACTGTTTCTCCCTCAGCATCTGACCTTGAACCTTCAAAAATTACAGTCATATGTAGTTTAAGGCCAAAGAGCAGTGAGATAGAGTATGTGGGATTGGGAATGAATAGCAGTACATGAGGAAGTTATCTAGTTTTGGTTTAATATTTGAGGGCTTAGTTGTCCTCTTATAAAGCTCCTACTTCTTGCCTTAAATCCAGTCTGATATAAATTGTGTTTATTCTTTCCTCCTCCCTGTGTGTTCCCCTTCTCTTCATCTTCTATGTCTTTCCTGAGTGCTTTCCTTGTTCTTAGGTGGACAAGTTAATTTCTTAGGGGTCCAACAAGAGATAATCTGTCCCATTTCTAAGGCTCCCTCAATTTCAAAATGGGAGGTGACCCCAGAGGAAGTGAAAAATAAGCGTTTGCAAATGTTATCAACGGATGGACATGCTATCCTTTTCAGCCCTCCTTCACTGGGCCTGTGGGCCCTGGCAGGACTGAGGGAGCCTGGTTAAAGGGAAGTATAGATGTCTAGGCTTTGTAACAGGGGATTTTTCCTTCTAATGCTGATTTTTTAAAAAAGTATTCTTCCTTCCAGAGCAAAAAAAAAATTGAGGGTGGGAAGAGTGATACAGAGACAGACACAGAAAAACAGACAGAGAAAATAAGAGACAGATGGAAAGACACAGACACAAAGAGAGAGAGAGAACATACATTTTACCGAATTGAGTTGGTTGGAGAGAGAAAAAAATTAGATATTAGATATTTCATAATTACAGGCCAACTTTTGGATTGAGCAGGCCCCTGTGGTTTATAACAGAGGAGTTAGCATGACATAGTGAGGAGTTAGCATGTTTTGCTGCAAGAAACACTGGATCTGAGTTCAAATCCCAAATCCACTGCTAGCTGGACTTGTAGCTCAGAATCCTAGTGCTGTCAACTTACACTCTGTGTAACTTTGCTGAGCCTCAGGTTTCTTATCTAAAAATGATAATCATAGTGGTGCAATAGAATGCAGGATGGCTTTGAAATCAGAATACCTGAGTTCAGACCCTGTCTCTGCCATTAACTCTGTGACCTTGGATATATCAATTAAATTCTCTGAGCCTCAGTTTTCTCATCTGTAAAACTTGTCAGACTAGATGACCCGTAAAGGTTCTTCCAGCTTTATGAACTTTTATTCATAATAATAATAATTTATAATAAGATTTTATTTGGGGGTTCTTAACCCCGAATCTATGAAATTAAAAAAAAATGATCATTGGTTTCCTTTGTAGTCCTATGTATTTTATTTTAAGTTTTAAATGCTTAAGTGATTCTGAGAAGAGGTCCACAGACTTCACTAGTCTGACAGCCCAAGGGGTTCATAGCATTTTTTAAAATACTAAGAACCCCTATTGTCCATAGCTTCTGAGGCTCCTTCTGGTACTCAGTCTAGAATTATGTTTGTCCTGAATGTGTATCACAGATGACCAAAAGTAATAGTTTAAAGATGCAAAGGAACTTAGAGGCATCTAGCCCCAAGCTTCTTGAACTGTGGGTCAAGATTCCATGGGGTCATGTAACTAAATGTGGGGGTCGTGAAAAATTTGGCAACAGTAAAAGGTTATGTGTACCTATTTTATATACCTATATACCTGGGGTTGTGTAAGAATTTCTCTGGCAAAAGGGGATTGTGAGTGGAAAAAGTTTAAGAAGCCCTGATCTAGTCCAATCCCATTTTACAAAGAAAGAAACTGAGGTGATTTGTCCAAGGTCACAAAAGGAATAACAGAACCAGAAATCTGGGCCCAGGCTTTCTGCCCCCTCCTCAAATCCAGCTCTCCTTCATTTGTACCTTGAATTTTTTAATCCAAAATTAAGCCTGGGGACAACTGGCAATAAGGCTAGGTGGGACATGATCTTCCTATCCTTTCCCTCCTCCCCCACTCACAGATCAGCTCCAACCCCTAGAGAGGAGCAGTAATCATGTTTGCATTGCTGTTGCTTCATTGCTTTTGATCCTAATGCCAGTGGGTTATTGTTCAGATTTTTTCCAGTTCAATGCTAATTAACTTTATTAATGTATTTTGGGTAAGTGAAAATCTACAGAGGAGAGGTCTGCTAGTATTTATTTGGTCTTTTCTGTCACAGTTTCATTGGACTTGTCAGGTCTGTTTGAAATTCTAAGGTAAAGACATAACTATTCTCACCATCCCTTGGGCTCTAATGTGGGGAAGGGAAGCAGAAAGGAATGGTGATTTCAAAGAATATAAAAGGTTGGGATGCTCTGGAAGAGGTAGGAGGTAGGGACAGACTCATGTAATAGTAGCTCATGCTTCTATATGGATTCAAGGTTTATAAAACACCTTGCCCACATCAATCCTGTGACATAAATAAGGTGAATTTTTTTTTCTCCCCATTCCACAATGAAGGAAACCGAGGCTCAAGTTAAGTGACTTCTCTAAAGTCACAAACTAAGAAGTGTCAAAGATGAGATTCAAATCTGGGTCATTCATAAGTCCAAACCCAGTGCCCTTTCCTCTGAACTATGCCCTCCCCCAGCATGGTAAGCACCATTCAGGGGTAGGGGCTGGTGGAGGTTTCATTACCTCTCCTTGCAAACAGGTATAGGGAAGCTCCCTGTGGCCCTGTAACTGCTGGTTCTGACTTCACACGTGAATACTTCTTCTCTGAGAGTAGCTTATTCCCCTTTGTGTCTGGAATGCCTGGTTCAGTTCCCTATGAGTTGTAAGTACTCATTCAAATCAATGTTTGCGGGTGATAATAATAGCATCACATTTCTAGAGTTCTGAGCTTTTGAGCTCAGAAGGCACTTTCCTCATCACAACAGCCCTCTGAGGTAGGAAATAATAATATAATAAGTGACAATAACTGGTAGAGTGGAGAGAGAGCAGGTTTCAAAATCAGGAAGACCTGACTGGTTAGTGTCTCAGCTCTAGAACACATTGACTGTGACCCTGGGAAGTCACTTAATCTTTCATAGACAATTCTCTTAAGACTATTAGTTGCAAAATAGCAAGTGATTTGTATGCATAGCATCATAAATTTAGCACTGAGAGGAATTTTAGAGGCCATGGAATCCAACCCCCTCATTTTTGAGATGAGAAAAGTGAGGTTGTGGGATAGAAAGTGACTAGTGTCTGAAAAGGAATTTAAACCCAGGTCTTACTGACTCCAAGTTAAGGGTTTTATTTAGTACAACACACTGGCTCATTGGTAAGAGGGAGTTTTCTTTACTGACTTTTCCTTATATTGATGAAATTAGAGGTATAAGTCAAACCAAATGAGTGAATATTTACATTACATTTAAAAATTTTTCAAAATGTTTTACATACATTAATAATAGCTGTCATTCATATAGTGCTTTAATGTTTGCAAAATGCTTTACAAATTGTTGTTGTTCGTTCTTCATTCTCAAAGACGACCGATGACATCAGGAAGGTGATGACTTGCAAGTGAATTGGATTTAAGTGAGGCAGAGCTGTGCAGAATTATCAGTCTCACTCTCTCCTCCAGAGTCATTGGAGTTCAGTGGCAAGATATAGGTCAAGATGACTGGTGATGGCCCAGAATACAGTGGGAGACCTTGGCCTTCTTTAAGCTAAGGTCTTTCTCAGGTCTTAGTTTGTCTGAGGCAACACCCATTTGGTGATTAAAGGGTAGGTTGGAATTGAGGGGAAAAAAGATAGCCTATTTTGCCTTCCCCAAAGAATCAATCTGGAAGGGGAAGAACTTTATAAATATTACATCATTTAATTCTCACATCAACCCTGGGAAACAGGTGCTTTAATTATTATATAATTACTAATTAATTATTTAATTATGTACAGATGAGAAAACTCAGGCAGACAGAAGTTAAGTGACTTGCCCAGGGCCACACAGCTAGCATGTGTCAGAGGCAGACTTTGAACTTATCTTTCTGGCTTCAAGTACAGCACTCTTCCTGCTTCACTACCTGGCTGCCTACCTTATCATATCTGAACCTCCTAACTACTGGTGAGGGAGGTACCATAGATGTTATTGATCCCATTTTACAGATGTGGTAAGTGTTATGGGCCTGTGGTACCTCAGAAGTTTTCTGGGGGAAATCCTTGAGAAACTAAGCCAAAGGACAGACACACCTAAAAAGATGAGTGGCACCAGATCTGAACTGAGATAACTCCAGGACCACCACCCTTTATCACAGTCTCCCCCACCCCTTGGGGAGATAAGATTAGGTGTGGCCGCTGCCTTTGTGGCACGAGGGGAACAGAGATGACTTGAGAGGTCAGAGCCACCCCTCAACCAACTCCCCCCAGCCACCACCAGTGGGGGATGGTCCTCCCCTAATAAGGTAACTTTCCACTGTCAGATGATCACCTTATCGAACCACTATCAGTCCTCTATAAAAGTATCTGCCTGTCTCCTACTGGAGGAGAAAGGTATCTCAGAGAGCCACACTGCTGTGCCATGTCTTTTCCCCATGAGAAGAAGTTCAAAGACTTCTCTCTTGGTTTTATTTCCCTAGCACCTAAATCAAATATGATTTTATTCTAATTGGATTTGTGTGTAACAGGGTGTAATTCTTTAAAGAGGAATTCCTAAGGACCCATATCCCAAACCCCCATCAATTTCCCCCATAACAGTGAGACTTAGAGAGATTCAATGACTTGTCTGCAGTGACTGTTAAGTAGGAGAGCCAGGATTTGAACATAGGTATTTCTATCTCCCAAGTTAAACATGCCATCCTCTTTGCCACTTATCTTGGGATGCTCTATTTATATGATTTAGAATGAATGTTTTTAATCCAGGGTCTGTGAACTTTTAAAACAATATTTGATGCCCATTTCAATGCAGTTAATTTTCTTCAGATTCCTATGCTTTTTATTTTATGCATTGAAAAAAATATTTTCTAAGAAGGGATCTTCTACAAAGTACCAAAGGGGCCCATGAAACAATCACACCAAAGTAAGTACTCTTAATTTAGTGCTAGGGGAACCAAAGAGAAACTACTGTCCATGACTACTTCCCATTTTATGAATGAAGAAACTAATTTGCCTAAGGTCACATGAAGCAGGGCTGGGATTTGATCCCAGGAGCAAAAAGTCCAAACAAGAGTTTTACTTTTCCACAGAACTCCCCTGAATTATATGGCCACCCCTCCAACCCATCCCTGAGGATGATACTGATGGACAATGAAATCAGGAGGACTGAATTTTTCAAAGAGACACAGAGCTACTTGGGTGGAGGGATCACAGATGGGTCTCAGTTCAGAATGAAGGATGACAGGACAGTGTTTCCATCTGCCATATGCCAAAGGCCTAAGTCCATCTTGGAAATGGGCCTCCCCCAAGCTGGCCAGGCACATTTCTACAATTCTCAGCCACAGCAGGATTTCCAAAAGTGACAGACCCCTAGTGTTCTTAAAACAAAAACAAACTCAAACAAAAAACCCTCCCTTGAAGAAGTGTAGACATTGTAAGTTATTGTAGGAATAACCCACAGGGCAAAGGCTTTTAAGTTCCAAGTTCTCCACTCCTACTCTGAACAGTGGGGGAGCCCAGCAAAGACCAAAATTGGAAGCAGGTTATATATTCATCACTGGAATGGGAATCCTGCTCTAGACCTACATGGAACCAACAGCAGAGCATGGCATGGCTTTGGAGCCTCTTCCCAATTCTTTCGCCTGTTCATATGTCCAAGCCACATTTTTCTCTCCCTTAAAGGAAAGGCATCCAATTTGAGTTCTTGTGTGTCCTTCCAAATCCCAGATTTAGTCCTCTCTTGAGAGTTTCAGTGAGATGATACAATGTAGTGGAAGTAATGCAGACTTGGAGTCTAAAGACCTGAGTTCAAACCCTAGTTGATCCTGTTATTTAATACTTTTAACCTTAGATATATCACTTTACTTTTCAGTGGCTTGATTATCTCATCTGAAAAATGAGGGCAGGGATCAGATGACCTGCTCCATGTCGAAGTACCAGGATATACCCTGAGAGAAGTTCACTAACATTATCAATGTACTTGACTATTGCTGGACACAAAAGCTGCCCTCTTCAGTCTAGTGGGGACTGGAAATTGAGATGCCCTTTTGGACAAGATTGATTAGTAGGTGGGAGGTTTCCTGGTAAGGGAAGGAATTGCTTTAGCAAATGAGGGCATACGTGCTGGTAGACTAAGTCTATGCAATAGGTGGTGGCCAAGGAAACGACCAAATGAATGGATGTTTCCTGGCAAGGCTAGGCTCTCCACCTGGGCATGGGAGGACAGTGGAATCACTATCATGTATCTATGTGTCTCAGAAATAATTCTGGAACTCCATTAGTACAGAATTTGTTCTCAAAGCCCTTTCCCCTGGTATATCCTGGATGTCTCTACAGTAAATTCAGTGGGCATTCTTTTTTTCTCATTCTTATACTTTTATACATAAGCAGCTTGGTGTGGTAGATAGACTCTTGGACTTTAAGTTGGTATCACTAGGATTCAAATCTTTTCTCTAAAAACTTATTAGCTCAGGTTAGGATCTCTCTGAGCCTCAGGCCTTTGTTATAGGTGAATGGCAACCTGCCTTGGTGGGAGAAATTCCCAGACTGAAAGAAACCCAGGTAATAGATCATAGAATTAAAGCTGGAAGGAAGGGAGGGAGGGAAGCATGGAGGTAGGGAGGCAAGGAAAGAAGGAAAGAAAGAAACAAGTGTTATGTGCCTGAGTGTCTACACCAAACATGTAAAGACTTCCCCCGGCAGAATGGGTAGATGGGAACAATTTGTTCCAACAGGCACGACAGTGGCTGAAGCAGACACTGTGGAGCATTTAAAGCTTGATCAGACATTGAAGATTTCAAGGGCATCCAATGCATCCTGGGCCGTCCCCAGTCATCTTGATTTTTGTCTTGCCACTGGACTTCAATGACTCAGGAAGAGACAGTGAGGCAGATGAATTTGTGTAACTCTGCCTTGCTTAAATCCAATCTGTGCACAAGTCAAGATATCACCCTGTTATATCATTGGTCCTCTTCAAAATGAAGGAACAATAATGACTCCATTAGGTGTCAAACTCTATGCCAAGCACTTTACAAGTATCTCATGGGGTCCCTACAACAACCTTAAGAGGAAGGTGCTGTTATTATCTTCATTTGACAGTTGAGAAAACCGAAACAGGCAGAGGTTAAGTGACTTTTCCAGGGTCACACATCTAATAATCCTCTATTGCTGGATTTAAAGTCAGGTCTTTCTGAGTTCAGGCCCAGTACGTTATCCACTGTTCCATCTTAATTCAGTCCCTTCATTTTACAGATGAAGAAATTAATGCCGAGAGGTTTGACTTGCTTGAGGCCACACAAGTAGTAAGTTGTACACTTTTACACACTTTCACACATAGTACACTCAGCCCCCCATACTTCTACATACATAATTTCACACAATCTCCAGTCCCCCAACCTTTCAGTCCCATGTATAACCTCTTCCCCAGCTCAAGTACTCTCTTACATTGCTATACTGTAACATACTCCTTTACCTTTACTCACCTTCTCTCTCATACATGCACACGCATATTCTCATGTGTACTGTCACACACACATGCTTTCATTTCCTCCTTCTTACTCAATCACACACATATTCATACCCTCTCTCACAGAGACTCTGGTCCCCCTCTCCTACCCCACTCCCCTGCCTTTCTCTCCCTCCATCTCTCTCTCCCTCCCTCCCTCTCTCCCCTTTCTCTTCCCCATATACAATCCCATATAGAGCTTTTCTCTCTTCCACAATCTCCCTCTCCCATAGCATTTTGCACACTTATATATGGTCACACTCCCAGACACTCTCGTACACACAGCTTGGTAAAGGGAACAGCCATCAGGGGGCTCTGCTGTGTTGTTCTTTTCATCGATTTTTGACAAATACATAAATAATAAAAGAGTAATAAAAACCCCTTTACAGTTTGCCTGCTGACACGGAATGACTCATCTCAGTAATTCCTCTTCCATTTCCCTTGTGGCCCATAGATCATGGAACAGATTAAATGTCCTTATCAGTGATTTGGAACAGTTATGCAGCTCAGGAAAAATAAGGCACTGAGACCCCAGGCTTTGCAGAGGGACCCAATCTCCTGGAAATGGGTCAGGGGTAAGCAGAAACCCATGAAGAAGCAATGGTGAAAATAAATTAATAAACAAAGACACAGATTCCATCTTTCCTCCATTTCTCTTCCCTCTCTCTTCTTCCCTGGAAGCCCATTAGATCTAAGGTCACATTTTTCAAATTCTTATTTCTGGGAAAATCAGTCAAATTTATTAAGTACCTGCTTTGTGCTAGGTACTGTGCTAGGTGCTAGAAATACAAAAACAAATGAAAACAGTCTTGCCCTCAAAGAGATTACATTCCAATGGAGATGATAAAATGTGCATATGTCACTGTAAACAAAACAGATATAACAGGTCACCTTGAATGAAGAATCAATCACTAGCAGTTGGAGAGGAAAAGGAAAGACTTCATGTAGAAGAAGGTGTTGAAGGAAACCAGGGATTCTAAGAGTTGGAGGTGAAATGAAAGAACATTCCAGGCATGAGAGACAGCAAGAACCCAGGCACAGAGATAGGAGATAAAGTGTCATATATGAGGAGCAGCAATTAGACCAAGGGGCCAGCTAGGTGGCTCAGTGGATAGAGCACTGGACTTAGAATCAGGAAGACTCATCTTCCTGAGTTCAAATATGGCCTTAGACTCCTACTAGCTGTGTGACCCTGGACAAGTCACTTAACTCCATTTGCCTCAGTTTCTTCATCTGTAAAATATGGAGAAGGAAATGGCAAACAATTAATTATCTTTGCCAAGAAAACCCCAAATGGAGTCATGGAGAGTCAGATATGACTGAAGCAACTGAATAATAACATAAATTAGACCAGTATGATTGGAACATAGAGTACAAGGAAGGGAGTAATGCATTAAAAGGCTGAAAAGATAGGATGACCCTGGGTTGGGACACACAGAAAAAAAATATGAAACATTGGAAGGATCCCTAGATCTGGAATCAGAGATCCTGGTCTCATACCCTAAGTCCATCACTTAATACCTGTGACCTTTGACAAAACACTTCTCTGTGTGCCTCAGTTTCTTTTATCTAGAAATGTAGATGGCTGACTAGATGATTTCTAAGGTCCTCTTTAATCCCAAACTTCAGGATACTCTACTGTTGTTGGATCATTAAGAGAAGTATACTGCCCACTGATATACCTGCTGTCCAGAATGAAGTAGGTGATAGTTCCACTATATTCTATGCTGGTCAGACCATATCTGGAACATCACATTCTGTTCTGAGCACCATTTTTAGAAAGGACATTGCTAAAGCTATAGTACATCCAAAGGAGGTTAACCAGGACAGTGGAAGGACTGATGACCAGGTCATAAAAGGAATCCTATCTGTACCACTTATTGACTGTGTGAAAGTACTAGTGATATTTAGCCTGGAGAAGAGAAGACTTAGAGGGAATGAAAGCTGTCTTCGAGTACATGAAGGTTTGTCATTTGAAGAGATTAGGTTTGTTCTTTTTTGTCCCAGAAGGCAGAACTAGGATCAGTGAGTAGAAGTTTCAGAAAGACAAATTATGGATTGGTGTAAGGATAATCTTTCTAACAGTTAGACCAGTCTAAAAATGGATTGGACTGCCTAGTGGGGTACCGAGCTCCATAGCACTGAATGTCCTCAATGGGAGGTTGTACAAACACACTTTCTGAGCTTGTTGAAGAGGATATTCCTACTGAAGTGTGGATTTCAGTGTTGTAATAAAAAGAGTACTAGATTTGCAGTAAGTGGAACTTGATGATCCTGCCTACTTATTAGATAAGTAATTGGGCAAGTTATTTCACCTTTCTAGGGGCAGCTGGGTGGTACGGTGAATAGAATGCCAGCCTTGGAGTTAGAAGGACTTGAATTCAAGTCCAGCCTCAGACATTTAGTAGCTGTATGACCCTGGGCAAGTCACTTGACCCTGATTTGCCTCAGTTTCCTCATCTGTAAAGTGAACTAGAGAAGGAAATGGCAAATCATTTCAGAATCTTTGCCAAGAAAACCCCAAATGGGGTCATGAAGAGTCAGACACTACTAATAATCTCAACAACAAAAAGGTATTATTTCATCTTTCTTGTTTTTTTCACATGTAAAATGAAGCAATTGAGCTAGAGTTGATTTCTAAGATCCATTCCTTGTCTAGATCCTATAACCACTGATGTTTCTTCTGGTGATGAAATCCTGTGATTATATGATTGAGGCAGCATAACTCCTTAAAAGTGAAACTTTCTGTCTTATCTATCTGTCTGTCTGTCTATCCACACACTCATGTGTCCGTATATGCATGTGTATGCAAATGTGGACATGCACATACATGTGTCTTTATATATTTAAATAAGTGGTTAAAAATTAAACTTTTCTCAAGAATTAAAGATTTTATCAAATTAGGCTTGTCAATTAATAATTGTTTCTGAGACTGTAGATTTTAATACAGCTTCCCCTGTTTGCAACAACAACAATAATGAGAATAATAACTCTTTAGAAAACACTTGAAAATATGCAAACCACCTTACTGCTATACACAAATTCATTTAATAATTATTTTACTTGTAGACATGAGTAATATTTATTTTATGTATGTTTTATGATTGCATGTATGTATATGTATACACACACACACACACATATATATATATATATATATATATATATATATATACACACACACACACATAAAATGGAGCTCCACTACCACATTCAGATTCCTAGAATTTCTTTGGGATCATAATATATTCATCCACTATCCTCAAGCCCCATTTTACTCCATCCAGATCTCCTCAACTCAGAGCAATCAGAATTTTTCAGATGAGCCAATGACTCAATGAAACAAAGACTTTATGATGAAAGCCTTAGCTCTGGATAGCATTGGTTCTGGGTTACCCAGAGCTTGAGACACTCAGACCAGATGCTTCATGACCTCCTAGTGTCTTTCTTTGTCATTTCTCCTCTCTGTCATTACCTGTGTCCCTCTTTTCTTTCAAGACAAAGCTAAAACACCAGCATTTACAGGCACCACAAATTGTTAATGCCTTACCTTTCTAACTACCATGTACTAATTTTGTAGTTTGTATATACATTTGTGTGTTTTGTCTATTCTAATATAATATAACATACTTGAGAATAAGGCTTATTTCATTTCTTGTATTTTTTTTTTTGCAGGGCAATGGGGTTAAGTGACTTGCCCAGGGTCACACAGCTAGTAAGTGTCAAGTGTCTGAGGCCGGATTTGAACTCAGGTACTCCTGAATCCAAGGCCGGTGCTTTAACCACTGCGCCATCTAGCTGCCCCCATTTCTTGTATTTTTATCCCTAGGACAGTACCTAGCAAATAGAATGCAATTAATTCATAATTGTTGATTGATTGTATCACCGGTATTTTTTCCTAGACTTTTTTTTCTCCAGTTCATCTTTTACTCTTTCACCTTTTTTCCCATCAAAAATTCCTCTTCAGTCCTTCTTAATTCCCTTCACCCTCCCTCTCACCCAGTTTCTGCTGATTTTTCAAGCTGCTGTGCTTCACAAATAGAGCCTTACATACAACCTCTATATTAGTGCCTCATACCTTTTTAAGATGTTTTGATGTCTATTACATAGACTCATCATTGTGAGATAGTTATGGTCTGTACAGATAAGTGTAAGATTGGGGCCTCAATGATCCTACCCACTTAAAAGTAATTACCTTTGTTAAGTAAGGACACTTCTTTATTGAATCAATCAATCAGAACTGAATGTTAACAGGGCCCTAATTCCTCCTGGAATCAATCAAAGTTATTAGTAAAAAAGACTCAGTCATGTTCTAATAATTTGTATAAAAGGGTGAGCTATCTGAAAAGCAAAGATACTCTGACTATCTGGAAACAGAGAAAATAATGGAGTCATATAGGGCCAAGCCAATAACTGACAACTCAAGAGCAAGTAATGAAAAGAGAAAGCAAGAGTGATCTGTTACAGGGAAGAAAAAAATTTATGTAGAACTTGCTCTACAAGTTCTTGGAGCAGAAGGCCTGACACTACCAGTATACTCATTTACTGAAGTCTAGAGAAAATATCTGTTGTTTTCCCAACTTCCCCTCCTGCCTATCCACAGACCTGATAATACAATCAGCTTTTCATTATCTAAACTTTTCTAGTACTGTGAGTTTTCCCTCAATCGCAAAGAGATGAGGGGCAAACTAGAGAGACATCTAGAAGTGGCAATTTAGCTAAAGAGCCCACCCTATCCCTATTAAGAATTTTTAGAACTGGGGGCTCAGACCACTTGTGTTTAAAGTCATAAATTTTCACCTAAAATAAACTCCCCAAAACCACAAAAGAGAAAACTGTGTGGACCTTAGGGCCTATCATATGGCTTTTTGGCTTAAAACAAACTCTTTATTGTAATGGAGTGTAAGTTACATAAGGAGACTGAAGCCCTAAGGAAAAATGACTTGCCTAAAGTTTCACAATAAAGCAATGACAGAGTCTGAATCCCATCTCTGTTTTTCTCCTACCCACTCCACACCCAATTTCTATGAGACCAGGACAAATTTCATTCTGTTGATAGAGGGTGGATTGCAGTATATGGTTTGAGCTACCTGTAGCCATACAATAGCTTCTACAATTGTGCTTCTATGATTCTGTCCTGTAAGCCTAAATTCAAACTAGAGATTTGACTGAAGAAGGATGAGGAGTAAGAAGAAAAAAAAAGATTCTCACATACTAACCAGAATTTTTTATTTGTTCACTTGTCCCTGCTTGGTTCTAAGCCTATCAGATCTAGAAAGAAATCACTGAATCTTAGTTGTCAAATTTGTTCTCAGAAGTCATCTAGTCCCGTTGAAAAGGCAACAAACAAACCAACAAGAACAACTACAAGAAAAAAAACCCCAACCCTTAAGGACAATTTCATCCCATAAAAGAGAAGATGTAGATCCTCTGACTCCTAAGAACATTATCTATCCTTTCATCCATAATTATATCAGGCCTTTTAAGTTCTATCACTGGTCCTCTGGTGATTCCTAAGACAATTACTTAACAAATTAACATTTGTGTGGAAGGTTGTATTGTGATTTAAAGCTAGAAAGGACCTTAGATACAATTTTGTTCAGTCCTCTCATTTTATCAAAGATTTGAGAAAGTTTACTCAGAAACTAGCAGAGACATGGTCCCCTGACTTCAAATCCAGTGTTCTTTCTGATTGAGAATTTGAATAGAAGTAAAGAAAGTGGGAAGAGAGGGTAGATAAAGAACTATTAGTACTCAGATTCATTCCTCAGTACCCTAAGAGTTCAAAGGAGACAGAGGTTGAAGGAGCCCTATTTGTGGAGTACTCTCTATCTTCCATATCTGTTCAATTCTACGTCTTATCCAAGCTTTATTTTGATAAGAAACATTTCAAAAACTCCATTAGACTGTGAGCTCTTTGAGAGCAGGGACTGTGTTTTGCCTTTCTTTGTATCCTCAGTGCTTATAGAAGAATGCCTGGTGCACAGTAGCATAGTAAAAACTTAATAAAAGCCTATTGTCAGACTGATTGTAAAAGAAGAAAAAATAGTTTATTTGGTGCCTGTTCCCCTCTTAAAGCAAAGGAAGAACAAAAAAGAAAAGTAGATAGCCATATCTTGGAGAATATGTATATTTTCATTTTTTGAAGTTGCTTAAAGAACTCACAACAAGGAAATACCTTCTATTAATGTAGGGGAACATTTGCTCTGCAACTTATAGATTTAGAGAACTGACTAGGGTACTGAGATTTTAAGAGATTTGTCCCTAACCACCCAACCAGTATGTGTCAGAGGCAGGATTTGAATAGAAATCTTCCACACTCCAAATCCAACCCTCTTTCCATAATACTGGCCTGTCCCTATTCCAGTACAATATAAGCATTTAGTAAGTGCTAGTAAGCCCAATGCTAGGCACTTAATTCACATTTTTTTTTGGACAGGGAGGTGGATCCCACATGTCCCCTATTAAGAGTAAGATACAAATTTTTTAAAAAAAGAGTAAGATACAGCAGGAAGTGATGGATGGGGAGGAAATTTAAACAAAATAATCTAAGAACATTTGAGAAATAAGAGAACACTTTCAATTAAGGGTATAAAGGAAGGCTTCATAGATAAGGTAATACCTAAGCTTGATCCCCAAAAGAAGATAAACTTACTGAAAAGCAGAGAAGAGAAGGGAGTACATTCTCAAGATGGGGCAAAGCAAAGAAGTGGAACACAGCACAGTAAATTCTGGGAATTGCCTGGAATGTAGAATACATAAAAGGGAATCGTGAAATGAGGTTGGAAATGTGGTTTAAAGCCAGATTGTGGAGGGCTTTAAATACCAGTCTGAAAAGTTTTATTTTGTCAGAGAGACAATAGAAAGTCAATGAATATTTTTTTGCGCAAGGGAGGGACAAGATCATACTATGACCTTAAAGAAATTATACTGGCAATTATTTCATTACCTAAGAATGTATCTATTAATGGCCTGCCAATCACTATTGAGGCTGATCCTTCAGTAGCAGGCACAGTCTGTTATTACCAGGACCTTATTAAAACACTTTCAGCATAGAAGAACTGCCCAGGGCTTTGTCTTATTATGGCATGGCATCAGAACCCTGTGCCATGTTGTGACATCTGGGTCATCCCCACCAACCAATCTCTTCAGTCATTCTCCAGGCTGATTAAACTGATCTCACCTATTCTAAATTCATGGAACATTACTTGTTCTTGGCCTTCACTGCTGCCCAATGAGAGTCTTCTACCTTCATTTACTCATGTGGTTCCACACAGCATTGGTTCTGTGGGGACCAATTTTTAATTGGTAAGTAATAGCTAAGCGGCTCGCTGCAATATTGGGGCAAGGAAGGAGATTGGCAGCCTCCCTCAAAACAGAACAAGATTTTTTTTAACAAGAACGAACTTAAAACACACACACACACACAGGATCAGTAGGATCAAGGGAGAGGAAATAAAATGGGGAAAGGGGAATTATAATACCTGAAAAAATACCACCGCCCAGGAATCAGCTGAAAATAAGCAGCAGAACGCCTGTCACTTTCCAGCTTCCACCTCGAATGCCCAATTCTCCTCCCCCAAACCTAGAAACACCCCACACAGCCCCAGCCAATGGGATGGCCGCTCTGACAGTCACATGACTGCCTTCACTAGGCTTCCAATCATTATAATTTTGCCAGGCTCATGTAGGCATCAGCGAGTGGTGATGACGTGAGGTGCCAGAGAGCCCTGGCAATGACTACAACCAGTGGGTGGAGCATTGTGCGGTTTGCGGAGCCCCAGGCCAGTGCTTGCAAAGGCATAAAAACCTCAAATAACAATTAATTCTTTACAGTTCTAAACCTTTTGTTCGCATTCCTTCAACTGTAGCCATACCTCCATCCCTAACACTTATAACTTAACCTTCTAATTTGCTAAGAAAATTTGACCCTCTGAATAATCTTCATTACTTCCCCATCTCTATTCCCTAAACTTTCATAGAATTTTTTCTTCCTTCTCTTAGATCACAGAAGAATAACTATACTATTCACTGTTACTTCCAGGTACACACTTCCCTTATGCCCACTCCTGGACCATGTCATACGCTATGTTATTCTTGAAGGTTGAAATAGATACACCTAGATAACTGAAAGTGAAGCGTTAGCATCATCCACATTTTATAGCTCAAGAAAAAGAGGTCTAAAGGGAGTTAGGAGAATTTCCTGAGGTCCTACCCTCACTGAGAAGGTAAGCTACGGTGGATGTAGAGATTCGCACCCTAGCATTTTTCATTCACCATTGGCCCTGTAATGTTCTGGAGGAGAAGCAGAATAATGAATGCCAGTCAGGGGACAAGAGGATACGTCTTGCCCCAGCATATAAATTTCCTAAGTACGCAAGGCTTGTAGACTATAGACACTTTGAGAGCAGAGCCACGTCACTTAACTTAACATGTTTTTGGATGAGTCTATGTACATAACGTTGTGTTATTGGGTAAGTCACTAATTTCTTTCAGCCTCAGTTTCCTCATATATGAAATGAGGTTAATAATACTTGCACTATACATTCCAAATGGTAGTTTGAATATTAAATGAGATTATGCATATACATGTATAGGTGGGGTTTTGTACAACTTAAAGTACTTCTAAATGAGAGCTACTGACATAATCATAAATTATCATGATTTCTAGGATAATTGCTGGGCACTGCAATCCCCCATCCAGACTAGCCCAGGACTTAGAATATAATGGAAGGTAAACTAACATAGACTGAGTGAACAATAGAATGAATAAATGAAGATAATAAAGATCTCTTGGATACTCTTCCGAACCTTAATGCCCCAAACACTGACCTCTTTGCCCTCCACTTTTTCCTCCCTATTATAGTTCTGTTATTAACTCTTCATTACCTACTTTAATGGAAAAAAGTCTCTGGAAATGAGTATCTGTATAACCTAACTTTCTTACTAACTGAAGTCAACCCTATAACCTTTTAGTAGTGAGAATAACATTATGGAAAAATCTAAAATGTCTGGGTCTACATATGAGTCTTAGGTAAGTCGCATGCAGTAAAGAGGGCAAAATTTTTCTTTGATGCCAAAGGATTTTCCTGGCATTCAAGGCCTTCTATGATCTGACAGCCTATTTTTTCCAGCCTTGCGTCATGCTGCTCCTTGAATGATTTCTATTTCCTCAGTCTTCTCCTGCCTTTTCCAGATTCTGTCTTTGGACATACTGTCCCACTAGTCTGAAATGAACCTGACAGTATCCCTGCCTACTGATAAATAATTTCTCTCTCAAGGTCCTACTTGAGTTTTATCTTGCCTATGTCAGGCTACTCAGTCTGAAAGTCCTAACTTTCTAGTGATCCTTGGACTAGGAACAAGATCACTTCCTCAAAATTCCTGAGGAATCTTCTCTTATAATAATAGTTGATTTTTTTTTGGGGGGGGAAATGAGGGTTAAGTGACTTGCCCAGGGTCAAACAGTAAGTGTCAAGTGTCTGAGACCAGATTTGAACTCAGGTCCTCCTGAATCCAGGGCTGGTGCTTTATCCACTGTGCCACCTAGCTGCCCTCATAATAGTTGATTTTTAAAAACATAGTGTATTAATGTCTACAAAGTCCTTTACACACCCTATCCTATTTCCTCCTCACAATCTCTCTCTCTCTCTGTATATAGATACAGATATGTGTGTGTGTGCCATCATCTCTACTTTACAGATGAGGAAGAAAAAGCTGAGATATTAAGTGACATATCTTTGGTCACACAACTAGCTAACAGTGTTAGAGGTGGGATATGAATCTAGATTTCTCTACATTCCATGACCAATGCTCTTTCCTACACTATACTGTCTCTTATCATTATTTATCCCCTGCTATGCCCTTAATAATTTGCTTATTTGTGTTGTGGTCATCTATATACATACCTTATTTGCTATTCCTAGATTATAAACTCCTTTAAGGTAGGGACTGCACTCAGCAAGGTGCCTGGTTTATGGTGGGTGCTGCATAATAAATAATTGTTATTAAAATCATTTAATTAAATGATTGAAGATCTTGCATGGTCTCAAGGTCATATTTGTGAATATCCATTCTCAATGAATGGAGTTGTAGATGGAGATGAAGAAGGTATAGAAGCTTAGGATGTAGGTGCCCAATCCCATAGCATTTCCTAGAGGTCATTTGGTCAGTGGGATTATTTTTACATCATTTCTGATGGGCTCTTGTATAGTTGCAATTCATCTCTTGGTATACTGTGCCAAAACTCTTTACCTAACAGCCCCAGTGATTTAAATAGTTATTTATAGAGAGTCATCTATGGTTGGGCAGGACATTTAGTCATGTATTCTGAAGCTCCAGTCTTTTCTTAGCAAGAACTTGAGTCAAGTGGTCAAGTTCATGAATCAAGTCAAATCTCTAATGGGAATTCTCTGTATGATCTGGTGAAGGTTCCAACACATCCGCCTGCCTCAATTCCTTTGTGTTTTCTTGACCTGGCAAAGGAAATGAATGGTAATGACATAGGGTAAAAGAGGATGCATTACATTTAAAGTAAATCCTATGAAGTATTTAAAGTGATGTGGTGAGTTGGCACTATACAAATACCCAAGAGACTTTTAGTATTTCTGGCATGAGCAAAAGGATGCTTGTATTTCTCTAATACCTAAGGAGATTCTGTGAAATGGAAAGTGCTTATAGGAATTTCTCATGAATGGTGGTACTTTTCTCCCTCTTTTGCTTCCTTCCCTTCCTTTCTCTTCCTGTATCTTTCATCTCTTTTCCTCTCATTTCCTTATCTATTTTCCTTTCCTCTTCTCTTTCCTCCCTTCATTACCCAAGCAGTTAGTAAGCCTCTTTTATCTTAATGCCTCCTGTCCCCACAGCATAATGTCCAGATCAAATCCACCTCCCTGTCCCCATGAATGGAAGCCTTGTGAGCAGGCCATTGATGGCTTCAGGGTTATCTGCCATTCACATGTCTATTCCCTGCCTCAACTGTCACAGCTGGTAGGCACTCTTGTGGGAGCTGGGGAAGAGAGGTTGAAAGTCAAGACAGCCCTGGCAAAGGATAAAAGTAATTAAGCAGACACCAGACACATTTTTCTTGGCCCTGGTGGGAGACCTCAAAGAAATGAATGTATTTCAGAATGTCTCTGGAGGTAAAAGGACTGCAGCTTTCTCAGCTGTGGAAGAGAGCTGTTTTTGAACCAGACCATCACAGGGAAACCCCTGAAAAGATTTTGCAGTGGGAGGGTCCTAACCCATCAGGCTGTCTCTGAGCTAAGGATGAGATCACTTTTTAACTAAATTGATCAATCTCTGGGGTCTTTTCCTGTAAGGAACATTTGTATCAGTTCATTCATAAGATAAAACAAAGGACCAGAGATGCCAGTTGCCCTATAGAAAAAATACTATCTAGGAAGAGTTTGAGATTTTTTTCTGCAACCTAAATACAGGTCGATAACTAGGATGAGATAATCAGGATTGTGTGCCAGGGTACTGAAATTTGGTTGGGCATGTGGAGTAAACACTGTCTCCTCATGATGATCCAGAAACCATTCCTTTACTTTATAGTGCTTTACTGGCTTGTGTTTATGAGCAATGTAAATGATGCTGGGTCACCCCTATGCACAGAGTAATATGACTATTTCTTCTCTCCTCCAAGATCTGCCTTCCCTCTCTCTGTTGGAGTAAGGGCCAAAAAATCTCTGGGTATATAGGCCCATTCTTAGTGCAATTGAACCTGTGCTGTGACTCTTCTCTACACTGCCATCATACCCTTCCCTACTTTGCCTCCTTCCCCTCTCCTTCTCCCTCAACTGAGTTTGCTCCAGGGAAAAGAATCCCTAGTTATGACTCTGCTTGAGTATGATTTCCAGTGCCCTTTTGTGTGCCTTAGTTTTTATATCTTGCATACGAGACAACTCATAATTAGAGTTATGATTAAAAACATGCTTCTATAACATGAAAACATATTTTTGTTTTAATTCACATTTCTATATCACTTTAAGATTCAGACTCTTTAGTATAGCACTTTTATCATGACACCTTTCTGAAGTGTATAGTATGTTATCACCAGTGTAGGAACTGAGGGTCATACAGTAGAGACTGGAAACAATACTTTAGCCCAGTGACTCCAAGTATAGCACTCTTCCCACTGTGGTATGTTTGACCCCTCAGGTAAATAGACAAACAATAACTCTCTCCTGGCTACAACCTTATGAAGCATTCAGTAAAAAAGATCATTATCTTATACATAAGGAAATGGAGTTTCATAGAGGTTAAATTTCATAGGCTATAAAACTAAAAAGTAATCCTCTATTTCTATACCCCTCATTTTATGGATGAGGAAATTGAACCTGAGTGAAGCTAAAAAAGACTCGCCCACAAAGAGATATGTCAAAGATCTAGGATTTGAAAAGATCCTAGGACTCTCAAATCAGTGTTCTAACCAATATACACAGTGTAGATTTTCCAGTGCCCCAGCACGAAAAACAGGTAAACTTTCAAAAAATTGAAATAACTTACTCTAAATGATGGGTAGAAGATCAAATAAAACATGTTTATTATAGAACAGACATTTGGAATCCCATTTTATGAATGAGAAAACTAAGGCTAAGAAAGGTTAAATTATTTCCTTATATTCAAGAGCCATTTCCCTTTGGTAAAACAAGATGTTGGGGCTTTTTGAATATCTATGATTATGGAAAACAGATGACTTTGTTGACCAGAGATTGTCTGGTTGTAGCAGAACAATAGGTGAAGAGTTAGTACCTTGCTTTGAGTATATACTTTGACCACCAATTCCTTCTCCATCCTAATGCAGAACAGTGGCTGGGTGTTGTCCTTGGTCCTGATTTATTCTGATTTTGTTCAGGGTGAGATTAGGTATTAGAGCTGGGAAGGATTAGTGCAGGTGGGAGTCAGGATTAAAGCAACAACAACAAAAAGTGTCTCAACCATCTCCCCACCCCCAACCCCAAACAAACAAACAAGCAAACAAACAACAACAACAACAACAACAAAACCTGAGTAAACTAGCTATGAAGCCAGATAGCAGAAATCATTTTTAGTGCTTTCAATGCAGGGCCAAAAGAAAGAACTATGGTAAAATGTAAGAGGAACCTAAGAAAAAACAAGGCCTATGGTTTGGACTACAATAAATTAGTGCTGGGAAAGCATCAGGGATATTGAACTAGACAAGGAATTATCTCAATTTGATGCACTCTTTTGGTCTGTTTTTAGGCTTAGCCGTTTGCAGTCAGGACTGTGCTCCAATTTCTTCTGAAGTCCCTTTAGCTGCAATGCTCCTCCTCCTATCCTCAATGTTCTCCATGGCAACATCAAAGTCCATGAAGCATCAGACCTGTGATGAGAAGGGGTGAATAAAAAGGATTAGCTGGAGTAATTGATTAGTACTACAATCTCAAAAAAGTTGGATACAGGATAAATACACCTATATCTCAGAGAGACAGAATTTGTGTTGAGATTCTGTTTATTAAAATATTCTCAACATTGTGAATATCAATTAGTTTCTTGTAACCTTCTGGAAAACATAATAACACATACTTCTCCCCTCCCTCTGTCCCAGTGCCAACCACAACAAAAGGTCCTAGAAAAGGAAGCAGCAATGAACTGAATTGAGGATTTGTTTTTTGGGTTTTTTTGGTTAACAGAGTTGAGTGTATATTTAAAAACAAAAACAAAAACAAAAACCTGATCTGACCTCTAAAAAGTATAGCATCCTCCAAAATGTAGTCAAGGACCATCAAGGATGGAATAAAATTTAAAATACAGAAGACACGATTTAACTTCCATCTCCTAGGAGAATCTGTGTAGTAGTTTAGGGAAGTTTTTTCCCCCCATCTTCTCATACATGTGAGCTAAAAAAAACAAAAGTAGTAGGGTAGCTATAGGGAAGATGCACAGAGGACTTCTATCATTTTATCTCTGGTTCTTGGACAGAGCAAGTCTCACCTGTACTTCCAAGTTACATTCTCAGTCTTGCCCTCTCTACCAGGAAAGACAAAGTCTGCCCATCTATCTATATATTTATGTTTTTGTTTATATCTCGTTTCTGCTTCTTTCTCTCTGAAACTTTCTGTTTATGTTTATGTCTCTGTATCTATTTCTCCTTGTCACCCCTGTCTGTTCCTCTATTTCTCTCTATCTTTCTGTCTCTCTGTTTCTGGTCATATCACCTTTTGTCATATAAACCCAACAAGGCTTAAGAGATGTAGTGATTTTTTAAAAAATGAAAATGTGTCTATCTTTAGGATGATTATTAAATTATTTTCTCAATTTATAAATTTCATTTTGATAGATTTACATATATGTTATTAAGCTAAAAATGTACCCCAGGGTCTAAGTTCTTGCTAATCTTCATAAAACACTTTCAAAAAAAATCATGTCAATTTTGGTGATTGAAATTTAGTCCACTAGACCTTCTGTTGGCACCATACTCAAGATCCCCAGAATTTTTAGCTGGAGAGAGAAGTCAAAGTGGATCCTGAATCCTTTCCTCAAGTTTCATCTCACTATAGTGAGATCAGATGAAAGCCTGCTTGAACAATAACCCTTATCTTAATCTATGTCTTGCCACTGAACCCAGGTGGCTCTGGAGGAGTGAGGCAGGTTACTTTGCACAGCCCACCCTCACTTAAATACAACACACTTGAAAGTCAACATCACCTTCCTGATGTCATTGGTTCTTCTCTAAAACAAAGGACAAAAAACAATGAAGATTCAGACACTTTATCTGTGCCTGAGTCCTGAGAGATGAGAGAAAAAGGACTCTGACCCTAAAGGTAATAGCTAGTAGCAACAAAAGTTACCTCAACCCAGAACCTTCTGTTTTGCTGAAGAAAACAAATGTGCATTTAATTTCTATGTTTTTGATGCAATTTTGATCTCACCATGTGGGTACCCCCTTTAAAAGTGGCAATCACCACCCATCCATATTTTCTCAAACTGTGTGATTTCTGCCCAAGTCTTCCTGGAAATCCTCTGCCAGGGGTCCACCCAGGGCCCTAGGGGCCTTCCTCAATCCCTTAATATTATGTAAATATCAAGAGAGGATATGGGCTATGTACCTCTTATACATACTCTTCATATATGTCACCCCTATCTCCTTTTAATTTTATTTCAATTATATATATACATATACATACACACACACATACACCTGTATAATTTATATATTACATATAAGTATATCATATATTATAGATTCTTAGCTCAGTGCTATACCACAGTAGACATATATATATACACACACACACACACACACACACACACACACACACACACACACATATATACCATAGTAGATGGTATATATGTATGTATACATGTATACCCTACTAGAATATATATATATATATAAAATATGTGTGTATATACACATATATACCCTAGTAGACTATATAGAGAGAATAATCTATATATGTAAATGTGTAGGTATATGTATTATATGTGTGTATGTGTGTGTATATACATGTATATATACCCTTGTAGACTATATATATATATATATATATGCATATATATATACACACAAAAAACTTTATATGTATATGTGTAGATAGATAGATAGATGTAGATATAGATATATTGACTACTGGGGTATAGCACTGAGATAAATGGATCTGATTTTCAGAGAAGATAGGAATAAGAAGCAACCATAGTAATTTATAATCCAGGCTGACTTTAAAAGAAGTTTAACAAAATAAGCAATAACATTCATGGGAGGGAGGGGGTTGAGGGGCAATAAAGAGATGGTCAGGTCTCAAATTCTCTCTCACAACTGCTTGAAATTCTACAGCTGGTGATTAATTTCCTTGGGTTAAGCATTACCCTCTTCCTTAGGATCCTTCTTTAAAAATCCACACATTTTGTAACCTTTAGGTATAAATAGCAGAGCCCTGGATAAAAGACCCATTGGGTAGATAGGGTGTGGAACCACATACAGAACTACCACAAGGCAAAGACTCACCTGATTTAAGAAGCAGTTAATCCAGAAGAATTTGTCTTTAGCTTGCCAGTATCTATTTCCTTTGTTCTGGTTGCAACTCCTTCCCTCCCTTCTTCCCTGTTCTCTACCCATGCTTTCTGAGTTTAGTCTGAAAGATACCAATTTTTGTGATAATAATAATCATGTTAATCATGTTGGCCTTGGCCACATATTTAAGATCATAGTATTTAGAACTGGAAAGGGACCTTAGATGAGATCTAGTAAAGAAATGCTTAAACTTTTTTGTGTATGTCTTGAACCCCCGTGGCAGTCTGGTAAAGCCTATAGACCTCCTGATAGAAATTTTTTTAAATTTTTATTCATTTTCAAAAGCATAAAATACACAGGATTACAAAGAAACCAATTATATTCAAGTATAGTTATCAAAATATTGTTTTGAAAACAAGTTCACGGAACCGTAATTAAGAAGCCCTGACTAGTACAACCTCCTAATTTTACCAATGAGGAAACTGAGGCACAGACAAATGAAATCACTTGCCCAAGGTCACACACATAATTAGCAGAGTTGGCATTGTGATACAGATCTCCTAGCTCCAAACCCAGTGCCATTTCCATAGTAGCATGCACTGACTAAAATGAGAGTCCAGCTCAGGACTCCTGATTCCCTCCTCCTGTTCCCAGGTCACTAGACCATGCTCTTCTCATTAATGATGTGTTATTGTTATTTTCCACTCCAATAAGCCTTTTGATGGCTAGTGACATTCTAGCCCTCTACATGGTGAAGGAAGAGCTGCTTGTGTCTCTGCTGTGGGAGCAGGAGAGGGTAATTAATAAATATCCAGAGTCAGTCTTCCTGGGGCACTGGGTTCCTGGACATGAATATGCATTGTCTGTCTAGCAGTGCATAAAACAGTATGGCTCTGCAGTTGGGGTGGGGGTGGCCGTGGGGGTGTTGAGGAGGGGTTGTCCTGAGGCTGGAAGCACCAGGATGCCTGGTCACTGGGGATTAACGTTAAATGTTGCTCTGTTCCTTTCAGGGCAGGAGCAGAGCTGAGCCTAGCTGTGTGACTTTCATCAGCCATGCATTTTCTAACATAAGACAAGCTGGCAGATGTGAACATAAATACACTACCACCACTCCCCCACTCCTGCCTCACCTCAGTGCCCTGATGAGCTGTTAGAGGTTTTAAATTACCATTTCAGTAAGAATTGAAAGAAAATAAAAGAAGGAGATGTATTTGTTAACTTAGGAGCTTTGTTGACTTCAGCTCATTCTCTTCCTATTGTTAGCATCCTTGGGGGATGGGGGCTCAAATTGGGGAGTCTTGCTCTGGAAATTCTAGAGCGACACCTTCAGACACAGCCAGGGTGTAGAGGCCAAGGTTATGTACCCCTTTCCAAGGCTGATTTACTGGCTTCTCCCTAATAAAGACAATCTTTCTCATAAGCATGCTATTTGGATACATAGATTATGTTATAATTTTAGAGGTGTTGGAAAAGTTCCCCTGTTCCCAACCACTAACAAAAAAATAAAGAAGGGAGGGAGGGAGGGAAATAGGAGGAAGGAAGGAAGGAAGGAAGGAAGGAAGGAAGGAAGGAAGGAAGGAAAAGACAGAGATCTAGCTCTCTCAATACTACTACCCGGAATTCTACCATTAGGACTACTTTGAAAAAAGGGGATTGTATTTTCTACATCTTTCTATAGCAACAGTCCATCAACCACTCCCAAATCCCAAATTCTATGCCTGAAACAGACAGGATTGGGCACAGAACAGAGGTTTAAAGAGGATTCCTGACACCTTGACCAAATTCAGTGGAGTGGAATGATCCTAAGTTATGACTTGTATTTAAGGTAGATTGAAGACTGAGGTCACAGGAGTTGAAGATGTTGAGAAAATGAGAGCCCAGGGTTTTCAAAGCAGTCAGGGATTGGGGTGGAGAGGATGACTGTGAGATAAGGTAGAGTGAACTGAAGGTTTAAGGAAGTTAGTAACAAGCATGTGGACTGGATAGTGAACTACAAATAAAGAGAAGTAGCTACTGACCGAGTGTAGAGTAGGGAGGATGTGGATAGAAATGGCAGTAAGGACAAAGGAGAAGGCCAGATCCTTCTCTTGGCCCTGTGCATAAAAGAGCATCTCTGTCTGTTGATCTTCTCTTTTTTTGTCTGAAAGACCCAGTTCAGGTGTCTCTTCATCCATAGAGTTTCCAGTGATTCCACTTCACCTCTTTGGCTGAATGTTCTCTCCTGCCACAACCCTTCATCTTATAACACTTCATCTGAATCTCTTCTTGTCAATTATCACAGTCTCTCTTGTAACCTTTATATATGCCCAGACCATATTCAATATGCTGAATAGCAAGTTCCATGAGGGTGGCACTGTGTTGATTATCACCTTAAAGTATAGAGAAAAGATTTAAAGTCATAAGAGCCAGATTCACATGGGCTCTTCCACTTAGGAGCTGTGATGACCTTGAACAAGTCATCTCATTTCTCCAGGCTTTAAATGAAAATGAGGATATTGGATTAGCTGAGAGTTCTGAAGTTCTCTTCCAGTGCTAAGATACCATGACCCTAAGATCCTTAAAAATATAACTTAATTTCAAAATGCTAATCCACAATGCAATGATTCTGAAGGACTTTTGATAAAACATTCTGCCTATCTCCTGACCAAGAGATGGTGGACTCTAGAGATTAAGACCTACATGTTCTGACATGACAAATGTAGGAATTTGTTTTGCTTCACTATTTAAATGTGTTGTTGTTTTTGGTGTATAGGTGAATTTCTGGAGTGATAGAAAATAGATTTTTGCTTAATAAAAATATTAATTTAATTTTTTAATCCCTGACCTCACACAGTGTTCAGCATGTAGTAGATTTATAATAAATGCTGGTTGAATTGAATTGAACTCATCCCTGGCAAAGTTACCTGGTCATATAAGGATCGTAGACCTTTCTCGTCTTATAAGGGGGTGGGATTAACTACTGAAAACTGGGTCAGCCTTTGTATTTGAAAATTATTCTTTTGGCTCACCCTTGGTGAAGTGTGGCTTGGTGCTTCTTGCCAATATTTGGCTTAGATTGCACTGAGCCATGCCCACTTTCTAGCCCAGTATCTCTTGTGATTCACACTGCCCACTTATATGGGGCAGCTAGGTGGCACAGTGGATAAGGCACCAGCCCTGGATTCAGGAGGACCTGAGTTCAAATTTGGCTTCAGACACTTGACAGTTACTATCTGTGTGACCCTGGACAGTCACTTAACCCACAGTGCCCACTTGGAAGGATGCTGGAAAGCTTTGAGGCTTTATTCTATGGTCGCAAAATGGGATTGTCTTCTCTATGTATGTTACATATATGAAGTTAATGCATTTACATGAAGACTGGGCAGCATCATGCTAAAGCAGAAGGAGCATCAAGTGGTGAATTAGAGACCTGGTTTTTAACTTGTGTCCTGGGTCTAATCAGTTCTGTAACCTTAGAGGTTTAGAATGGGCAAGAGAACTTAGTGTTCAGTTGCTCTATTCCCTAGGAGTAAGAAAAATAAGGTCCAGAGAGCTTAAATGGCTTGTTCAAAGCCACATAAGCACCTAAGAAACAGGTCTGGGATTTAAACACATGTCTTCTGGCACCATATTTATGCTGTTTCCATTACTTGTAGGCCTTGCTCAAGGCAAGTAATGTCACCCAAGTCTTGGTTTCTTTATTTGTAAAATGAGAGGGTTGTACTTATCTCTTAGCTCTCTTCCAATTCTGATATTCTGTGGCTCTCAGTCATTGACGGTTTATTAGTACCAATTTAGCTCACCAGATGTGAAGTCTGTGGGAAGGTGGCAGCTTCAATTCTCTCCATATCCCAGAATGTGGTGGCTTCTCATCTGTTTCAGAATCAACAGGGGAATTCGGTGATGAGCAAGAACTGTTTAAAAATGAGAGTCTAAATCTTTTTACTCTTACCCCAGGAGGATAAAACTGTCCAGAAATCTCACTCATTCTTGCTGTGCTTCATTCAGTCACTGGAGTCCTGGTAGCAGCCACTGGTGAACAAAGACATCTTGACACTGAGAAGAGTCAAACTTGTCACTGATCAGATAGATAACACAGAAGATAAAGGACCAGATCTGGGGTCAGGAAGACCTGAGTTCAAATCTGTTCTCAGACATGTACTAGCTGTGTGACCTTGGGCATGTAATTTATCCTCCATCTCAGTTTCTTAAATTGTAAAATGAGGATAATAATATCACTTACCTCCTATCAGATTTTTTCTGAGGATAAAACGTGGTAATTATTTATAAAGTCTCCTAAATCTTTCCTTTCAAATGTTTCTTCTAGATAGGGAGGCAGAGGATTGAGGAGGAAGCAAGACTGGTCCTCCATCAGAAGTCAGCGTGGTCTCCTTCAAAGGCCCAGCTGGAGATTCTTCTAATATTTGCATCTGGGTGTTGTGGAAAGAACCCAGGTTATCCAGTCAGAAGTCCAAAGTCCTTCCTTCATATTCTGGGTTACCATGAGGTAGACTGATCCATTTTTCTTTTTATCAACCTATAAAATGATGTCTTTGCATATATATGTGTGTATATATGTACATATATAGCATTTATTATATTGCATTATAATACATTACATATTATATATTTATATATGTGAGCATATATAGATATACGAATTATATAGAAACATATAAATGCACAATATATATTTACATATTAATAAATGTTCACATATTTAAGTATGAACCTGTATATCCTAGATGGCACAGTGGACAAAGGGCTGGATCTGAAATCAGGAAGACATCTTCCTGAATTCAAATCTGGCTTCAGACACTTCCTAGCTGTGTGACCCTGGGAAAGTCACTTAAACCTGTTTTCCTCAGTGTTCTCATCTATAAAATGAGCTGGAGAAGGAAAAGGCAAATTACTACAGTGTCATCGAGAGTTGGACATGACTAAAATGACCAAACAACAACAACCAATGTGCATATATGTATATGCATATATATTTATTTGCGTATGCATATTATATATTATAGATGGTGCTAGTGATAGAATGCTGTGCCTGGAATCAAGAAGGCCTGAGTTCAATTTGTGCTCAGATATTTCCTAGCCATAAGGTCCTAAACAAGTTGTTTAATCTTTGTCTCATTCTCCTAAATTATAAAATAGGAATAATAAGAGCACCTGCCTCAGAGAGTTGTGAGAATCAAAGGAGAAAATATTTTAAAGTATTTAGAACAGTGCCTTTTAGATAGAGCTATACACATATGTACACACATACGCACAAAGAGATATATGTATATATGTGTATATGTGCATTTTCCAGGCTTCCACTGAGTGCAATGCAGTTGGCTTCAATGATTTCTAAAGTCTAACTTTTTGTGACTATGTGGTCGCATCAGTCTGTTCCACAATAGAGGAGTTGGTGGCGGCAGATGTTACAGAAGGATGATGAAAATGATTAAAATTTCCCATATACCATTGTGTTTTTTTAAAGACACTTTTCTATTGAAGATACCACATTGCCCAGATCTACTCCTTAGCTGACTTATAAATGCTCTTAGAAAAGAGCAGCCACCTCAATTAAAAAATGTATTCTCCTTTCCTCCCCCAGCTCCACAACACTTATAAACTGTGCATTTCACATCTCTGGTGCCACATTCCATAAAATAGCATCTGTCATCTCCAGCAGCCCTCAGCAAACCTCGGTGCTTGGCAGTTGACTCTATAGGCAAAGTGCTAGGGAAGGGGAAGGGGAGGACCCCAGAGATGTTCACAAGTTTAAACTCACAGAACTGGGAGGGTAGCCCTGGGGAAGGGAATTGGGGTGAATTTGATGTTTTGTTGGTACTCTCAAAGGATAGATCTTAAGAGCAGGCAAGGAAGTTGTGCACTGAGGCTATTTAGTTATTTCATATACACACATCTTGCCTCCTCAACTAGAATCCTCTAGGAAAGAGACTGTGTTTTTGCTTCCTTATAGTCACCACAATGCCCAGCCAAGACTTAAGTTCAGAATATGAGCTCAGCAAACCCTTGGTGAATGAAAAAAAAATGACCCTGACCAAAAACTTGTCAGTCAATAAATATTTATTATGTGTCTTCTCCATTCCAGGCACTGTGCTAAGCACTAGGGATGCAAAGAATCTCCTGCCCTCAGGAATCTCACAGTCTAATGCAAAAAACCATATACAAACAAGTTATATACAGGATAAATTGGAAATAGTCAACAGAGGAAAGGTACTAGAATTCTGAGGGATTGAGGAAGGAAGGAAGGAGGAAAAGAAGGAAGGAGGGAGGATGGAGGGGGAAAGAGAGAGGGAGGGACAGAAGGATGGATGAAAGGAGAGAGTGAAGGATGGCGGGAGCAAGGGAGGAAGGAAAAAGGTAAGGAGGAAAAAACCCAGGTATTTATTAGGCATTTATTATGTGCCAGGCCCTATGCTAAGTGCATTAGAAATATTAGCTCATTTAATTCTCAGAAGAATCTGATAGGAGGTAAATGATATTATTTTCCTCATTTTACAATTGAAGAAGCTGAGACAGAGGATAAATGACTTGCCCAAGGTCACACAGCTAGTATATGTCTAAGAACAGATTTGAACTCAGGTCTTCCTAACCCCAGATCTGGTGCTTTATCTTCTGTGCCATCTATATGGTCAATGACAAGGTCCAGTGGCCTCTCATACAGGTGTGCTCCCTGACCCCCCACAGGTTGCCCATCCCCGCCATAGACAAGAGCTCAGATATTGTGAAGGATTGTGCTCTCACTGACATTGACTTACAGAATCATTATAGTCCAGCCCTTTAATATATTGAGATCCCCAGTGCCTGTGACCTCATTGGGGAAACATGTAACACAAAGAAAAACAAATCCCTATGTATACATGACCCCCCCCCCCCCGCCCCAGGCTACACTATTCTGACACAAGGACAACTCACCTGTCTCCCTGGCTCTTCCTTCTTCCAACACACTCAGTTCTACAGCCACAATAAAAGGCCAGTTTAGGGAATATCAATTAAGAGGTCTGACTCTGCTTATATATATTGTCTGCGGGCTTCTTTTTGCTGTTGTTTGTTGTTAACCTCTGAGTAAAAGAGAGATCGATGCTTCCATAGGGGCTATGGGCAACACCAACTATCTTAGTGTTTTTGCAGTTCCTTGTCTTAGTGATGGTAGCGGCCTTTAATGCCATCTTCAGCTGTATTCATAAGAGGCGCAGGGTACAGGGCAAGCCGTGTTATAGTCCTATTGTCTTCTGACATGATGGTTTAGTGTGGATAGACTGGACCCCTTTTTACAGAGGGAAGAAGAGACATGTGTGTCTGGAACAGCAAGAATGACTGATGCCTTTTGCAGCTTCTGACAACAAAGGAATTCTACCAACTTCTGTTTTTATCCTTCTCTAGCTTACTTATGATTGGTGTGGTCAGCAAACAAGCATTTATTAAATGCTTACTAAGTGACAGGCAGTGTGCTCAGTGCTGGTCTTATAAAGAAAAGCAAAAAAAACTAGTCCCTTTGTTCAAGGAGTTCATAGTCTAATGATAGAGACAATTTTTAAAAAGCAGTATACAAACAAGATATAAACAGATAAATTGGAGATGACCAGTCAGGGGCATTGAGACATATTAGGAAAGTTTTTATGTGGAGGTGAGAATTTTTTTTTTTTTTGGTGAGGCAATTGGGGTTAAGTGACTTGCCCAGGGTCACACAGCTAGTAAGTGTCAAGTGTCTGAGACTGGATTTGAACTCAGGTCCTCCTGAATCCAGGGCCGGTGCTCTATCCACTGAGCCACCTAGCTGCCCCTGGAGGTGAGATTTTTAACTGGTACTTGGAGGAAGCCAGGGAATCCAGGGGATCTATCTGAGGGGTGTATGAGAATGAAGAGGGGCAGCTAGGTGGCGCAGTGGATAGAGCACCAGCCCTGGAATCAGGAGGACCTGAGTTCAAATACGGCCTCAGACAACACTGACTAGCTGTATGACCCTGGGCAAGTCACTTAACCCCAATTGCCTCACTAAAAACAAACAAACAAACAAACAAAAAAACCCGAGAGAATGAAGAGATAGATTTTCTTGTATTGGGAAGGGAAAGGAGACCAATGACATTAGATCACAGAGTGCCCTGAGCAGATTAAGGTATAAGAAGGCTAAAAAGGTATGTGTGGGGGCTTTAAGCACCAGAAAATTTAATATTTGATTCTAGAAGTAATGGAGAGCCACTGAAGTTTGTTTACTAACTAGGGTGGGAACATGATCAGACCTACCCTTTAGAAAGATCAGTTTGACAGCCAAATGAAGCCTAGAATGGAATAGGGAGAGACTTGGGGCAGGGAGAGCAAGCAAAAGACCATCACAATAGTCCAAACGTGAGGCAATAAGGGCACCAGGGTGGTGGCAATGTCAGAGAACAGAAAGGGGAATATATGAGAGATACAGCAAAGGTTGAATCAACCAAACCTGGCAACATGAGAGTGAGAGCCAATAATGACACCTAGATTACCAGCTTAGGTGACAGAGAGGATGGTGGTACCCTTATCAGTAATAAGGAAGCATGGAAGGGGGAGGAGTTTGAAGGAAAGGAAGGTGAATCCAGAATGGATTTAGTTTTGGATATATTGAGTTTAAGATGCCTACAGGATATCCAATTTGAGATGTCCAATAGGCAAGTTGACGGGTAAGGAAAAGATTAAGTAGATTTTAAAATCATCAGCATATGGGGTCAGCTAGATGGCTCAGTGGATAAAATGGCCCTGGATTCAGGAGGACCGGAGTTCAAATCTGACCTCAGAGACTTGACACTTACTAGCTGTGTGACCCTGGGCAAGTCACTTAACCCCCATTGCCTGGCCAAAAAAAAGAAAAGAAAAGAAAAGAATCATCAGCATAGAAATGATCATTGAATCCATGGGAGATGATGAGATTGCCAAGTTAAGGGGGAGAAGAGAAGGCCCAGGAGCAGCCCTATGGAGACACTTATAGTTCCTGGGCGTAACGTGGATGAAGATCCATCAGTGGAGGCTGAAAAGGAGTGGTCAGACATATAGGAAAAGAATCAGGAGAGAACAATATCACACCAACCTAGACCTGTACTACCTTTTTCCAGAGGGCAGAACAAAGAACAATGGTGCCAGTAGCAAAGAAGCAATAGTAGAATGAACTATATACAATATAAACAGTAGGTCCTCCCCCATTCAATGGAATGCTTTAAATGAAGACTGCACGAAAACTTGTCAAATATATTGTAGTAGAGATTCCTTTGGGGAATGTGGGACAAGATGGCTACTTAAGCCCTTTGGCTACTCTGAAACCCCATGATTCTATAGTTGTACAATGATGGAAAACTTCCAGAAGAGGGTAACAGGAATAGTGAGGGCCTTAAAACCCTGCCAGAGAGTAAGCATTTGAAGTAAATGGGTACGAGTAGGTTTGGAGAAAAGAAGATTTAGAGAAGATGTGAAAGGTTGTCATGATACTAAGCCAGAAAAAAAAATGACATGTGAAGGGTGTGCACTTTATACATTTTATCTCTTCTAATTTTTATCCATGACTTTTTATTACAAATTTAATGTTCTCTCCATCCCACCATATTATCTGAGACTTGTTTTATTTGGTTCCACTGGGCAGAACTAGGAATAAATGTGTGGAAGCTGCAATTGGAACGAACATTTTTTAAACAAAAAGGAATTATTCAGAAATGGAATAAGCTTCCTTAGAAGGTAATGAGCTCCCCACTACTGGAAGTCTCTGAGCAAAGGCTAGTCAGTCACTTTGGGGAAATGTCACAGAGTGTTTAAGGGTTGGACCAGAAAAATCTCTGAGGTCCTTTACAATTCTATGATTCTATACATGGGAGCGCTGTCTGCTTTGGGGCTGGGAATTCAGTTTTCACAGTGTGGGGGAAAAGTATAGAGTTTCTAGTTCAGAATGCTTACAATATTCACCTAAGGTTATATAACTAGAATTAGTGGAAGAGGTCAAACTAGAATCCAGTTCTTCTGAGTCCACATTTCTGGCTCATTTAATTAAACGCGCTTTTGTCAGTTCTGATCATAATCCATTCTTCACCTTCTTTCCGTCCCCCTTCCTCCTTCCCTCTCTCCCTTCTTCCTTCCTTTCTTCCTTCCTTCCTTCCTTCCTTCCTTCCTTCCTTCCTTCCTTCCTTCCTTCCTTCCTTCCTTCCTTCCTTCCTTCCTTCTCCTAGTACTTTTAAAATATTATACCACCATGATTCTGCAAATCTAAAAAGAGACTAATTCACATCCTGGGTTAAGATGTAGGGTAATGGATGCAGAATGAGCAGTAGAGCCCTTGATGGAAAAGATACTTTGCTGCCTGGGCTGTAATTATCACAGAACTCAGTTGTCATGGTGACTTAAGTGGCAGGGCATGGTTGCATGGTAAATAGAACATTTAGGAAGAGAGAGGAAGAGGAATGGAAGAGAAGAAAATAAGGAAGAGAGAAGGAGAGAAAGGAAAAAGGGGGGAGGAAGGAAGAATGGAAAGAAAGAAGGAAAAACAAAAAGGAGGAGAAAGGAAGAGAGAAGAGGGAGAAAGGAAGAGGTTAGGCAGGAATGTTGTCAATCAGGGAAGAGTTAAAGGAAAAGAATGCAAAAGAAAAAAGTTAGGGGAAAGTAATGCAGGAGAAAGAGAGAGAAATAAAGGAGAAAAAATAATGAAGAAAGAGTTATAAGAACAAAACTGTGAAGAAAGTGGGGGTTAAAAAGAAGCTAGAATGGAAAAAGAAACTGAAACAAAGATGAAAGGAGAATGAATGGAGAGAGTGATGGAGAGAGTAACGACATTGAAGAGTGCCTAGCTCTCTCCATAATCCTTAATTATTGCCACGATGTTTTCCATCTCTATCTGCTCTTTGATCTCTGGTGTTACATATTAAATGTGAGCAACAAAATGCCAGCATCTCATGTTTAAAAACCTGATGAAGCTCGACTTCAAAGTGAGAAATAGAACAAAACGCCTCAGCCAGACTGGCTTTGCTGGCCCAATTAGGTTAAATGGGGCCCTGAAATCCTTTCTTGATCTGAGCCCCTACTCACTATGCTCTCTCAGTCTGTCAGGCTTAATGAGTTCAGTGGGGGTACAGAACCCCTCTAAGCTCCTGCCACCACTTCCTTTACCGCCCCCCCCCCCTGCCAGGGGACAATGGAATAAATAGGAACTGTCTAGCTGGGACTCTAGGCCCCTCTCTTCTGACAGCCCCTTCCCTACCTCTGCCACTCTGGAGCTAGGATCAGACTGGGTCCCTCACATCTGCTCTCTTAGGTTTCTGGAAGAGACCATTCCAAACTGACAGATGCCTGAATGAGCAGTGTGATGTGGTCGAGACCTGATCATGGAGCAGACAGTCCAGCCTTTCAATACTGATACAAAGCATTATGTAGAAAGACCTCCAGATGCCTGGCTTCTAGTCCAGGCTCTGATACTGACTTAAGATGTATAAGGTTAAACATTTCATGGGTACTTTCTGCACTTTGGTTTTCTGACCTACAAAATGAAATTGGAATAGACGAATGGGTTAAAGTACCCAAGCAGAAGCTATCGTCCATGGAAGGAAAGGGCACACACGCATACAAATGAACATATATATATACATACAACAATGACAACTTAAGCATATAAAGTGTATGGTAAACCCCAGATTGTATTCATGGGAAATGGGTGGAGCTATGGTGTCCTTCACCTAATTTTGACTAGCTGTGTGATCTCAGGCAAATCAATTCCCCTCTCTGGGTTTCAGCTTCTTCATCTGTTAAATAAAAAGTTTTGACTAGATTGTCTCTAAAGTCCCTTCCAGACTTAACATTCAGTGACAAGAGTACTGGTGGAACCAGATAACTTGTGTTTAAATCTTAGCTCAACCACTTACTGCCTGTGTGATTTGGGGCAAGTTCCTAAATTCTCTGGGCCTTAGTTTTTTCATCTGTAAAATAAGGGAGTTGGATGAGATGGGTTCTAAGTTCTCTTACAGCTAGAAAGCCATGTTCCTAGAATGAAACCATCACTATAACTTGGCAATAAAAGGAAGCAAGAAGACTTGAGGAAATGGGAGTGAAATAGATGGTGTGTTTCTGAAAAGGAGAGAGATTATCTCATTGGAGACTCTAAAAGAGCCAGGGGAAAGCAAAGAGGACATAACAGTCAGATTAATCTTCCTATAAGAATACTTTGATCGGGGCAGCTAGATGGCGCAGTGGATAAAGCACCGGCCCTGGATTCAGGAGTACCTGAGTTCAAATCCGGCCTCAGACACTTGACACGTGCTAGCTGTGTGACCCTGGGCAAGTCACTTAACCCCCAATGCCCCGCAAAAACAAAAAAACAAAACAAAAACAAACAAAAAGAATACTTTGATCATGTCATTTCTCTGCTTAAAAATTTCAATAGTTTTGGGGGCAGCTAGGTGGTGCAGTGGATAAAACACTGGCCTTGGATTTAGGAGGACCTGAGTTCAAATCCAGCCTCAGCCACTTGACACTTAACTAGCTGTGTGACCCTGGGCAAGTCACTTAACCCTCATTGCCCTGCAAAAACAAAACAAATTTCAATAGTTTCTCTCTGGTAGAGGATAAATTCTAAGCTCTTTCGTAGAGTATTCAAGGCTATCTGGGGTCTCTCCCCAATCTGCTTTTCAACACAAGTGAAACTGATCACTATTTTGTTTACATCTTTTCTATGGGGAAAATCGATGCTGTAGGGGCATACAAAGACATATTAAATATGGACCTCAAAGTCCTCAAGGATCTTAACATCTAGTTAAAGACATGGCACCAACAGATGGATAATTAACAAGATACGTAAATAACATTTCAAGACAGTTGAAGAGAATTCAAAAAGCATTTTATTAAAACCTCTCAGGACTTCAGTTTTCTCAACTGTAAAATGGAGTAGTTGTACTAGATGACCTTTGAGGGCTCTTCCAACTCTAAAGGTGTAACTCTATAAGACACAATGAATGAGCTAATACATCATTTAAATGATAAATGCTTAATAGAAGCACAGAAAGGGGAGATATTGGACTGGTCAGCGTAGAATTTATAGTAGAGTTGGGTTTTGAATGGGTGAGAAGATTTGAATAGGCAGAGACTTGCAAGACAGAGAGAGCCCCATGCAAGATAGAAAGGTATGGCAGCCCCAGGTTGTAGAAGACCTTAAATGGTGGGATAATGAGTTTAGATTTTATTCTCTATGTAATGAATAAAAATAAAAACCATCTCCCCCTACCTCCATGTATGAAGCCTCCATTCTAGTCATACTTGTCTGTTTATTGTACCTCAAACAACATACCTTGAATATTTCTGATTATGTAATTTTGTAAATGCCAGTCCCCCTGCCTGGCTCACCTTTCCTCTCCTCTTCAACTGTTGAATACTAGCTATCCTTGAAAGCCCAACTCACATCTTGCCACTTTCATGAAGTCTTCCATGACCATCCCCAGCCCATGACGACATTTTTCTCCTCTTAAATTCCTATCATATGTGCCATTTATTTTGGTACCTAGCAGTATAGAATGGGGAGCAGGATGGCATCTTAAAAATCATCTAGATATAAGATTATAGATCTAAACTCAGAAGGGGCCTCAAAAACCATATAGCCCAACTCTTTCATTGTACAGACGATGAAACAGAAGCTCAAACAGGATAAAAAATTAGATCATCATCACATAGCAGTTGAGCAGCATAGACATGGTTTAAATCTCATTCTTCTGATCCCAAATCCAGAGCTCTTACTACAGGACCATACTTGTTTTTTCGACATCCATAATCTAGTATTAACTGTTATTGTATGTTTATGTAAAATACAGTATCCTTTGCCAACTACATACTGCCATAAAAACCTCTCTTAAGCATGGGAAAACCTATCTGAACTGACATAAAGTGAATTAAGCAGAACCAAGGAAATACATACAATACATAATGACTATACAGTGTTAATGGAAAGAATAAAAACCACAAAAAAATTGATATTAAATGTTCTAAAATTATTATAACCAAACTTTGGCCCAAAGAAGGGATAAGGGAAGGCATTTCCTTCCTTTCTTTTTTTTAAGTTTTATTTTTTTTACATTATAAACATTTATATATTATTCCCACTTTATGGCAGATCCCTTCTAACAAAGGGAAAAAAGTTCAGTAAAACTAATAATATGGTAACCTCATTTGAAAGTGCATGTGAGGGGCAGCTAGGTGGCGCAGTGGATAGAGCACCAGCCCTGGAGTCAGGAGTACCTGAGTTCAAATCCAGCCTCAGACACCTAACATTTACTAGCTGTGTGACCCTGGCCAAGTCACTTAACCCCAATTGCCTCACTAAAAAAAAAAAAAAAGTGCATGTGATATTTCATATCTGTGGTGCCCTGTACCTTTCTGTTGTGTGTTTTTTTTTTTTAATTAATAGAAATCTATTTTTTCTCCTTCCTAGGATGCCCCCATGAGGCAGATAGGTGGCACTGGCCCTGAAATTGGGAGGACCTGAGTTCAAATCCAGCCTCAGACACTTGACAACAACTCTTTCTGTGGTGAGGAAAAACAACAACGACAAAAAAAACAAAACAAAACAAAACAAAACAAAAAAAAAAACCCAAACCTGAAAGCCAGGAAGACTTCTATCAATTGGTGGCTAAATAAATTGTAGTATAGACAGTTCACACTTTACATAAATTCATATTATACAAATTCAGCTTTACATAAAGAATTCTGAAAGAAATCCTCGTTCTAAACAAACAAACATCTATGTTAACTTTACTGTACGGTACTTTGCTCTCTCTCCACTCTTGCCCCTCAGCTCAGCTGCTCCATAGCCTCCCTGCCCCACACTAAAAGAAAAAAAAAAAGGAAAAGATTAGAAACAGTCAGTGATGTGTGCCATAGTGCATAGAGAGGCATCTTTGGAGAGAGGAAGATGTATGTTCAAGTACTATCACTGAAAAATATTTGCTATGTGACCCTGATCAAGTCATATAACCTTTCCATGCCTCAAACAATTCTGAAAAGACATATGTTGCAAAGGAGGAAACAATCTGCATAGGTAGAAGGAGCTTCCTTGCTGGGAGCTCCCTGTTTCCTGGATATTACAGATCTGGTCCAAAAATGGTTAGGAATTGGACCAGACTTGTAGACAGAATGAGAGACAAATGATAAACAACAGCCTTAGTATTGAAGGCAGTTGATATGATGAACTAACCCCTAAGACAGGATGACAGGGAACAAACCTGGAGAAATCTTAAGAGGATCATGATCAAGTATTTGAAAGGGTGTTATAATGGAATAGTGAATGGACCTGTTCTGCTTGGCCCAGAAGGTCAACACATAAGTAAAGTTTTTTCTTCAGACTTTTCAATCATGTCTGACTCTTTGGAACCCCATTTGAGATTTTCTTGGCAAAGATACTGGAGTAATTTGCCATTTCCTTCTCCAGCTCATTTTTATAAATGAAGAACTGAGGATCCCTTTTACATCCAGAATAAAATATAATCTCTTTATTTGTTATTCAAAGTTCTTCATGAGCTAGTGCTTTCCTACATTTCCATTCTCCATATGTTCTACACTCCGTGCATTCTATGATCCAGCCAAACTGACCCATCTGCTGTTACATACATCCTTTCATCTCCCATTTCCATGCCTTTGCTTGCTCTATGCCTGGAATATTCTCCCTCACAACCTTTAACTCTTAGAACCCTCAGCTTCATTGTGTACTCAGCATCTCCTCAAAGGGACTTTAGTTGATTCCCTCCCAGTTTCTAGTGCCTTTTTCTCTAAACTCATTTTTCCCCTACTCTGAATTTAGCTCATATGTTATGATTTTATATATGTATATATGTGCGTGTATGTGTGCTATATATGTTTGTATAAATATTTACATGTATATGTAAATTTATTTCCTATGCTCTGGTATTATAAATTAAAAACAAAAAGTAAAGGAGTTATCAAATATACGTGACTTTTGGACTACCCTGTGTATGTGTGTGTATATATATACACATATACACACATATATACGCATACATATATACCCATATATACATATATAAAATATTCAATCAATATATAATCAGTATATTATATGTTGATTAATTGATAATTCAGCTTTTACATAAGGATTTAGAATTTACAAAGTGCCTTTTTCATAGAAATCCTATTAGGCAGGTAATATGAATATCATTATGCCTATTTTACAGCTGAGGAAAATGAGGTCACTTAGCCATGAATATTTAGTGCTGCCTCTTTTTCTGTCTCCATTTTGTTCATTTTTTCCTGCTTTTATGTGAATGAATATAACAGATAGACAAACTAAGTTATTGGCCTTATGAACTTCAAAAGGTTGAAAGAGCCACTAAATTTGGGGACTGGAATCCATAGAAGTGTCTACCAGTAGCTACAGCCCTGAGCACCTTGCCTCTCCTCCCCCCCGCCCCACAATCCCTCTACCCAGGGTTACTTTGGAACACTGAGGAGAGAAAGAGCCAGCCACCCTCTGGGGACATGACTGGGCAGTTCCTGTGTGGATTGAAAAAAATGAGACCTAGATCCTATGTGCTACATAAACAAAATTTTAAAAAATAAGACTATATACTGATCTTATTATTTCATTGATGTAGGGCATTCTTAGGTGAGGAAACACCCTCTTGCCAAAGCAGTGAGCTGTCTCTGGAAGAACACATAAATTAAGCAACCAGCCCCAGGTCACACAGCCCTTATGTTTTCGAAGTGGGTTTCAAATCCACTGGCTTTTAGGCTGCCTCTCTGGCATTAGACCATGCTCCCTTCTCATGGGTAAATAAAAACAAATGAAAACTATATACACAGTGAACAGTCGAAATATCAGGGGGAAGAACCAAAAGATGGGCAGATTGGAAAGTCCTCATTTAGAAAATGACACTTGAGCTAATGTTTGAAAGAAGGTAAGAATTGGAAAGGGCAGAAATGAAGAAACAGCCCTCAGTCTTCATGGGAAACAACTTCTTCAAAGTCATGAATATAGAATGTCACAGGCAGGAAACACCAAGATGGACTATTTGGCTCTACCATGGATTGTGTGGAGGGTTTTTAATGCCACACAGATAGGTTTGTATTGAATCCAGAAAGTACTAAAGAATCAGCAGAGCTTACTGAGCAGAGCAGGCATATTCTCTGTCCTATATTCTAGGACAGCTATGTGCAGGGTGGATTGAAGAAGGAAAAGCCTTGAGGCAGGGAGATCAGTCAGAAGACCATTGCAATAGTCCAGGTTGAGAGGTGAACTAAGATGGTGATTGTGGGAATGGATAGGAGAAAGGTTGCATAAACACAGAGGTAAAATCAACCAAACTTGACAACTGATTGTGCATGAAAAGTGAGGGAAATGAGGAGTATAGGATGATTCTGAGGGTAAGCTCTTGGGTAACTAGTCTCAACAAGCAATCTACAGACATTTATTACATACCATCAATTTGTCAGGCACTATGCTGGTTGCTGATGATGTAAAGACAAAAGGGAAAGTTCCTGCCTTCAGTGAACCTACATTCTTTTGAGCAAGACAACATGTATATGGACATACGTGTGCATAGAGGGAAGATGCAATCTGCCTAGATTATCTGGCGTGAGGAGTCAGAAAACATGTGTTAAGCCTAACCATGTATCAGGTACTGTGCTAAACCCTGGGGACACAACTATGAAAAAGACTGTCCCTGGAGCAGCTAGGTGGCACAGTGGATAAAACACCAGCCCTGGATTCAGGAAGACCTGAGTTCAAATCTGACCTCAGACACTTGACACTTACCAGCTGTTTGACCCTGGGCAAGTCACTTAACCCTCATTGCCCCACTAAAAAAAGAAAGAAAGGAAAAAAAAAGATAGTCCCTGCCCTCGAGGAGTTTATAATCTAATGAAGGAAGACAATATGCAAAGGGAAGGTAAAAAGATGGGAGGGAAAGAGTGAGGGTACTTGGCAAGGGGCAAGATAGGGAAGTCCCCTTCCCTTTTCTTCTCTTTAGGGCAAGGTCCCCAGTCCTGCTCTTCCCCTGGCATTCCAGCACACTGAGTCTTCTACTTATGCATAGCTATGTATGTACATAAGTATATGAAAAGTAGCGAAGGACCCTTGTGGTTTGGGGGGATCAGGAAAGGTCTCATTTAGGAGGCAGTGTTGTTTGTTTGTTTGTTTTTTGTTTTTTTGCAGGGTCAACTAAACAAATAAATCACGTATATTACATTGCAAGGGCAGAAGGCATTAGGTATTTATGTTACTTAAAGGAATCAACTTTAGAACCACCTACTTGAATATCTACAATATGCTAATTACAAAAAATTCTCTCTTCATCAAATCAGGTCCCTGAGGACTTCTATCTGGTTCATGCCTATTTTAAAAATATGTGTAATATTGAGTCATTTTCTTTTTTACACTGCCTCCCCTTTCTAGAGTGTCTCCCTTATAATAAAGAAAATGGCTAAGAAAAACCAACCAGCAAAGTGACTACAACTAAGATATCCATCCATACCTGTAGACCTTTCTTGTTGTTTGTCCTTCATTTTCACTTTTTAAATAATAATAACCATTTTTATTTAAAGTTTTAATTTCCAAATTCTATCCCTCCCTCCCCTCCCCCTTCCCTGAGATAGTAAGCAATCAGATATAGGTTATACATGTGCAGTTATGTAAAACATTACCATATTACTCATTTTGTATGAGAAAACCTGAATAAAAGAAAACAAATGAACTAAAGTGAAAAATAGCATGCTTCAGTCTGTGTTCAATCAACATCAGTTCTTTTTCCATTTCCAAAAAGAACCAGTGACATCACAGGATGATGTCTTGACTGTTGAGTGAATTGGATTTAAATGAGGCAGAATTGAGCAAAGTTATCAGCCTCACTCTCTCTTCCTGAGTTGATGAAGTCCAGTAGCAGGACAAAATCAATACAACTGGCAATGGCTTGGGATACAGTGGATAACCTTTGTGTCTGTTGTCTAACCAAGCTCTGAGTATTCCATAGCACTTCCTTCAGTTGCCTTCATGGCCATTAAAACAAATTGTTCTCATATACCCATTCTGTTGGGGAAATCTTCACATGCTTGGGGTAGACATCCCCCTAAATCACCAACAGGTCTGAGGCCTGTCCATTACCCTCAACCTAGTTTAGGCTGCCTGAGACAGTTTTACTGTGATGTGGCTACAATTCATTCTAGTTTCTTGACACCTCAAGTAGAACTGGGTGAATCAGGTGGATACCAAAGAAAGATGAACAACCCTGAAAAGGGCTCAGCAAGCCCTCACACAAGAGGTGCCAGTCCTCATGAACAGGAGATAAGGGAAATATGTTTTGTCTTCTAGAACTGAGATTGAGTATTACATTACATCTAAATCCTGATATTATTAATGTTGTTTTTCATTGCATTATTAGGGTCATCTCTGTTGTTCTCCTAGTTCTGTTTTCTTCACTCTGTACCTAATCAAGGGGAAACTTAAAGAATTAAGAGAAATAAATCAATCAAACAATCAACAAGTGGCTGCGTGCCAGGAAGAAGGTAGAGCTTCTGAATGAATACTTCATGGACTAAATCCCATGATCCTCCATAAGTAAATCTATGTCTCTGAATACATTCTGTGAGAAAGATAAAACACTGGGAAGATGTGTGAATGGAGAGAAAAAAGGTAGAGGTTCACATCTACCCAGTGTATAGGTGAACAGAAAAAAGCAAGCGATTTCTAAGACTTTTCTTTGTAAGATCATAATGACTACACCACCACCACCAACAATAATAATAATGGGGGGCAGCTAGGTGGTGCAGTGGATAAAGCACTAGCCTTGGATTTAGGAGGACCCGAGTTCAAATTCAGCCTCAGACACTTGACACTAGCTGTGTGATCCTGGGCAAGTCACTTAACCCTCATTACCCTGCAAAAAACAAACAAAAAAAACAAATAATAATAGCTAATATAGAGCTTTAAGACTTACAATGAGCTATATATGTTATCACATTTGATACAATGATACTATAAGTGCTATAATTACCCCCATTTTACAGATGAGAAAACTGAGGGTGAGAAAAATTAAGTAACTTGTACAAGGTCATATAGCTAGTAATTATCCAAAGCAAGATTTGAGATCAGGCTCTTCTAACTACAAGTCCAGAGCTCTTACCTTCTGGATCACCTAGCTGCTTCCCTAAGAGTAGGCAGTACTGGAAAATGGGATAAAAGTAATATTGTGGAGGGAAGAGGATGGGGGGGAGGGATGACTAAGGAGTACTTGCCCTTTAAGTGGAAAGAAAAGGTAACATTAAAACCATTCCTAGTGGAGTACAGTAGGAGACATGGGGGCAGGGGGATAGGGAGGGTAGTTTTTGTGGTGATGGACAAGGGTTTTCTAATAGGCTGAATCCAGGCAAAATTAGGACATCAATTTCTCTGAGAAAAGGTTCTACCTTTGAAGAGTATATCATGATTCAGGAGAATGGACTTATGAATTCTCAAAGGGAATACAATGCCCAGCTTGACAGAGAAGACATAAAGCTGAAGACAGAATAACTTAGTTTTAGGAGTGGTGAATGATCATGATGAGAACAAGAGTAAGGATGAGCCTCATGATTCAGGACACAGAAAAATTCCTGACACATGATATTGCTTCCATTCAGCATTGCTTCTTTCCTTCATGAACTCATATTTCTAAGTGTGAGGTACAATATTAAAAAGGGAAGCTGGGGTCAGATCTATACATGCAAAAATAGAATTGGGACAGAAGAGGTGATTCAAATGTGACACCCTGGAAACTTTTCCTTTGTGATGAACACAGAGGGAATGAATAAAGATGTAACCAGTGAATTGGAGAATAGAATTCAGAATAGACTGGCAGGAATTAAAAATAAGACTCCTAGGATAGTAGATCTAATTCTGAAAGACAGAAAAGGCCATAAAATAGAACTAACCACTTTATTTTACAGATGAAGAAACTGAGGCTCCAAGATGTTAAATGGCTTGCACAGTCATAGAGCAAGTAATTGACTGAACCAAAATTCAAACCCAGGTCTTCTCAACCCCAAGTCTAGTAGCACTGATGTCAAGGGGTAAAGATTTTTAACCACAGACTTAACTGAATAGGGAAAGAGAAGGTTCAAAAGGGAGGAAGAAATAGATAATAAATGAAAGAAGATTGAGCATTTTTTTGTGAAGTTAAAAAACAAAACAAAACCTCAGAACGGCAGATAAGCAGGCACAGGGGAGTATAAGGAATAAGGCTATGAGAATTGGCTAACAAAAAAATGGCAACAGTCTCTTTCGGTTAATATAAGTATCCTCAAATTCCACTGAATTCCTCATATTTGTCATTTCTTATAGTGCAAATAGTGTTTTATCATACTCCTATACAATAATTCATTCATCCATTTATCAATTGATGATCATTGTGATAATTATAATCTTCATATTGTTTGATGGTAGAGTAACAATAGTAGGATTTCATCCAATATGGAGTCACTTTGATGAAGTGGTCCTAATGTCCATAAAGTATAAAGACAAGATTGAACTTTTACACTGTTCTGATCTATGTTAACCATTTTTCAAGCAGATAATACTGGCAAACTTCTGATTGGATAAAACTCCTGACCGGCCACAATAGTCTCTGAGTCATTCACCTCCTGCTGATTCAGAGTCAACTTAGACCCTCTTCTAGTTTCTGATCCCAATAAAGAAACTTCTTCTACTCAAGCCTCATACAATCTATATGTGACCCCAAGAACTTCTCTGATGTAGGTCTGATTAGGAATGCCTTGTCCCATATCTGGAATTGGTTAACTGTTCTCTACCAGGTCCATATATAACTTTGCTTCCTGAATCCCAGCTTTGAGTATTTTTTCTCCCCAAAATGTCTTTCTGGGTATTTATTGCATCTCTGTTGAAATGAACCTCCGTTATATTGCCATATATTTTGTCAGAGTATATATATATATATATTTGCCTGATTTCTATGGTGCATAATAATAAAGCTTTTGTTTTTACCAGCTTCCAGAGGATGAATTTCCTACATATTACCAAACTCAGATCTTGTCTTTAACTCAAGCAGTGAGCCCAAATAAAGGAAGCACCCACTTTGTTTCCAATTGTCTTATTACAAAAGTAATGTCTACCTTGAATATTTTGGTATATGGAGGTCATTTTTATCATTCACCTCCTTGGGGTACATATTGGACCTGATGGGTCAAAGGGTATGAACAATTTGGAAACTTTTCTTGCATAATTCCAAATTATTTTCCAGGACTGGTGAAACTTATAATTTTACCACAAAAGGATCAGTTAAACTATCTGCCCACAGTCCCTCCAACATTGATCATGTCTTTTATTATATTTGTCAAATTAATGGATATTTGGTACTATCTCAACATTATATTAACTTACCTTTCTCCTATTAGTAATTTGGAGAATTTTGTATGATTATGGACAGATTGTATTTCTTTTTAAATTGCTAACATAATAACAATAAACATAACTAGAATATAATTAGCACTTGAAAGTTTGCAAAGAGCTTTACAAGTATTATCTCATTTGATCCTCAAAACAACCCTGGGGGAGGATGTTGCTACAGTTATCCCTATTTTACAGATGAGGAGACTGAGACAGGAAAAGGTTTAGTGCCTTGCCCAGGATCATATAACTAGTTATTCTGAGGCAGGATTGATGGCACCTTTTCTTAATTTATCTGCATTGATTTTGTTGGTGCCAAAGCTATTAAATTGTATTTTATAAAAAGATGTCTACTTTGTCTTTCATGATTTCTCCTATCCCTTATTTAGGGCCATATTTTTTTCAGCTTCCTTCCACAGTTGCCATAGGTATTTAAAGGAAATGAAGTTGCATTTTCTTTTGAATATCTGAATATATACACATGTATATATGTGTATAGATATAGATATAGTTATACTTTCAATAATTCAGACTGTCTGACCATTACATTAGACTGAAGTAATAAGGCCTAATATGAAAGAAAGGGGAGAGGGAGAAAGAAGAGGAGAGACAGAGAGGGAAGAGGAGGGGGAGAGATGGAGAGAGAAAGGCAAAGAGACAGAAGCAGAGACAGAGAGACACAGAGAAAGACAGAGATATACAGAGAGAGAGAGAAAAACACAGAGAGAAACAGAAAGAGAGAGAGAGAAAAACACAGAAAGAGAGAGAGAGAGAGAGAGAGAGAGAGAGAGAGAGAGAGAGAGAGAGAGAGAGAGAGAGAGAAGGAGGGGCAGAAGGGGAAGTTTCAGCAAGAGGATAAGGGTACATTTGTACCTATAATAGTTTAGAGTACCTACGGGATTCTGAAGCTGCTCCGTAGTAGACCCCTGCTTTTGCTTGTGTACAGTAGCAGTGAAGAGCTCCTTCCGGGGAATGTGCCGCTCTCCTTTAAAAGACTGACACTCCTTTTTGAATGTCCCTTAGAAGACACAGGGAGTTTAGGCTTTTAAGAGCAAAGCGGGGGACCTTTTAACTACAAAAAAAGGGTTTTGATGATAGCTCTTAAAGGACTATGAGAAAACATGTCATCAGACCCAAGTGCATTAATAGCAGAGGGAACACCATGATCAGAGAGATCAGAGATGTCTCACTGTTGACTCTTGGAGAACAAGTACCAGAGACTTAAATTACCAGCCAGAAAAACCAAACAGCTTCTGAAGAGAAGCCCCAGTGGCTGTGGAAGTCTCAGGAGGATGTTATCATTAGCTGAGGATGTGGGGTGAGAAAAACAGCCTGAGTCTAAGGTCATCACAATCTGGATCAATATCATTTGGGGCCATTTCCCAATGATGGTCCTCTCCCCCTCTGCCACATGAGGAGATGGGGTAAGGTATATACATATAGATGTGTATGCAATGTCCTTTCCCCTTCAATTTTGGGAAGGACCTAAGCAACAGGAAATAGAAGATAAAGAAAGAGAAGGGAAGCAGTTTCTACTTATCATAAGCAAAGGATATATTCAGAGGCAGTTAGGTGGTGCGGAGAATAGGAGCCTGTAGTTAGGAAGACCTGAGTTGAAATCCAGCAGTTTCTCCATTTATAAAATGAACTGGAAAAGGAAATGGCAAATCACTCTTGTATCTTTGCCAAAAAATCCCCAGATGAGGTCACAAAGAATCACACACAACTTAACAACAATAATGAACTCCAAGAAAAAGAAAAAGAAATTCACATGATTCATCGATGTGAAGCTGTTCTGGAATTCTAGCCCTAGAGAATTATCTGGAGCATTGAGGGTTGTAAAGTCCTTGCCTACAGTTACAAATTGCATATGTGTCAGAGGTAGAACTTGAGTCCAGGTCTTCCTAACTTTGTGGCCTGCTCTGGATCTTTAGACCTCACCAGCCTCTCATTTACTAATTAATAACCTAATTTCAATCCCAGGAACATAATATTATTCAGCATACCTAGACATGACCAGGGAATCAAAAACAATAGGATTGGTTTCCTTCTTGGTCTCATTAGCCCTTCCCAGCTTGATTTCACGCTTCTCCCTTTCATACTTTCTATGTTCTTGCAAAAGTGGATTAGTCCCTGTGGAAATATGTTTTGCATGATTTCACATTTATAATTGATATCATATTGTTTGCCTTCTCAGTAGGTGGGGGAGGGGTGGGAAAGAGGGAGAGAATTTGAAAATCAAATTTTTTTAAAAAAGAAAATGTTAACAATCAATAATGATTGAAACAATTTTTAAGTATTTTTATTGTTTAGTTGTTTCGTGTTTGACTCTCTGTGACCCCATTTGGGGTTTTGTGGCAAAGATACTGGAGTGGTTTGCCATTTCCTATTCCAGCTCATTTTACAGATGAGGAAACTGAGACAAATGAGTTAAATGACTTTCTGAATGAAGCCAGATTTGAACTCAAGAAGATGACCTTCCTGATGCTAGGCCTGGCACTGTATCTGCTCTATCACCTCATTGTCCAAAGCCACCCCAAAAGTAGCTTAGTCCCCTTTTCATGATCTTGCCTAACTAGATGACACAGTGGATACAGTGTTGAACCTGGACTCAAGAAGACCTACATTAGAATCTGGTCTCAGATACTTTTTAGTTTTATGACTTTGGGCAAGTCACTTGTCCTCTGCTTGACTCAGTTTTGTCATCTGTAAAATGGGGATAATTAGATCACCTACCTCACAGGATTGTTGGGAGAATCAAATGAGATAACATTTGTAAAGTGTTTAGCAAAGTACCTGACATGTTTGTTGTTTTACTTAATCTTTTTCAGTCATGTCTGACCCTTTGTGACCCCATTTGGGGTTTTCTTGGCAAAGATGCTGAAGTGGTTTTCCATTTTCTTCTTTAGCTCATTTTACAGATGAAGAAAACGAGGCCAATGGGTTAAGTGACTTGCCCCAGGTCACACAGCCAGTAAGTGTATGAAGACAGATTTGAACTTAGGAAGATGAGTCTTCATGACTTCAGACACTGCCCCTCTACCTACTGGGCTACCTGACTGCCTACCTGGCACATAGGAGGTGCCATATAAATTTTATTCTTTCCTTTTCCTACCTTCATACTCCCTCCCCATACCTGAAATGGACTCTCCCTCAACATTTGAATTTTCTATCTTTTGGAATATGTATATCATGGGTTTCATCTAAATAGGTTTCACAGAGCAGATTAATTCCTTCCAGTTTGGGGTGGGGGTTGGATTGTAGGGAGATCTTATTGCAAACAAGTTCCTCCACAAGGGAGGTGATGTGATTCACCCCACTGACAAGTCAAGAAGAGTACCTGCATAGTCAGGACCCAAGCCTAAAAGTTCAGGTGTGTCTGCTGCAGAAGCGAGATTATAAACCAGGAAACCTAAGAGGCTGCCAAAAAATACAGCCTAGGCCTGGAGAGGCCAAACAGGTTTGCAGAGAGAATGCTGGGTTTGATGTCCAGAAGGATCAAGGCCTGGAAGTCTTTCTTATTGGCCACATGGCCCTGTATAATCCAGGGGAATCACTGTGCACTCAGAGAAACTGGGTTCAAATTTTCATTCCCCCCTAGGCTGCATTCCTAATTCTCTATTCTACTGCTCTTTAGCCTAGCAGCTCCTTCTGCCCCTGGACTTCTCCCAGCAGAAGCACCCTTCCCCCACTGTGGCCTCTCCTTTTGATTGGCCACTTCCTCCCAGAACCTTCATTTAAAGGAGAATGCCCAGGCCAGCTATATCTTATTTCATCTTCTTTAGGCTGACTCTCTGGGCTTCCTGTACAATACCCCTGTGCATGGTATACCTTCACCTCCTTCCCCCTCCCCTGCCCCTTGTCAATTCGCAGTTTACGCCACCTTCCTCCATTGGGATATGATGTCCTTGAAGGCAGCATCTCTCTTTCTGCTTGTAGGTGCATTTCCAGTGCTTAGCACAGTGCCTGGCACCTGGTAATGGCTTCACTTAAATTTCCCGCCTCCCCGCCCCCACCGCCGAGCCATTTATTACCTGTGTGAGCTTGGGCAAATTATTTGATTATCTATGGGATTGAGTTTCATCATCTATAAAATGAGAGGGATGGACTAGAGGATCTCTTGGATCTCTTCCAATTCTAAATCTGTGATCCCATCAAGTCACTTTAATAATAACCAAGCCTCAGTTTCCTGCTCTGTAAGTTGGCTGGTTTATTTTTGTGTTTTCACCAGGAAACTCCTCTGCCAATGCAGACTGGGAACTGTTCTGAAATCCATAGTTTCAGAGAGTTACCAGTCAAGTCTCTAAATTACGGTTAAGGATACCAATAGACCCCACCTGGCAGTGTTTGCAGACCTTAAATCACCATCATTTTGTCTGCTGTTGTTACTGAGGTAAGCAAAAGAGTCACATTTGAAGGAGTGCTATCCACTTGGCATATTTAAATGTTCTATGGGTGTGAGCATTTTGTTTTGTTTTGTTTTGGTTTTTACTTTTTCTTTTTTATTCCTGACCCCTCAGCTTTCCCTAACTTCCTTCTGTGGAAAAGTTCCTGATAGGACTCTTTTCCTACTCCTTGGTCTCAAAGACAATGGCTAAGTCTATGTAGCATTGGACACCATTATTCTCTTCCTTCAAGACCCAGTAGGGATGCCACTCTTCCATGAATCCCTATTTGATTCTACCAGATAAAAGTGACCATTTTCTCTTGGAATTCTATGTTCATATTTTTTTCTTTGAACTTATATATCCCAACTATATTATAGCTATGTGTGTGCAGTTGTCACACACACACACACACACACACACTCATATCCCTACTTTCTTTAGGTCAAGGACTGGATTGGTTTTTATTTGTAACAGTGTCCCATGCCCCACCCCCAAAACAAACAACAAACTGCTACCCTGAGACTTTGGATTCAAATCAGCTCAAGTTTAATGCTCCAGAGCTCTCATCCACTGAATCTCTCTCCACTTTAGGACGGTATTTATCACATAACTCCATTTTGTGGCAAGAACCCGAAAAAGAGTAAATTTTTAAAATCATTATAATATCAAGAAACTCACAATGGAAAGACATTCTGAAACCTATCCAGTGCAATCAACATCCCAAAGCATCTCTTCCCACACTCCCAACTTGTAAGTCTCAGGTAATTAGGATCATGAGTTCTACATCTCCAACTGAGTGAAGATATTAAAGCAATTATCCATCTTTAGGGAAGATGGAGTGTAAAGGGTGTCTATCAGATGAACACAAAAGAGGTGACATCCCAAAGTCTGTGTTAGCAGTCTCTCTCAATGTTAGATGGATGTGTCTCACCCATCACCGCCCCACCTCTTGAAGCCCCCGGGTTCCTTTGAATTCCCTCTGCAGAAAAGCTCTTGACATCCTCTTCCCCCACTCAGTGCTTCACAAACAGTAAGTTCTTAAGTGTTCCACAGTCACATTGAGTTCTTAAGTCTGATGTTATCAAGAAAGGGAAACTGCCAATGACAATACCCCAAGATAGTGAGAAACTGCTCAAAGGACATTCCTGTCATTTTATCCACTGTTCTTGTCCCTCAATTCTGTCTTTTCCACATAGGCTGCTAGGTGGTACAGTGAATAGAGCATAGGTTCTGGAGTCAGGAAAAGCTAAGTTCAAATCTGGTGTTGGATACATATTAACTATATGTCCCTGGGCAAGTCATTTAACCTCTGTTTGCCTCAGTTTCCTTGATTGTGAAACAAGGATAATAATAGTGCCAACATCCTAGGGTTGTTTTGAGGATTGTTAAGGAATGTTAAGGGGTCCCTAGAATTTGTCTTTTTGAGTTGTGGTATTTTCCAGAAACATTGGACCCAGAGCATGCATGAGGCATTGAATGTGTCAAGGACAAAGTCTTCCCTAGCTAATGTAGTTTATTTGCATCCCAAACTGGACTCCCTGTGTGTCCTTGGGAACCAAGACAGGTACTAGTCAGTCTGCAGTAGACTGAGAAACTGCTTGTGTAGCCAGGACCCTTGTAGCTAAGCAGACCATTCTATCCTCATGGTCTTGTAGTTCCCAAGGGAAAAGAGTGCAGTTTTGCCTTCACCTTGCCCCCTTTTCCCCCTCTTGACTGCACCTTTCCCCTCCCATGCCATGCTCCTGGTTCCTGGAGGTGGAGATTTGTGTTCCCTTTGTTGTATGGATTGTGAACTCTTCATGTTCATTCCTCTTGTTATAAGTCATCTAGGTTATGACAAGTTTCCTGAAGTCATGATTGCCTGTTGACAGGATAAAATGAGATAATAAAGCACTTAGCACAGTTCCTGGCACATATTAACAAGGTTAACTTTGCACTTCTTGCTCCTACATCTCCCATGAGCTCACCCCAGATTAGCTGGACAATTCCATGGCAGGTGAAGAATGGAGCGACTCTGAAGGTACCTCCTATTAACAACTGCTGGACACGGCACTCCCATTCATTCATTCTTATTTTACCTTTAGATATCTTCAAAAGCACCCAGAACTCTGGAATAAAAACATAGGGGTTCAAATCCCATCTGGTGGGATAAGTCACTTAATTTCTCTGAGCCTTTCTTTCCTCATTTGTAATTTGAAGGATTAGATTAGACTGGATCTAAGGTCCCTTCCAGCTCTAAATCTATGGTTCTATGAATATATACCTCTTGCCTGAGTAAGTGGAAATGGAAAGGGAGGGCTTGGATGATTGGGTGTAGCCTGGGATAGTTCAAGACTGCCAATGGCTAAACCCAGTGCTATGTTTGCTAGGGACAAGCACTGAGTAATTTCTTCTTATGATAGTGAGATGTCAAGAAACTATGGCATCCAAGGAGCCATTGAGGATTGCAGGGACATTTACCTGAAGAAGAAAAGATTTAGGGGACAGCTAGGTGGCGCAGTGGATAAAGCACCAGCCCTGGATGCACAAGGACCTGAGTTCAAATGTGACCTCAGTCACTTGAAACATTACTAGCTGTGTGACCTTGGGCAAGTCACTTAATCCTTATTGCCGAAGAAGAAGAAGAAGAAGAAGAAGAAGAAGAAGAAGAAGAAGAAGAAGAAGAAGAAGAAGAAGAAGAAGAAGAAAAGATTTATAAGGACATGAAAGCTGACTTTATGTATTTCAGTTGCTATCATATGACCCGGGGAGTTGATTTGCTCTGTGTAGGCCCCTAGAAAAGAAAGGTTTAGAAGTGATGAGGAAATAGATTTGGTTCAGTATAAGGACTGACCTTCCTGATACCCACCAATGGATTTGGCTACTTCAAGAGGTAATGAGCTTCTCATCACTTGAAATGTCCAAGTAGAATTTGGGTGATTGCATGTCCAAAATGCTAGAGGATGAATTTTTGGACTAAATGAGAGGTTGAGTGTGATAACCCCATAGGGTCTCTTTAAAATCTAACTGCCTATGAGTCTATGACTGCCCTTTGGCAATTATTCATTTAACTTCTTCAGGGCAAAGGGACTTCAGCTGAGAAAACACTAAGAGGGCTGGGTGTACTGTTAATAACTCCTTACAAGATGTAATATAGGTGACAGCTAGGTGGTGCAGTAGACAAAGCACTGGCCTTGGATTCGGGAGGACCTGAGTTCAAATTTGGCCTCAGACACTTGACACTTGCTAGCTGTGTGACCCTGGGCAAGTCACTTAACCACCATTGCCCAGCCCCCCCCAGAAAAATTTTTTTAAAGATGTAATATAGGAAAGTTTGCCAAGTCCTGATACACACTCCCTATTCCATGTGTTTCTCACAATCCCTGCAAGGTCGGCAGAGTAGGGAAAGACAGATATTACTATTCATTTTATCACTGGGAAAATTGAGGCTTCAAAAAATGAGAGAGCAGATAGGTGGCACAGTGGATAAAGCACCGACCTTGGATTCAGGAGGACCTGAGTTCAAATCTGGCCTCAGGCATTTGACACTTTGTAGCTGTGTGACCCTGGGCAAGTCACTTAACCCTCATTGCCCCACAAAACAAAACAAAACAAAACAAAACAAAACAAAACAAAACAAAACAAAACAAAACAAAACAAAACAAAAAAACAAAAACAAAATGAGATGATTTACCTACAATCACAGGGCTAATGATAGGGCTAGGTTCCCAATGTTCTGATGTTCAAGTACTCTTTCAAGTGCAAGAGGTTACAAAAAATTCTAATTCTGCAAAAGCATTGCACTTTTAGAGAATCAATATGATACAAAGTAGAATGGAATCAAACAATGAGAGAGAGAAGTCTAGACAAAGTCCTTTTAAAGAATTTGGTATCTTTTTTCAGTTGCCTAAATGTCTCCCTTTATACTTCCCCCAACCTTGGTTCAAAACAAACAAACAAAAAATTAAAAAGAAAAAGAGGAAAAAATCAGCAAACTCAATCAATAAGTCAAAAAATGTGATACTATATGCAATGTTCCACACCCATTGACCCCCCTCCTTTGCAAAAGGAGTTGGGGAAGATGTTTTCTCATATCTCTTCTTCAGGGCCATCTTTGTTCTTTGTACTTTTGAATCATTCAATTCAATTATTTTGTGGTTGTTCTTTCCATTTTGTGCCTTCTGTGTGACAAAGTACTTTAAGTAAATTTGAGGTGAGAGAGATTACTTTTTGTTGGGAGCAGGGGCATTCAAAAAGCCTTCAGGGAAGAGATGGCTTCTGATATGGACCTTGAAAGAAGATCATTTCAAGGCATTCAGCATTCTCTTGAGAATGCATAGAGGTGGAAGAGGGCAGAATACAATCAGGAAATAGCGAAGAGTCCAGTTGCTCTGACGTGGAATGCATGAACAGGAGGAATGTGAAATAAGATTGCACAGGTAAGTTAAAGTCCGATGGTGAAGTGACTTAAATGTCACTAAGAAAAGAGATAACCCTTTCCTGTATGGTGGACTGGAGAAAGACAAAAAAAAAGTGATTTTTTAAGAAGGGAAGAGAATAAAGTTTACCAACTATAGACCACTGACCTGGACTTCTTGGAAAAATTCTAGAGAGGGTTAGTGAATAACTAGAAAAGGAAGTCCATTAGGACTTCAGATAATTTCAGACTAAACATTTCTTTTCTTGACAGGGTTATTAAACTAGTTGAGCAATGGATTGCTATGAATATAGTTTATCTGGAGTTTAGCAAAACATCAGAGAGAGTATTTAATGTTTTCTTGCAACAAATATGGAGAGATGGGGATTAGACAATAATAGACTAAGCTCAATATGATTCAGGATATGTGATTCAGATGCTTACTAGCTGTATGACCCTGGGAAAGTCACTCAAACCTCTTTACCTCAATTTCCTCATCTGTAAGAATGAGCTAGAGAATGTAATAGCAAACCACTCCAGTACCTTTCCAAGAAAACCCTAAATCAGGTCTTAAAAAACCAGAAATGACTGAAATTACTTAATAACAAGATATAGGTAATAGGGAGACAGTGAAGGCTACTGTAAATAGAATGGCATAATTGTCATTAGAAAGATTATTTTGTTATACTGGTAAACTGATATATAGAGGGAAGGGTCTAGAACCAGAAAGATCCAGTTAGCACTCTATTAAAGTAGTCTAAGGAAGAATTGATAAGGGTTCAAATTAAAGTGAGCAGAATCGTGAGTGGAGAAAAGGGGAACAGGGGGCAAGAGAGATAAGAATACCATATCTGAAGTCAAAAGACCTCTACCATTCACTGCCTGTATGACCTTGGAAAGTTATTTCATCTCTCTAAGCCTGTTTCTTCATCTATAAAACTAAGGGATTGGGTTAAATTATGCCTATGATCTGTTCTAACTATGATCCCATGATCTGCTTGTCCTCCATAATAAGGGTACAATTTACAGAATTGAATATTGGTGAGGAGTGGACCCTAAGAAAAAGTTAAAAGATGATAACATCAGAAATTTAGAGCAATAAGGGAAAAGTCCAACACTCTCTCTTTGCAAATTAGGGAACTGAAGCTGAGAGGTGGTTTTTTGGTTTGTTTGGTTTTTGTTTTGTTTTATCATTCGTTTTGAACCTAAATACAAACACACACAGAAAAGAACTTGTACAAAAAAAGAAGTGTATGCAACACAACATAAAAAGAGGATTCAATATAAAAATATGAATTTCTATTTCACGCTGCTTAATATGTGTGTGTAAAACTGTAATAAATACTACTTATTTTCAAAGTTGCCCTGCTTTTCTGTGCTTCCTTCTAAGTAATCTTTTGTTCTCTTTTGTGCACTTATTTTTTCTTTATCCCTCTCCACCCTGCCCTACAGAAGGCTACCATTAGACAGAAACATGTATATGTATGTGTGTACATAAATGTGTATGTCTGTGTGTGTGTGTGTGTGTGTGTGTGTGTGTGTGTGTGTGTGTGTGTGTAAAGCCATACTACACATATTTCTATTTATCAGTTCTTTTTCTGGAGAGAGGAAAAACTTTCCTTCATAGATCCTTTGTAGTTGATTTTAGTATTGATGATACTCAAATGAATTAGTCATTCAAGGTTGTTCCTATGACAATATTTCTGTTAATGTGTACAATGTTCTCTTGGTTCTTCTCATTTCACTTTTCATTATTTCATATGAGTCTTTCCAGGCCCAGAGAGTTTAAATAACTTCCCCAAAGTCATACAGCTAGTAACAGAGCTGGGATCAATTAATCACTCAACAAGCATCTATAAGGTACCTCCCTTGTACTAGGTACTGGGGATACAAAGGCATAAGTGAAATAGTCCCCGCCCTCAAAAAATCCCATTCTATAAGAGGAGACAATGTGTATACATATTGAAAGGACTCAAAGATTTAGAACGTGTGTCATTGAAAAGATGACACAGAGCTGCATTGCCTCTCTAGGGAGGGATTTTGGGATTTCTCAAATCTTTTAGCCTTTTCTCTTGTTACACCTAAGCAAAACCTCCTACTGTACCATGAGAACACATTTCTTTTCCATATTTAACAAGAGTAATAGGGCAACTATTTGTTATATCGCTGACTCTGCAGAAGGAGAGGGGTGGGCTCCTGGGAGAAATTCAGGCAACGTAAAAATAAAAGACATCAATAAAAATTTATTTTGAAAGTAATAGAGCAATTCATATGTACATATATCACTTTCTACTCCCATTATCTCATTCGATCTATATGAAATCCAAGAAAACTTCTATTGTTATTTGCCTGTTGTAATACAAACCCTTTTCTAAGCAAGGTCAGTTTCTTCCTCAGGACTGGAATCACAACCTTGGTGGGAGTGGGAGTGGGGGCACTATTTTGACTAGACAGGTAACACAGAGGTCCATCTATACTATAACAGGAGTGGCTTTGCCATCTATTCACATTCTTCTTCATCTGTGTGCCTTCTAGAGACCTGAAAGAATCAAAGGAGTGATGGGGGTTGGGGGATGTGGGAAGGAGCATACTGATTATTGGGAATCACCATCATCCTCATCATCATTGTAATGAAAAGATTTAGGCTGGAAAGGATATTGAAAATTATAGAATTTAATCTCCCTCATTTTTATAAATGCAAAAACTTAAGTCCAGAGAGGGGCAGGGAATGGGTAATGGAAGAAATAAGGCTAAGTATTTTAAGATGGAATTCCAAAAGTTGGAAGGGATTTTAAGAGATGGTCTAATCCAGTTGTTCTCAAAGTATCATGCAGTATATACCCTCTGAGCCATTTTCAGATCCATGATTGACCTGAAGTAAAATTGTTTATGGAAGATGTAAAAAAGAGATCTCTGACTTTTTTTTTTCATAAAAAAATATTTTTATAATAATACTAAGATGTTTTAACTTCTAATGTAACTCATATTGATGGCTATAACCCACCCAAACAAAAGTTCTTTGGTGGCTTTCATTATTTTCAAGAGTTTACATTCAGGGCGGCTAGGTGGCACAGTCGATAGAGCACCAGCCCTGGAGTCAGGAGGACCTGAGTTCAAATCTGGCCTCAGACACTTAACACTTACTAGCTGTGTGACCCTGGGCAAGTCACTTAATCCCAATTGCCTCACCAAAAAAAAAAAAAAAAAGAGTTTACACTCTTTGGTCTTGAGATCAAAATTTTTGAGGATTGTTGAAATCCAAACCCTCTCCCTCTATTCTTCTGAGAATTTTTAATTGCCTTTGAAGTTTCACTCAATAGCTATTTTCTTCATGAGACCTTTCCTCAGAGTTGGAGGTTGTCACTTCTCTTAACTGATTTTGCTTTGTCACTCCAGATGGCATGATGTGACTCTGAGATTTCCAGTGAGGAATGGGGAAACTCTTGCCCTCTCCATCCCAGCATCATGGAAACATCAATCATATATATGGCAACTAGTAAAGGTACTCTGCAAGGTGGTGCAGTGAATAGAGTGCCAGGCCTGGAGTCAGGAAAATTCATCTTTCTGAGTTCAAATCTGGTCTCAGATACATACTAACTTTTGCATCAGTTTCCTTATCTGTAAGAATGAGCTGGAAAAGGAAATGTCAAATCATTCCAGTTTCTTTGCCAAGAAAACTCCAGCCAGGGTCACAAGGAGTCCAACACAACTGAAATAAAGGAAGAGCAACAAGGGACTCAGCTAGGCCCCTGGTTACTTTTTCATCTTTTGTGTTTGTTCCATCCCAGTCTTATACAAATGAGTACTTATCTGGAGATGTATGAATCTAGCTTTGGTGGTGACCTTGTGAGTTTGAGAAGTTTAGAGGTTCTGGGTCCAACTGGGTGGAAGCTTAATGTTCACTGTTGAGAAGTTCTGGGCAATTTTTCTAGTACTCTTGGAGAAGATGGGCCAAGTCTAAGCCAAGTTTAATGAGCAAATATGTACTGTGAGTGGTTGGACAGTAAAGGGCTGCGGTAAAATATAAAGTGCATAATTAGCAGTTCTATACACTGCTTTTGTTCTGATTAGGTAGAAGTATCAGCCTTACAACAGATTATAATGGTGTTTAAAAGTTACCGAATCCTTTTTAAAGTCATTCTATTAACATGTGCCATGAGAATTTTGTTTCCCATTTCCTTTGTGTGTGGAAATAAATGTCCCGTCCCATACCTGATTCATATTCAACACTGAGTACCTCTTTACTTCCCCCTATTGGAAAAAACAATAAACATGAGCTATAACCTAAGCTATAAGTCAATCTGACCTTGGAGCATCAGTTTGGGATTGGTTGTAACAGTGGTTAATGAGCTGAAGATGGTGAACAAAAGAAGCCTAATGTCTAACATTAGTCCAGAAATCCAGGTTTCCCTAAGACTGAAACTAAGCCAACAATTTGTCTGAGTCCAGAGTGGAGGGGACCCTTTACTAGAGAAGGGAGCCCCGATGGGGTTTCTACTGTTAGTTTTTCTTTAACTGCTTCACACAATTGTTGTGAAGATCAAATGAGATAATACTTGTCAAGTGGTTAAAGCACTTAATTTTTTTTTAAGGTTAATCATCAGTGAACTTGGCATTGTGGAAATAAACCTATGAGGCTTCATTGTACTAAATCCTTGGATTTTATTATCAGAAAAGAAAATCAGGTTTATAAAGAAATGCACATACAGAAGGATGTAGGAACTTTGTATCAAGGGTAAACCAGAAACAGTGATAAGTGAAAATCTAAGTAATTGGTGGGAGTGGGGCAGGAGGGTGTCCCATTGAGGCCTGGGAATTCCTATACATGGCAATGACCAAAAGTGCTTCACTGTGATTGTGGTACAGAGATGGATGGGAGAGGAAAAGGGATAAAGTTGGATAGCCCTTTTTTAGAATCCCCCCATCAACAATTTTACCTAAGGTCAATTTGTACAAGCTGTTTTACCCCCTCTCCTCCACATGTCTCTCCAAGACCCAGATTAAGATTTTTTTTGGGGGGGGGCGATGAGGGTTAAGTGACTTGCCCAGGGTCACGCAGCTAGTAAGCGTTAAGTGTCTGAGGTTGGATTTGAACTCAGGTCCTCCTGAATCCAGGGCCGGTCCTTTATCCACTGTGCCACCTAGCTGCCCCACCAGTTTAAGACTTAACCTTCTGTGTTAAATCTTCCCTGAGCTCCCCATTCTTTCACTCTGTGTCTGTGTCTCTCTGTCTCTGTCTTTCTCTCTCCCTTTCCTTGTCTTGTTCTCTGCCTTGCTCTCTCTCATTTCTGTTTTGTCTCAGTTTGTCTCTTTCTCTCTGTCTCTTTGTGTGTCTCTGTTTCTGTCTCCTTTTCCCTGTCTTTTTCTGTCTCTCATCTGTTTTGTCTCAGTCTGTCTCTTTCTCTGTCATCTCTACCTTTCACTCTTCCTTTCTCTCTCTCTCTTCCTCTCTGTCTTGCTCTGTCTCTCATCTCTGTTTTGTCTCAGTTTGTCTCTCTTTCTTCCTCCTCTTTCACCTCCTCCTCCTCCTTTTCCCTCCCTTCCCCCACCACTGAGGACCAAATACTGTCTGAGTGTACTACCCATGCAAGTACTTGCCTAAATTTTAATGCTTCCCTTTGTCCCCTATCCAATCTGGGTTTAGATCTCTTTTCTGAGTGCTCCAAGGACAGAGGTCGATATACCTTCTCTTTCCCCCAGCAAAGGCCAGTGAAGATGGATAATGAAGGAAGATCTGTGAAAGCCAAGGCTCTTTTTTTCTCCCTCCAGTTCTTTGGCATTGACACCATCTCTTGGGGGGAGGGCAGAGGGTATAAATTGGCCTTCCTAGGGCAAGAGATAAGGGGAGAGAAGGGGATCTGGATCTTGGTGGCTGGCCATATTTCAAGCTGAACATTGGGAAATGGAACTTTGTCAATTACCCAGTTAATCTGATCAATGTAGACAGACCACCTACATAATTCATGCCCTCAAAATCTCTTTGCGGCCTGAAGTACCTGGTTTGGCTATATACTGTGATTAGATTTGCTCTGCTTTGCAATATGGAACTTCAGCAAATATGAGTTTGTATCCTTTGGGTAAAAAGAAAAGGAGAGAAAAAAAGTTATAGTCTAGTTAAAATGGGGAAAAAAGGAAAAGGGAAAAAGGAAAAATATTACCCATTAGCCTTTACAAAGCACATTTGAATGGGCTACCCTGAACACAAATGTCTCCAAAGTAAGTGGATTCCACTTTCCTGCAAATGTTCTTGAGATTTCCAAGTGCTAGGAGCCAAGTCCATCAAATCTATCTCAGAATTTGGGGGTTGGGGGGGAAATACTCTGTGTGATAGAGGGGCAAGCTTCTGGTGCATCCCCCAAATTACATCAGGAGACTTTGAGGTTTCTCTAGTTTCTCCAACATTTGGGCAGCTATGTTCTTTGTTTCTCTCTGGAAAGACCTGTCCCACAGAGGGACATCTGGATCTGATACTTCCTTGAAGTTCCCTCAGCCAAATAGATGTTAACTAGGAGCTATTGAGCTCTCTGGCAGCCAATAAATAGAAATGTTTTCTGCTAGGAGGGTTATTTCCATAAACCCAGCACCTTCAGCCATCCATCCTGACTGAGAGGATATATTCTGGGAGAGGGGGAGGAGCTTGAGAGAGATCAGTAGCATTTCCTATGTGGTGAATGCATTCCAGCTGTCCATGAAGCACAGGCTGCTTTCCCAGCAGGCTGGAACTGAATCCAGCTGCAAATGAACAGCAGGATGCATTAAACAAAAACATCCTTTTCCAGGCGAGCAGGGGCTGTGAAGATTACACCTTTCTCAGAGGCTCCAGTGAGTTTATATTTGATGCATCCCAGCTGTGGAAGGGAGAAAGGGCACATACCCAGAGGGGGTGGAAAGAGGGGATGTGCCTGTGTGAATCAGAGGCAATTTTCCCAAAGGGACCCTTCAACTTCATTGGTCCTTGACTCTCTTCCAAATCTATCAGTGAAAGCTTCATTAAAGAAAACCACAATTCTCAGGAGGGAAAGGAGAGTGGGAGACAGGCTTATATCCAACAGGGCTTTGGGGAGCTATGTAACAGATTTTGTATAACAAAGAGAGAGCAAAAGGGAGAAGGGGGGCGGGGGAAAGAGGAGAGAGGTGCTCCATGAGATAAGACTTTTTTTTTTCAACAAATGAGCTTCTTATTATAGCACCGGGGAACTTGGATGCGTTTGTGAAGGGATGAGGCAATTGGAAATACTGCAGCTTGGCCTCTGCCTTCAGGGGTTCACAGCAGCTGGCTATAGATGTATAAATCATGCAGGTCAGAGAAGAGGGGTGCGCTCCAAGCCAGCAACATTTCAGCTGAGATGAAAAGCGATCATAAATCCCAGGACTTCCAGGCTGCCATCTTTGATGAAAAATTTACTGAAGACAGCCCACCTCTATCTTTCCCTAGGGCAGGCACATGCCAGAAATAGGGACAGTCGGCCTCCCCAAATGGGTGACTGAGCATGAGGGCTCATTGGGAAGCTCAGAGCTTCTCATACCATCTGTGAATGCTGGGCTCCCCAGGGTTTGATAAAACCTCCTCGGAGACATTTTGGTTAGGTACAGCTCCAGTAGGATGGTGATGAAGTAAAGGGGCCACTCTACCAGACAGAAGCAAAGCCGGAAGTATGAGCTGGGTATCCTTTGGGTTACCCAGAGCCTGGAACACCAGCAGAACTATGCAATCTGTAAGACTTTGATCACAGCAAGTGGCTTTTGGAAATCAATGCACTTCCAGAAGCCAAGGGGAAGGGAAATTGATTAATCCTCAGGTAGGGATTGGAAGTTTCCTTCTAAATCCCCTTAAGTCTCTGAGATTCTCATCCACACCCAGCCTCAGGGAGGGCATCATGGTAAAATCCATGCAATGGGAGTTTCCTCTACTTCCTCCAAAGATACCCCAAAGGTCAAGAACTCTGCATTTGCAAGCTATGCTCATGTATATTATTATCCATAATCATTATCACTAGTCTCATATAGTATATAGAACAAATTTGAAAAAGTTTCGGTTATATAGGTAGAGTCAGCTAGGTGGTACAGTGGATAGAACACTGGACCTGGAGTCAGGAAGACCTGAGTTCAAATCTAGCCTCAGACATTCACTAGCTATTTGGCCCTGGACTAGTCACTTCACCTCTATGTTCCTCAGTTTCCTAATTTGTACAATGGGAATAATAATACCTCCTACCTCGTAGGGTTGTTGGAAAGATCATGTGAAATGTATTATTTGTAAAAGAGCCTAGAACAGTGCCTGGCACATAGGAGATACTATAAAAATGCTTATTCCCTCCTACCAGCCACACTGGTCCCCTGAAGAGAAACTGCTCACTCTCATCTCCAAACCTTTGCAAGCAACATTCCTTCTGCTTAGAATGCCTACCCAATTCATAGGATAGCTGGGCTTGAGCAGAAAGGTCCTTTAGAGATCTTTCTAACTGAAGTCACTTATTTTTTACAGATGAGGAAACTGAGGTCCACAGGAACCACCCTTGACCTTGTTCAAGCAATTTAATCTCTCAATGCTCTCTCCTAATTTTTAAGGCCAGAAGTTGCAAAGAAGGTGTCAAGCTTATTTGGTACACGGACCTTCACCACCTGGGAGTTCCCTTTGCCAATGAGGTCATTGGTCCAGTCACTATTGGATATTAGAGGTAACTGCGGCATAATGGGTAGAGCCTGGAACCTAGAATCAAAGAGTCTTGAGGGAAAATCCCACCTCTGACACTTGCTAAATCATATGCCCCTAAGCAAGTCATTTAACTTCTTTCAGCCTTAGTTTCCTCCACTGTAAAATGTTCCCCCATTTTAATAATTGCACCTGCCTCTCAGAATTGTTATTAGGATCAAATAAGATACTTATAAAGCATGGTTGCTGGAATACAATGTATGCTTAATACATTGGTGTTTCCTTACTTCATTAATTCAAATACTTCTCACCTGTGTTATCCTGGTCAAGCCACTGAACCTCTCTTAGCCTCACTTCTCCCATCTGTACAATGGGAATAATGGGAGTAATTCCCCCAGCCTACATGGTGGTTGTGAGAATCCAGTAAGCTAATATAGGCAAACTGTTTTACAAATCTTAAATGCTAGTATCAAGGCCAACCCCCTCTTTTTATATATGAAGAAAATGGGGTCCAAGATGGTAAAGTGACTTGTCCAAGGTAATACAGAGTTGCTATTGATTCTAAGAGATAGAGCTGAAGAGGAATTACATTCTGAACTTCGGAGCCAATTTGGGAAAAGGTATTAGAGGCAGAAGATGGAAAGCCAGGTTCAGCAAATAGCAAGTAAGTTTGTGTGGCTGGAACACAGAGTGTTTGGAAGGGAACAATATGTATCTGTCACAGTGCCTAGCACTGTGCTGGGAGCAGAGAAAGGTAATTTTGTTGAAGAAATTAATAAATCCCTTTGGGTCTGATTTCTTCCCCAACCAAGAGGGCTGGAACAAAAAGCTGGCCAGTTCTTCATCCTCTTTCAATGATAGAACTAAAAAGTAATGACCCTGGTTCCCACCAGCCCTCTTGAAAAACCTATGCCATTACCTTATTGTCACACACTGGTTTTATTAACAGACTGTGTTAGTGCCCTGCTTTTACCCACACTCATCCCTGCTTCTATATCCTTTATCATCTCTCTCCTCCCCTCTTGCCCTTGCTCCCTTTCACAGCAGTACTGCCCTGTCAGCAAAGGTCTGACAGTTCAATATAGCCCATACTACAGCTTTCTTTTTTTTTTCTTTTTTTCCTCTCTGAGCTTCCCCCCACCACCACCACCCTTTTTGGCTTGGACACATGATTTTTCTAAAGGTGGATCTCTCTCTCTCTCTGATGTTTCTATAAAACACAGTAAGTCTTTGGAAAGAATGGGGGAGGGGAGGGGAACCACCTTCTTCACAAGAGGCAATTTCTGCCTGTGCTGATTTAAAGTCAAAGAGGTTAGCTATTCACTGCTTACACATTCAGGTATGACCTCAGTTATTCGGCAAACGGAAAGGAGAGTAATCAGTTACTTTAATGACTCAGAAATATTCCAAAAAGGGAGAAGTGGGATGGTGATTGTTCAAATCAGCGGGTTTAGGAGGTTTAATTTCTTTTTATTCATTAAGCTTCAAGATCATCCTGACATGGTCCATTATAATACAGTGGTCCCAGCTGGAAGAGCCCTATTATCAAGTTACAAAAATGATAAATTAACTGGACAAAGGTTATTTGTTTCTGCAACTGCTGTTCGAAAATTCTGGGCATAGATTTCTCTATCAGAGGGCAGAGGGGGTGAAGACATTCATTTGCCCTGTTAGAGAGGATTAAGAGGAAGAGGTGCCATATTTTCCTTGAACTGACCCAATGACCTTACTTTGTGTGGTCTCCTTGGATCATTCAGTGGAGGGCTCCAGCTCCCTCCCTCCAGTGCCAAGGACATCACTTTGTTGGAGCAACAAGCAAGCACTCCCTCTTGCTCATCATTCATAGGTTCATAAAACTTAAAGATTGATGGGATCTGAAGGATTATCTATTCCAACATTGTGTTTTTACAAATAGGGAAAATGAGGCACAAAAAAATCAGTAGTAGAGCTGGGATTCTAAACTAGATTGTCTGATTCAAAATTCAGTACATTGCCTGCCTCTCTATCCATATCCATTCCCATTAGATTATAAACTTTTTGAGGTCAAAGACTACATTATTTGTTTTAATCCATTACAGTGGACAGGGCTTTTCTCATCATAAATGCTCAATAAGTGTCTGTTGAGTGATTCAGAATCAATGAATCATGAAATGACAGAACTTGAGATTTGGTTAAGAGCCCAGAGGCCATCTAGTTCAAACCACAAACAAAAAGAATCTCTCACTATCACATACCTATCAAGTGCTTTCCCAGTCTTGATGTAAACCTTCTTCTTGATGTTGTGTTCTAGCCCTTGCTCCACATACCCAATCTGTTTTCAAGTCTTATCATGTCTACCTTCACTACATCTCTTGATTATATCTCCTTTTCTGTTTACCAGCTGCCATCCTGGTACAGCATCTTGTCACCTTATGCCTAGACTGTCACAGTGCCTGCTGGTCAGTCTCTCTAGCTCAAATCTCTCCCCGATCCATCTTCCACTCAGCTTCCAAAATGATTTTCTGAAGCTCAGGTGTGACCATGTTATCTGACCCCCCCAAAAGCATACACACCTAAGTGATAAACTCTAGTGGATCCTTATTTCCTCCAGGATCAAATATAAAATGCTCTGTTTAGTGTTTAAAGCCCTTCCCAAACTTGCTCCTTCCTATCATTCCAGTCTAATTACATTTTACCCCACTTTATGATTCAAAAACTACCTTCTTGCTGTTTCATGCACACTCCATCTCCCTATAGTCCTTGTCTTTTCACTACCTGTCCCCCATGCATAACATGTTCTCTCTCCTTACCTCCACCTACTAACTCAATTCAAATCTTATCTACTTCAGGAAGCCTTATCAATTCCTACCCTCCAACACCACCCCACTTCTATTGTCTTCTCTCTTAGAGTAATTCACACCAGGCTCACACAGTGGTTAGAAGAAGTGATACAAGTGATAGAAGGACTCTCAAGGTCTCTCTGAAGAGCTTTAATATTGATTTTGAGACATGGGAGTTGCTGGCACAAGACTGCCCAGCATGCTGCGCCTGTAGCAAAGAATGCAATGTACTCTATAAACAAAGCAGAATAGAAGTAGCACAAAGGAAACAAGGTGAACAAATCTAGAGACATCTCCATGCCAAAAGTTCAAAAGGAATATTTGTTCTCCACCTGTGGTAGAGCCTTTTGAGCTTTTTTTTTTTTGGGGGGGGGCTTATCAGCCACAATTGAACACACTGAACCTTGACCCCAGCATCATGATTACATTGGTCCTCATCAAAAACAAAGGGTGAGGAGGCAGCTAGGTGGCACATTGGATAAAGCACTGGCCCTGGATTCAGGAGGACCTTTGTTCAAATTTGGCCTCAGACACTTGACACTTACTAGCTGTGTGACCCTGGGCAAGTCACTTAAACCTCATTGCCCTGCAGAAAAATACACACACAAAAAAAACAAAAACAAAGGGTGAAGAACAATAGCACCTTCCACCTAATATCAATCTCTCAATCAATCTCTACATACACACACACACACATATGTTGCATGTGCATCATTATTTGCATGTTGCCCCACCCCGCTTAGAATGTGAGTTCCTTACTAATGCATTGTTGGTGGAGCTGTGAGCTGATCCAACCATTCTGGAGAGCAATTTGGAATTATGCCCAAAGGGCGATAAAGCTGTGCATACCCTTTGACCCAGCAATCCCACTTTTAGGTCTTTTGCCCAAAGAAATCATGGAAGGGGGAAAGGGACCCACATGTACAAAAATATTTATAGCTGCTCTTTACGTGGTAGCAAGGAATTGGAAGTTGAGGGGGTGCCCATCAATTGGGGAATGGCTGGACAAGTTGTGGTATATGAATACAATGGAATACTATTGTGCTGTAAGAAATGATGAGCAGGAAGAGTTCAGAGAAACCTGGAGGGTCTTACGTGAGCTGATGATGAGTGAGATGAGCAGAACCAGAAGAACATTGTACACAGTATCATCAACATTGAGTGTTGACCTACTGTGATGGACTATATTCTTCTCACCAATGCAATGGTACAGAAGAGTTCCAGGGAACTCATGATAGAAGAGGATCTCCAAATCCCAGAAAAAAAAAAGAAAGAAAGAACTGTGGAGTATAGATGCTGATTGAACCATATTATTTCTTTTGTTTTGGGTGCTGTTGTTTTTTTTTTCTATTTTGAGGTTTTGCATCACTGCTCTGATTCTCTTGTAACAGGATTAATGCAGAAATAGGATTAATGTTATTATGTGTATATATATGTGTGTGTATATATATATATATATGTATATGTATAGAGATATATAGATATAACCTATATCAGATTACCTGCTGTCTAGGGGAGGGGGGAGGGAGGGGAGGGAGGGAGAAAAATCTGAAATTGTAAAGCATGTATAAACAAAAGTTGAGAACTATCTTTACATGTAACGGAAAAAATAAAATATCTCATTAAAAAAAATAAAAAAATTAAAAAAATAAAAAAATAAAAAAAACAAAACAAAAAAATAAAAAAAATTTAAAAAAAGAGTATATATATATATATATATATATATCTTTGGTCCAGAAATCTAAATTCTGTTCTCTGGAATCATCTTTTAATAAACTGATTACTTTCCAGTTCACCTTAAAAAAAAAAAAAAAAAAAAAGAATGTGAGTTCCTTGAAGTCAGGGACCATATTCTTGCCTGTTTTTCATATCTTTGCCACTTAACACAGTGCCTGGCACATCACAGGAGCTCGATAAATGCTTATTGATTGACTACTTGATAAGGAGTGGGAACAAACCACCTCCAGAAGCAATCTACTCCATTTGGGGTCATCTTCAATTATTAGAAAGGGGTTTTGTTTCTTTGTTTATAGATTCCACAAATTTCTTCTTCTTCTCTCCTTTGGGGCCAAGCTGAATGTGTCTAATTCCTCCTTCACATGACAGTCCTTGAGATATTTGAGGACTTCTATCAAGTGCTCCCTAAGTATTGTATTCTCTTCTCCAGTTACTCCAACCAATGCTTCTATCATATGGGTTCAAGATTCTGCCACTTCCTGCTCTTCCTCCTCTAGACAACCTCACCTTTGTCTTTCTCCTTCTTCAAATGTAATTCCCAAAACTGAGCACAATATTCCAGATGAGATCCAATCATGGCTGAGTACAGAAGGACAAGCACCTCCCTATTCCTGGAGGCCAGGACTCACTCAATCTCATCAGCTTTTATGGCTATCCCTTCACTGAGCTGACCCCTATTAAGCTTGCAGTTCACTAAATTGACTCAAATTTATCAAATATTTATAGAGCCTACTATGTGCAGTTCACTCTGCTGGAAGCTGGGGAAGATAGAAAGTTAGATAATGTACAGTTCTACACTCACAGAACTTAACCACTTACTATGCACCAGGTATTGTTCTAAATGCTGGAGATATAACTACAAAAAAGATGCTAGCTTCTCTCAAGGAGCCTATATCCTGTTGGGGAAGGATAATACATAAAGGGGAGCTTGGAAGTAGAGGGAGGACAATTATAGAACTATATTCATGAACGGACAAAGCTACTGGAGAAGAGGTAGAAAAGTTTGAGAGAGTGAGGAGTGGAGGCAGGAAGGAAGTGAGCATTGTTTAGATATCTCATGAAATGGTGGACCTGGTAAAGGACTTACCAGTTAAAATAGAAAACTGTACGATGGAGGCATCTCCATGTTGAGAATACTGCTGATAGGGAAGTGGTGTAGTGTAGAGAGTTTAAGGCAAGATGTGATATATACACAGAGAAACATAATAATGGGTAGAAGACAATAAGTCAAGAGTAGGTATAAGAGAAAGTGCTCTATGGCCTTAGATTCAGAAGTACCTGAGTTCAAATCCAGCCTCAGACACTTGAAACTTACTAGCTGTGTGACCCTGGGCAAGTCACTTAACCCCCATTGCCCTGCAAAAAAAAAAAAGAGAGAGAGAGAGAGAAAGTGCTCTAAAACTATGTGAGAAGAAAACATTGCTAATTGTACAATTGATATCAGGTTCTTCTTGTGGAGGGGAGAATTGGACCATCTTTGGAGGAACTGGCTACTTGTACTTCAACTAATGTTGATGTGGATATACTGGAGTGATCAGCTGAGATCATCCAATATTGTTCAATAAAAGAAAAGAAGAACAACGGTCTTTGGTGACTTGCTATTGAAGAGTACCAAGACAGCACGCTAAAGAGCTTGACTTCCTCCCTATCTGAGATGTGGCAGAGAATCTAAAAAGAACTGTCAGAACTCCCTATCACTATCCATTTGGGGTAATTCATGAGTAGACAAGGGAAACTACCAGAAATTCTGAAGCTTTGGTAATGATTATTATAAAGACTTGGACAACAACAAAAACAACAACCAGCACCACCACCACCATCATCATTGGGAAGAAAAAAAAAACACACAACAAAACCTAAAGGCTTTAAGGATATGAGTAATTCCCATCACTACTACCTTATTGAACCAGAAGAGAAAGAAAGATCTGGGAAGTAAACAAGTGGCTATTGAAGTTGGTGTCTGAGAATAGGATTTATATTTCTGCACTATGGCTCAAAGCATTAGTTTTCAGGACTTTTTTACACTCCTAAAATTTTTTGAAGACCCCATTAAGGTTTGTTGTTTTTTTAATGTGCTGGATGTATTGATAATTACCTTATAAAAATTAAAACTGATTATTTTTAATTATAAAAGTATTTTATTATTTTCCAGTTACATGTAGAGAGAGTTTTCAACATTTGTTTTTATAAGATTTCTAGTTTCAAATTTTTCTCCCTCTCTCTCCTCCTTCCCTCCTCCCCAAGACAGAAAGTAATCTGATATAGGTTATATATGTACAATCACATTAAACATATTTCTGCATTAGTCTTGCTGTGAAAGAAGAATCAGAGCAAAAAGGAAAAGCCTCAAAAAAAGAAAAACAACAGCACCAAAAACAAAAGAAATAGTATGGTCCAATCTGCATCCATATTCCACAATTCTTTTTTTTTTTTCTGGATTTGGAGCGCATTTTCCATCACGAGTCCTTTGGAACTATCTTGTACCATTGTATTGCTGAGAAGAGTCAAGTCTATCAAAGTTGATCAACACATAATGTTGATGAGACTGTGTACACTGTTCTCCTGGTTCTATTCATCTCACTCATCAGTTCATGCAAGTCCTTCCAGGTTTCTCTGAAATAAAATTGATTATTTTTAAAATATTTATCAGTTCAATAAAAATAGCAAAAACCCATTCCAGTTAATATTTTTATAAAAATGAGTATATGTTTCAAAACACACAGAAAATTAGTTAGAAGAGTAGAATCGTTTTATTATTAATTTTTTTTTGCAAATCTCTTTAATGGCTGGCTTAATAGAAGAGAGCTGGATTCTCAGGTCTGCTTCTGCATTCAATCTGTTATGATATTTTGTCTTGGTTCAAGTATATGAAGAAAATCCCAATTCAAACAGATATATAGTTGAGAAAGGGAGCAATATTTTAATACTAAACATCTTAATATTATTATGAAAACATTTTTGACCTTTGGGACCCCATGGAGCACATATGGGAGCTACTGGATTAAAATATAAGAATGATAGGCTATTTGAATTATTAGATGGAGTGTGACTAGCAAAATATATATCTACCTAGAAATTTGTGAAAAAGTTCAAGAGAGGTTTGAACTGAAAGTGTAAGGGAAAGGGAAAAAATTACCCACATAGCCCTAGCAAATCTGGTATCACAGAGAGTAGTAGATACATCCGAGGAAGAAGAATGTCACAAAATAAGACATGTAAAGACAAAGAACTGCATATGAAAATGTAGGAAAAATCTGTGATTTTGTCAGTGTGGGAAATTCCCTTCACCAATTCAGCTGCAACTCAAATGTGATGTAGTAAATCAATACTAAGGAGTTCCTGAGGCACAAAAGTTAAGTGAATTTCCTAGAGTCATACAGTTAGCAAATATCAATAGATAAGATTTGAAGCCAAGTCTTCTTGATTCCAAATCTAGCATCATAACATACTACCTCTTAGAATTATATATTGAAAATACATACTTGTAAGGAAATTCAGGAATCTGAGAGGAGAGACAGTGTAGGAAACATTTGGGTGAGGATAAATAGGAGCATGAAAATAAATGATATTTTCTTGGGATAAATTACAAACCACCTGGACAGGAATAATTAGATTGGAAATTTGAGAAACAAAAAAATTAGGATGGAAATATGATCTTGTAGCAAGAACAACTTTAACTATTTATCTGTCTATCTATCTATCTACCTATCTATCTATCTATCTATCTATCTATCTATCTATCTATCTATCTATCTATCTATCTAATCATCTATCTGTCTATCCTGGCACTGACAAAGGCAGAATAGGTAAAACATGTGTGATTTACATTATTTATAATTACATCATTCAAAATGTGGAGGAAGTAATAAGAGAAACTTCTATTTTAGAAAAAAAATCGGACCAAATAGGAACTCATTGCTGAAGCAGACATGAAAAGAAACTTGGGTATAAGTAAATGATCCATTATAGAAAATGAAAGTGAAGTCTAGAAAGGAATGTCTAGAATATGCCCTGATTTTGGAGAGGTAACTTCTAAATGGTTCAGTCACAAAAGAAGTAGAATCTAATGTCTTAATATTTTTCCTTCCCTTCCCTTATCTGCCCTGCCCTGCCCTGCCTTGCCTTGCCTTGCCTTTCTTCAGTTAATGGATAGCCTCTCAATTTACAGCTCTCCAGAATGGTTGGACCAGTTTATAGCTCCACCAATAGTGCATCAATGTACCTGTTTTTCCACCTACCCTCCAACATTTCTCATTGTCCTTTTCTGACATCTTAGCCAATATGATGGTGTGGGGTAGTGCTTCAGAGTTGTTTTAATTTCCATTTCTTGGCCTGATACTTTTGAAAGGAAGTTGGTTCAAGAGAGGTGGGAACTACTCAAAAATGAAAATCTGAAAATACAGGCAGAAATTATTCTGCTGAGAAGGAAAAAGGGGATCTACCAAAGGAGACTGAGATAGATAGGCAGGAGAACTCCTTAATAAACTTGGATTTTGAAAAAGACATGTACAAGTTGGAAGCAAGAGAAAACAACTGAAAATGAATAAAAATATGAGCATTATCATTTAAGAAATACAACAGTACTATAAGATTAAGATTCTTAAAACGGTAAACTGAGGCAGATCTCTGAACAAGATAACATTTATTAGCAGGGGCACGCTACCTGTCAATAAATGGGTCAATAGATTGCCTCCATTTATGTCAAAGACCCAGAGTAAAAGAACAGTTCCTTTTTTATAGGTTTTGGGGAGTACAGAAGAAAGCATAGAACAGGGTGGATGGCATCATGGGATTAGGGGTAATACCAGTGGTTACAGAGATGTGGCACAGGGAACAGCAACATGACGGGTTGGAAGTTTGACAACAAGGGCTAGCAGTAACCCTCATTCTCTCATGAGACATACTCATTGTTTGAGTCCAGGTGCTAGATAGCATCCCAGACTTTTGGACAACATGACATATATCCTTAAAGGATAGCATAGTAGCATAAAGATATGAGGCCTGACTCCCTTTTTTTCACCCACATTCCCCAAGATTAACAAAATTCCTGGAGGCAAGAACAGATCAGCAATTAGCCTGAAAGCTGGATTTCTAAAATTAAGCCAGTCTAGGCCAGCTAAATTCTGAACTAAGCTCAGAGACAAAGAACAATGACTTAAGCAGTTATAGGACAAAAGCAATTACTTGTAAATAGGATCAATAAGAAAATTATGCAGCAATCTTAATTTGTTCTGTACTGTTTAAGTCCAAAATGAACTCTGGTAAGTGGTGAATGTCGACGGCAACAGAAAAGGGGTGTGTCTGTGTGTATGTTTCTTGGTTTTACCATTTTTAGCTATTGTTGGAGCAAAAGAAGAATCAAAGAAGGGATAAGATTTCTGCTAGAAATAGGTGTGGTGATGATTTTAAAAAATGATGGTAAAAAGGCTGAACTACTCAACTCTTATTTTTTGCTTCTTTTCTCTTCTAAGAAAAATGATCTCTGAAGTGGGAAAGATAGAATAAAAAATAGTTAACAAGGAGGGAAAACCCGAGATAAGTGAGGAGAGGGTCAGGCAGTATCTAATTTCCCTCAATGAATTCAAGTTATCCGTCTTAAATGAACTGTGTTCAATTCAATGGCATTCATTTTTTAAAGCCTCTTCAGTACATCCTAGACTAATTAAAGAATTGGCAGATGTAATTGCTAAGCTGGTGTTGGTGATCTTTGAAAATGACTGGAAAATAGGACAAGGCAAGTGTTCTAATACAATTAATATTTATTAAGTGCAGGGTGTATGAGGTATTCAGGGTATTCATACCTCTGGTATGAGGGCTTGCTGAGCCCTTTTCAGGACTGCTCGTCTATCTTTGGCGTTCATCTGATTCAGCCAACTCTCAAGAGAGACTCCAAGAAGCTGCAGCCACACCCCAGTAAAATTGTCTTGGCAGGTGGGCTAAATTAGATTGAGGGTAACTGACAGTCCTCACATGTGTCAATGAGTTAGGGGAGGTCTGCCTCAAGCACGTGAAGACTTTCCTTGCAGAATAAGCAGATGAGAACAATTTGTTCCAATAGCCATGAAGGCAGTTGAGGCAAGTGTTGTTGAGTGCTTAGAGGTTGTTCGGATATTGAAGACACCAAGGTCACCCACTGCCTCTCAGGCCATCATCCTGACTTTTCCCTTAACACATTGCTTGAAGTAAATATCTCCTTAATTCACCAATGGATTTGAGGCCTGTTGGTTATTCCTATCCTGGTTTAGCCCAGTGCTTAAACTTTTTCCACTCAAAGCCCCTTTTCGCTTAAGAATTTTTTTATGCGACCCCAGGTATATAGGTATAAAAAATAGGTACACATAACTTTTTACTGTTGTCAAATTTTTGCACCCCCCTCATTCAGTTAAACACTGTTTAAGAAGCTTTTCTCTACAGAAACTGGCCACCGCCTCCTTTCCCATCTTCTCTCCCTTCCCTTCCATTTCCTATTCTGCTTTGGTTGGGTTACCTGGTGTCATTTTGAATGCGTTGGCCACTGCCCTTTGTCAGGATGAGAGTAGTGTTGAAGTGTAAATGAGGGGGACATGAGGTTCTACCCTAGTATCTTATATAACTCTTTCTGGCATTAGCTAAAATGAGCCAAGTAGGGCAGCTAGGTGGCATAGTGGATAAATCACTAGCCCTGGATTCAGGAGAACCTGAATTCGAATCCAGCCTCAGACACTTGATACTTACTAACTTTGTGACCCTGGGCAAGTCACTTGACCCCAATTGCCCTGCAAAAAAAAAAAAAAAAAGAGCCAAGTAAAAGCTTGTTGCTTTCAGCATTGGATGGCCTGTCTAATTCTTGTGTTCTGTGAAATCCCTAGAAGTCCTTAGAGTACTCCATTGGCATAAAACACAGCATACCTAGACTGATAGATCAGGTTAAAGCTATAGACATAGAATATTTAAACTCCATCAAATCAATCAATAAGTCCCCTCATGCTATGCTTATGGGTAAAATAGTTATGTATTCAATGAGAGTGTTTGAGTAGTATTTGGATTCATTACTGGTGAAATGATTAGAACAATAATGGTTCAGCATCAGCTCAGGTCTCTAGTGAAGTGTCCCAGGTATCTGGGCTTGTCCCTTTTCTACGAATGTGTGTCTTCCTTCTGATTGGCCTGATAGAACATCATTGGGACTTCCTTTGAAAATCCTGATTGGTAGATATTTTAATGTGGAGGTGGGTCAAGAGTTCACAACTCCTCCTCCATTACTTTATCACTGAGAGGGGAAGGACTCCTCAAGTGGGCAGATCCCCACAGCTTCACTACAGCTAGGGTAAGTGGCTTCCAAATATGGCTGAGCTGCCATTTAATAAATGGAATGTTGGCTAGTTTATGAAACCCAGCTCCCTCTATCCATCTTTGGCTAGAAAAATATAAGCTATCTCAATCAGGTTTTCACTGGCTTAGTTTCTCCTACTGTAGACTAGGTGACCCCAAATCGTGATGATGGAAATACCCAGAACAAAAAAGGGTGTATGCTGGGAAGGTCTTACTCTAGCTGGTATTTTTGTTTATAAGATAAACAAAAGTAGGGGTCCCTGCTTAGAAACATGAATTCCCCAGAATTGAACTCACCTTCCTGACTCCAGGCCTAGCATTCTATTCACTGTGGTACCTAGCTGCCCTGGGAATCAATTACCTTCCTCAATTAAAATTGAAGAAGTCTATATTGAGTTATAATAAGAGGTGGGGAAAACTAGATGGTACAGTCAGGAGGACTTAAATTCAAAGCCAGCCTCAGACAGTTACTATCTGTGTGACCCTGGGCAAGTCACTTAATGCCTTTTGATTCAGTTTCCTCATCTATAAAATGAGCTGCAAAAAGAAATGGCAAACCATACCAGTATTTTTGGCAAGAAAATTCCAAATGAGGGGCAGCTAGGTGGTGCAGTGGATAAAGCACCGGCCCTGGATTCAGTAGTACCTGAGTTCAAATCCGGCCTCAGACACTTGACATTTACTAGCTGTGTGACCCTGGGCAAGTCACTTAACCCTCATTGCCCCGCAAAAAAAAAAAAAAAAAAAAAAAATCCAAATAGAGTCACGGAGAGTCAGACATGACTAAAAAAAATGACTCAACAACAAGAACTGAACGGAGATTTGAACAGAAAAAGAATATTACTGATTAATATGAAAAATCAAATGATACAGCCTTAAAATTAATTTCCTCATTAATACAGTGCCTGGCACATGGCTGTTGGTTTAGTAGATGCTTGTTGAATAATTGAATGAAAGTAGGGTTGTGCATATAAGTGATAGAATCTAAAAACACCAGCATTTATAATTAGATCTTCCAAAAGAAGGAAGGAACTGCCTTGGAAGGTAGCAAGTTCCCTATCAATATAGCCTAGATGATCATTTGGAATGATATTGTAGAGTATGCTCTTCAAGTAAAGGTTGGATTCCATCATTTCAGAAGCCCTTCCAATTTTGAGCTTCTAAGTTTCTATGACAACTGGCCCACCATAGGACCATTTACTGACAAATGACCATTTTCTATCTGTACCCACTTTCTACTTAAGGTAAAAATGATCTTATTCTCTCACTTCCTACCCAATCTCCCTTGTTCAGAGCTGTTTCCATTCACCCTAAAGTGAATTCAAGGCCCTTTGTAGGAGACTATTATTTTAACAAGAAGTAGGGTGGGTATATAGTACAGACTCCTTAGTGCAAAGAAAGATACTATAAGGTCAACTCTGACTTTAAGAACCAAGTGCATTATTTAGAGTGAGGGACCTACCAGTAGGCTCGGAATGTCTAGGTTTAATGCAAAGCCCTGCTGGGCACCAAAAGGAAGCTTTCATGCCTATCCCTGGGCTCCCTTCTCCCAAGGAAAGCCCCAGAGTGGCTGGGCTCTTTAAGACCCAATGCAGCTGCACATTTCCATCTTTTTTATGAGTTCGAGACGTTACAGTAATTGTGATGGATGCTCTCTTTGTGCTCACACTGAGGGGTGGTTGATGAAGCCATAATGTAAGGTAATATGTCTATTAAAGATTTAAAATAACCATGCCTCCTGATGATTCCTCACTCTGTGGCAGTTCTTCACTCCCTAGAACACTATTGGAGTCAGGGGAGGGGGTCAAGGAAATACAGAAAAAGAAAGATGAATGAGAAAGAGGTGTGGGGAGTAGAAAGAATACAGTTGAGAGGAAGGTATCCTAGTCTTGGGTTGCTTCAGAGCCAGACTTTCTCATTGCACCATGTTGGGAAGTGGAAAATTATTTTGTTCCTTTCTCTATTTATTTTTTACTCTCTCTATTACATATTTAGTTTAACAGACATTTACTAAGTATCTGTTATAAGCAGAAAAGAAATACAAGGGAAATATAAGATTTGGGCCCACCCTCATGAAGTTTAACATCTAGTAGAGAGCTAAGACACATTCACTTACTAGTCTTTTTTTTTTTTTTTTTTTTTTTGGGCAGGGCAATGGGGGTTAAGTGACTTGCCCAGGATCACATAGCTAGTGTCAAGTGTCTGAGGCCGGATTTGAACTCAGGTACTCTTGAATCCAGGGCCAGTTCTTTATCCACTGCACCACCTAGCCGCCCCCCACTTACTACTCTTAAACACAATATTACAGAATAGTTCATTATAGCAAAGCTGTGAAAGTGTGTGAGGTGGTAGAGAAGGGGAGAAAGGTCCTTACTAACAGGGTAGATGGGGAAAGGTTCTTGAAGAAGGTGTCCTATGAAGTAGGTTTTAAAATATGAGTAAGAATTCAACACATGAAAAGGGGTAGGAAGGAAATATGAGGTTCAGGGAACAGTGTGAGCAAAGATAAGGAGGTAGGAAGCCTCATACATGCTTGAGGAAAAAAAAAAGTAGGACACTTAGGCTGGAGAGTATAATGAAAGGAGGTAAAGATAAAGTGACCCCAAATTCTAAAGGGACTTGAATGTCAAGCAAAGGAATTTGAACTTTATTGTGTAAGCAGAAGAGAGCCATTGAAGGGTTTTTGTTTGTTTGTTTTTAAACAGTCATAGGATCAGATCTATGCCTTAGGAAGCTTAGTCTGGCAGCAATAATAAAAGATGAATTAGAGGGAGGAGAGAATGCAAGTGGGAAGATCTTTGGGGATACTGGTAACAAGGGTTTGTATCACTGTAGTAGCACAGGAAATAGAGTAGAGGAGACCTATTTGACAGATATTATAGAATTGGAAATGACAAGACTTGGTAACGTATTGATTAAATTATTTTTAAGATCACCCTTCAACTTGGATAGTTACTGAATCTCCTTAAGTCTCATTTTTTATTATCTGTAAAATGGGGATAAATAATGTTGGTATGGTCTACTTCATAAGGTTATTGTGGGGGAAAATGTTTTGAAAATCTTAAAAGATTATTTAATATTACATTATTCCCATAGTAGTATATTTGTAGCTTGTTATATAATCTTCTGAGCACCACAGTAGTTATTTTCCTGTGCTCATTCCTTTTTTCTGAACTTCCCATTTGTTTCTATCAAAAAACCCAAAAAAGTGACACACTAACACAAAATTGAGTTAAAAAAAAATTTTAATATGACCAAAAGGGAAAAAAAACCACAAAAGACTTACACCTAAGCCTCTAAACAGTAAAACCATTGTTACTTCCTTTTCTGTTGGTGTTCTGCCTCCTGTAGTCCCCCAGGCTTATAATAATACTCTATATCTCCATCATCCTGAAAAAAGCAAAGAACTTAGGGATGGAAGACAATTAAACAATTCATCCTTCTAGAGAGCCCCATCTCCCGGAGACCTATCCAATGCTGCATATTTGTAGGACTACCATAGGTGCATCTGCCCCACCCCCATCAAGTGAAGAGTGCTCAGTAGAGAACTGACCCCTTCCCTCTCATACCTGCACAGTCCACTTAGCTCATAGACCAGTGATAGGCAAGGTTGGGGTTTGCTCCTCCACATCTCTCTTTCCCTTGTGGCTCTTTAGATCTGGATCCTCTTCTACTTGGTCCAAAAAGCTCTCCATTTCACTGCCACTGCCACATTATCACTGCCAGCTCAAACTCTTGCATCTTCCAGGTTGGCCCAGGAACTCAGATGCTTTTCAGACTTTGTTTTTATTTGTTGCTATCCCTAAAGTCACATGCCTCATTGGAAGGGCTGCATGGCTTCCCAGGTTTCCCTTTAGAAAACATTCTTAGAGAAATTTCACACCTAGTTAAGGGGACAACATCAAATCCAAAACATCACTGGGATGATAAGGACACAGGACAATTCATTCATCAAAAGTCCTCTTCCTTCCCTCCCACTATTCCTCCTTTCTTCCTTGCCTTTGTTTTATAATGCAAAACTAATGACAGAAAAGAGAAGGCTGGGAATGGGGAAAGGGAAGGCAGGAGATGGTAGCTGTCTTCAACTATTTGAAAAACCAGCATATGGAAGAAGGAATAGACTTGTTTTGTCAGACTCCTGAAGGAAGAACCTGGAGCAATTTGTGGTGATTGCAAAGACACAAATTTAGGGTTGATATTGGAAGATGTTTCCCAATAATTAGATCTTTTTAAAAAGTTGAATGGGCTGTGTTGAGAAATGGTGGGGTCTATATTTTGGAGGTCTTGAAGTAGATGCTAGATGAGCACTTATTGGGTATGTCATAACAAGGGTTCCATGTGGTCCATAGGTTAGACTAGATGACTGCAGAGGTCTCTTCTGACTTCAAATTTTTGTGATTGCTTGATTCATTGACTGAGCTAGAAAAGACCTTAGAGCCATAGAATCTTAAAGCTAGAGAAGATCTCAGAGATCATCAAGGCCAGCCCATTCATTCTACAGATGAGGAAACCAAGGGTGACAGAAAGCAATGAGAGGCTCTAGCAACAAACTAGAATAATCATGAAATATACTTAGCTTTTGCCACATGGGTAAAGTGATGAATCCTTCCTACTTCCCAGGTGCGTAAACTAGTGATAGGCTCCCCTCAGCATAGAGGTAACAAACACCTTCATTCCCGTGCTTTGACATGTATTCAGTAATGCATGAATACCTGTTCCATAGCCAGCTAGTCTTATGGAGGATGAAGGGTTTTGCGTATCCTTGAGGTTTTTTGCATGTCCAAATTTCAAAAGCACTATGTCTCTCAACATTGAATGGCCCCATACCAACACAAAACCCAAAGCATCTGAAAAAATGGCTAAAGGATAAGTTTAATCTCCACACCTCAACACTTAAGGGACTCCTGCTTCCAAATGTTATGGTCATTCCCTGGCTTAAGGATCATTGACTTGGGGGTCTTCAGGCAAACCAAATGATTGAAGAAGACCAACCATGATTCCAGGGGACTGATGATGAAACACATTACACACCTTCTGACAGAGAGTCAGGCAGACACAGGTTCGAATCAATTGCTAGACATATTCTAGGCATGTGAGCACAGGGCAAATCAGTTAACCTCTCTGAGGCTTCATTTCCTTTTCCATAAAATGGGACTGTTGGACCCCATGATCTGGTGGGTTCTTTCTAGATATAAATCTATGATTACATGTATGTGTCTTATTCTTTGATGGCCAGTATTCTAGTTTCCAGAACTTGGCTAGGCCTCTGAAGAGGCAAATAAGACTTTCTCACTTTTGGCTCCATCCTCATAGTTGGAGACCTACCCCACCTCTCTTTCCCCAAATAAAATCACTCCTGACTAATGGAGCGTTCACAGAGATACCTAAGACTAGCTATAGAAAGTCATACTTCTGGGCATATTCGAATTGTAATGCATACAAGGAGGTTGGAAGATGACTGGGCTTGACCTTTAAAACACATTTATTAAGTAATAAAAAGAAACAGTGCAGCAGATGGCTTAGAGATATGAGTATGAAAGTGTGTGTGTGTGTGTGTGTGTGTGTGTGTGTGTGTGAGTGTGCCTTTCTTGGGTACAGTTAATGTAGTAACTGTGTGTATAAATATACACACATACATATATGTGTATGTATACATATACATGTGTGTATATGTATATATCGCACAAGAAAACAGTACGCTCCCATTTCTTTAGTAAAAGAAGGTTAACTTCAGGAAACACAGCACTTGTTTCTAAATGCTATTTAGTTGAAAAGCAACAATTATAGCCAGAAGAATGAGCAATTTATAGCTTACAAGTTTAGATCTATCTCTGTGAGCATGGGCTGCATCCTAGAACATCATCATTTAACAACCCTATTTGGAAACAGGGCCACACAGGAGAGGCCACGGGCAGCTGGATTCCCATATCTCCTGGGGGAGCACATATATTGGCAAAGCATAAGAATAAAGGTGTTAGGGCGCAGCTAGGTGGCACAGTGGATAAAGCACTGGCCTCAGATTCAGGAGGACCTGAGTTCAAATCCAGCCTCAGACACTTAACACTAGCTGTGTGACCCTGGGCAAGTCACTTAATCCTCATTGCCCTGCCAAAAAACAAAAGCAAAAACAAAAATACCCAAGAATAAAGGTGCTGACTGTGATTGGAATGATAGGAAAAGATGGCATGACCTTGGGAGCATTGCAAGAGCTTGAGATGGGGGTTGGAGGAAGAGAGAAAAGGACTGAGAATATTTCTCCCTTCTTCCCAGAAAATCCCCTACAACTTCCACAAGAGCTAACGAAAAGCCCACGTAAATATGTCTCATTTGTGAACTCTAACTGTTGTTCTGTAGATATGAAAAATGACCAAAGATCTTTGTTCAGGTTGATCAATAATAATAATTACAGTAGTAGTTCACATATATCACATGTTAAAGTTTGGAAAGCCCTTTACAGATACAATACCCCTTTACACCTTGCCATTCCTTCTTATTTGCATCAGGCAGTTGCCACTGGGTAGACTTTTTGGCTGCACATGCAAAATGAATATGTTTGGTCAGGGAATTTCAAAGGGAGCATACCCAACATATGGTGTGCAATGTCTTCATGCCAGGGCGACAGTGTGAACCTTTTGTGAATATGAACAGGGAGAGACAAAAATAACAATAACATGGAGATATTCTCTTCTCTAGACTTTATTAGAGAGACTGCACACTCTTTGGGTATGATCCGGTCTCAAGGAGAAGTGGTGAATGCATGGGAAACAACCAGAATGAGAGACAGAGAAGAGTTGCTGGGAAAAGGGGCTCTATGGCCAATTCGGTCCGTGGGAAGAGTCAAACTAGAGTCATCTTGGGAGAGACCAGTAAGAGAGTCCTGAATTGCTAAGTCACCCTTATTGTCTGACACTCACCTCTTGGAAAGCACTGCGGTGAATAGAATGGAAAGCTCCTAATTTCCCTTGGAAGCTTCTGAGATGATGTATATTATCAGGCTTTGACTAGCCTGGTAACAAAAAGGACTACTTGACTGGTCCAGGAATTTTGGTAGCTCAGCATGGAGGAGATGCTTACCTAGGTGGTTTTAATTTTTTTTGTTTTTATTTTTTTTCTAGCATTATGATTAAAGAGCTATAGACAGGAGCAGCTAGGTGGCACAGTGGATAAAGCACTGACCCTGGATTCAGGAGGACCTGAGTTCAAATCCGGCCTCAGGCACTGCTGTGTGACTCTGGGCAAGTCACTTAACCTTTATTACCCCACCAAAAAAAAAAGAGCTATAGACTATGAATTTTCAAGTGACCCCACTGAAATGAAGTAGGAAGGGGAGTGAGGGTGAAGCTTCCTGGTGGATCAATCCACACCCAAACCCTAGACTGTTATTGTTGTTGTTGTTAGTCCTTCCTTTTCGAAGAGTATCCATGACACCACAGGTAATATCTTGCCTTAAGAGTGAATTGGATTTAAGTGAGGTAGAATTGAGCAGTCGTCAGCCTCACTCTCTCTTTTAGAGTCACTGAAGTCCAATGGCAAGACAAAGGTCAATACAACTAGCGATGACCCAGGATGCATTGGATGCCTTGACATCTTCAATGTCTGACCAAGCTCTAAGCTCTCCACAACACCTGCTTCAGCCTCCTTCATGGTCATTGGAACAAATCATTTTCATCCTCCCATTCTGCTGGCGTTGGGGGAGGTCTCCACATGTTTCGGGTGGAAATCCTCCTAACTCACCCATGGGTTTGAAGCTTGTTACTTACCTTCAACCTGTTTTGCCTATCTGCCAAGATGATGAGAAGAATGTAGGCTACTTTCTATGAGGAACAGAGCCCAAGGAGTGAGTGACAGCAGCTGCTATAGAGTCTTAGAGAGGCTCCAGGCTCTAGGGCAAACGCCTAGATCGCCTCCTAATATTGTTAGATTGTGTATGTGATAGCTGGGATGAGTAGATGTTTCACAGCATTAACCCTGGGTCTTGCTGCTGGAGGTGATAAGATAACGGTCAACAACACTTCCCCATGTCAAAAACACATTTTTTTTTCATATAATTCCCACAACATACTTATGGTGCTATTATCCCATTTTACCAATGAGGAAACAGGCTGCTATGTTAAGGGAAGATCACACAACTATTATATGTCTGAGGGAAGATTTGAACTCAGATTCAAACAGTCTTCCTGACTCCACATACAGAGTTCTACCTACTATATCACCTCTAGAATAGAATGGATGGATAACCATAATCCACTGAAAGAAGAAATAGAACTTGTTCCAGCTCAGCTAGACTATTTGTCCCTTTAGGCACAATGGCCAAAATAGGAATCTGTTTTGCTTGACTATTTTGTGTGTGTGTGTGTGTTTGCTTGTTGTTTTTTGTGGGGCAATGGGGGTTAAGTGACTTGCCCAGGGTCACACAACTAGTAAGTGTCAAGTGTCTGAGGCTGGATTTGAACTCAGGTATTCCTGAATCCAGGGCCAGTGCTTTATCCACTGTACCACCTAGCCTCACCTTTGACTATTTATCTTTGTTACAAGGGTTTTGTTGTTTTGTTTTGTTTTGTTTTAATATAAAGCAATGCTTTTATGGAGTGCTTACTGTATACTTATGCATTCATTAGGCTGTGGGAGAGTCAGAAAAATGTAAGAGCTGTTCTCCTCACTCCTAAAACTGACCAATTCATCCTCAGCTCAACACAAATAAAATACACACACAAGCAGCATCTGCTTCCTATATGCACCTCTATGTGTCTATGGGTGTGTTTGGGTGTAAAAGCCCTGCACCGCCCCCACCTGCTTCATAAATGAGCCTTGCCAAGACTGAGGCTTCTCTAGACCAGCTGATCAGTGTGGATATTAGAGAGATAATTACTGCTGTTCCTGAAAACAAAATGCCTCTGGTGCTGTCTTAGAGAATCCTTCTCCCATGGAGGACACTTAGTCTAATCCCCACCTTCTCCAACGCACACAGAAAAGCCTTTCATCCAGCAACAAGCAGCATTGGAGAGAGGCTCAGGGCTCACTGGCTGCTGTCAGAGATAAAGTTTCTTCTCAGGCCCCAATTTCTTTCTCCTCATGCATACATGTCCATCCTTCCAAACTGCCAAATACAGCCCTCATCTCTGAAGCTAAGTTGGTGCAGCATCACACCTCTTAGGAGCAGATGTTTTAGCTTCATCTGTCTCACGTAAACATGTGGGCACATCCACACAGGGATGAATGTGGGCATGGGCTTGTGGGACTTATATATGTTACAGGAAGTGTACCTGCAACCAGCCACACTCTGCAGGGCAGAGGCAAAGGGAAAGGGTCTCTGTATTTTCCTTCTACTGACACGAATAATTCAAATTTAGAACTTATCTCCTTCTCATTGTAAATAGAGGAGGTCCTTGTGATTGAGATTTTAGGGGCAGCTCGGTAACACACTTAACACACACATATATACACATATATATGCATATGTGTGTATATGTATATATAATACATGTGTTTTATATATATATGTACACATATGTGCACGTATATTGCTTTGCAAAAATGTATGCACTATATAAATGCTAGCTATTATTATTATACATAGTCTAAATGCTGTGATTTCATCTTCTCATCCAGTCAAAAGATATTCTCTCTGGTATCATATGCTTTTACCTAATAACAAAAGCTCTATTTGGGACTTCTCTGATTACATTCATAGGGCGCTATTTCCTCCTTGATACTCTTTTCTCACTAGGCTTTCTGGACAGCTCTCTCTTCTGGTTCTCCTATCTGACTCCTCTCTGTCTCTCTGTTTGTCTCTCTCTCTGTGTCTGTCTCTGTGTATGTCTCTCTATCTCTGTCTGTCTGTCTCTCTATCTGTCTCTGTGTGTGTATGTTTCTCTGTCTCTGTCTGTCTGTCTGTCTCTCTTTCTCTGTCTCCTCTCATTGTTTGATACTCCTCCAGATTATACCCTCTAATTGTAGGTGTTCCTCAGGGTTCTGGGCCTTCTTCTCTTCTTCCTCTATACTACACTTGGTGATCTCATCAGCTTATGTGAAATTAATCACTATCTCCATTTTGATGATTCTCAAATCTGCCTTTTCTACTCCAATCTCTCTGATAACCTGTAGCCTCATATCTCCAACTGACTTTTAGACACATTGAACTGGATTTCAGCAGACATCTTAAAATCAATATATCCAAAAATGGAACATATTATCTTTTCCCTTAAACTTTCTTTCACCACCTTCCCTATTAGTGTAGAGGGCAGTACAACTGTGAGACCTCAGGCCCAGAACCTAGGGGTCATCCTGAACTCCCCACTCTTTTTCACTCTCCTAATCCAAGCTACTGCCAAGGCCTGCTGCCTTCACATTTTCAACATCTCTCTAATATGCTTCCTTCTCTCTTCTGGCACTTCCACCAGTCTTTGTGCAGGCCTTTATCACCTCATGCCTTGATTATTTCAATAATCTGCTGGTGGATCAACAGATATCAAGTCTCTCCTCCCCACTCCAATCCATCCCCCTTTCAGTCACTAAAGTGATTTTCCTAATGCATAGGCCCAATCCCGTCACCTCCCTACTCAGTAAACTCCAGTGACCTCCTACTGCCCCCAGGAGCAAAAACGATATGCATTTGGCATTCAAAGCCTTTCATAACCTAACCCCCTCCAACATTCCCAGTCTTCTGTATACCTTACTCCCCAGTATGGACTCTCTGATCCGGTGACACAGGCCTCCTTGCTGTGCCATGAACTAGATATTGCATCTCTCATTTCCGGGCATTTGCTCTGGCTGTCCCCCATGCCTAGAATATTCTCCCTCTTCCACTCTAACTACTGACTTCCCTGGCTTCAAATCCTAATGAGAATCCCACCTTCTACAAGAAGTCTTCCCCAACCCATTTTAACATGATCCAGTTTCTTGTTGTTACTTTGCCATTCCACCTTACTTTGAATTAACATGTCATCTAGCTTGGTCTAGTAGAAAGAGATACATCAGTGGGAACACTGGCCAAAGAGTGATTTGTGGGAAGTCTCCCAGAATTGAACTCAGTCTATTTAAACCCAGAGCAAAAGGTTCTGGGCCATACATAATAACTTATTTTGTGTCTACAATTGGCATCCAAAAATCATCTCCAATGATATAGGAGAAAGGTGTAGGCAATTGTGTGAGTGTGTGTGTATGTGTGGTAAATTTAATAGATGACACTCTTTAAAACTTTAAAAATCATGTGTATGTATGTGTATAGATATGTGTATATACATATATATAATTTTTAATAGATGGCTCTTTAAAACTAGATTGTATAACATAGAAGTCAAAAAAGCTAGTGTTGTGTTAGGCTACATTAAAAGTCCAAAATGAGGAGGAAAACAGATCCTCTATACTATACTCCAGGGGCAGCTCGGTGGCACAGTGGACATAGTGCCAGACCTGACATCAGGAAGACTCATCTTCATGAGTTCAAATCTGGCCTCAGACATTTACTAGCTGTGTGACCCTGGGAAAGTCACTTAATGCTGTTTGCCTCAGTTTTCTTATCTAGAAAATAAGCTGGAGAAGAAAATAGCAAACCTCTCCAGTGACTTTGCCAGCCCCAAATGGAGTCACAAAGAGCTGGACATGACTGAACTACAACACTATGCCTCACTCGCCTTCCTCTCCTGCCCCACCCCCCACATGAATAAACGTTTTCCCACAGCACCTTCTGGGAGTCAATATTATACTGTTTGTATTTTGAGTGATCCCCAAAGCCAGAAATAGGAACGGACCTCAAAGGACAGAGCTATGGGAAAAGGAAAGTAGGGGTGGATAGCCAGAAGCTTGCTCAGGTGCTGCTAAATAATGTAGTCAGGTTGGAGACAGTAAATTTTACACATGCTCATCCAAATACCTATTTCTCATTTCTTACCCGTCTTCTAGGTGGTGTGTGGGCTGGTCTAGAGCATGTCATACTAATGGATTTTTTAAAACTTGTTTTTCATTTCAAAATCAAATTTGTGATGAAAAGTGGGTGAAATGAAGCAACAATGATGATTGTGTCCCTGAGGGTAGAGCCCCATGAGCTGTGTGTATAAGGTGACAAGGAGCAGAGAATATCACTGAGAGAATATCACTGAGTGATAGATGATATATGAATTGAAATCAGGATCCCATTGTGTGAACTTTTTCTCTTTTTCAGCCCTATAATAAGTCCTCATGCCAAAAAAGGGTCACATCTTTTCTAGATTATTCATAAACCAAGACTGCAGTCTGGTATGCAGGTTGTCTGGTCTCAGAAGGTGATACTTAGTGTCCAAACCTTTTCCTTTTAATAATGCCTTATATCATCTCTATCTAGCCCATCTCTCCGGGGTCTGTTGGGAGGGAAGAGATTGCCAGAATGTCCCCATGATTCTTCAAAAAAATATAGATAAGGGCAGCTAGGTGGTGCAGTGGATAAAGCACCAGCCCTGGATTTAGGAGTACCTGAGTTCAAATCCGACCTCAGACACTTAACACTTACTAGCTGTGTGACCCTGGGCAAGTCACTTAATTTCAACTGCCTCACCAAAAAAAAGTTAAAAATATATATATATAGATAACACCAGGAAAGGTTGCAAAGTTGACCCTGGGCAGAAAAGAGGAGAGAAGCAACTAAAATCCCAAGGCATGCAAGGATAGAGTCAATCAAATGGATATCCAGGTAGAACATCAAGGTGGGAGGATAATTGTTTTGGGGGAAAGAGCCTGAGGCACAGTGAGTGGGCCTGTCAGCTGAGAGGAATAAATTTGAACAGAGGGCACAGGTGGGAATTGATTATGAAGGGATGATATCTGCAAAGCATTTATTGTTTGTTTATTGGGGTTTTTTGTGGGACAGTTGGGATTAGGGGGGCATGCCCAGGGTCGTGCAGTTGGGGAGTGTCTTATGTCTGAGACCAGATTTGAGCTCAGGTCCTACTAGGTCCAGGGTGGGTGCTTTGTCCACTGTGTCACATAGCTGCCCTGTGATGACATGTTTAAAATAAAATTAAGACATGAGAAGATTGCACTGGGAGAAAGGGAAAGGGAGAGGTGGAATGGGGAAAAGTATCTCACATAAAATAAGCAAGAAAAAGCTTATGGATTGGAGGGGAAGATGGGGGAGGAGCAGGGGATTGAATGAGCCTCACTCATCAGAATTAAATCAAAGAGGGAACAACATACACACTCAAGTGGGTATAGTAATATATCTTTTCCTGTGGGGAAGTGGGAAGGGAAGGGGACAAGGGGGAAGGGGAGATTGGGGGAGGGACAGTCAGAAGCAAAACACTTTTGAGGAGGGATAGGGTAAAAGAAGATAGAAAATAGAGTAAAATTCCTGGGGACCGAATACAATGGAGGGAAACAGCAATAGTAACTGGGAAAAAAAATTGAAGCAGAGGCAAGAGCAATGTAAGATGATGATAATGAAGATGAGGATGATGATGAGACTTACTTTACTGGGCTATTGTGAAGAAAAATTTTTGTCAGGTGTAAGGTAAACATTAGCTATTATTGTTGTTTCAATAATCAAGCTTATGAGGAGGATTAGGGCAAAATAAGGTAGACAATGGAATAAATATCATTGGAAGGGAATGGGATGAAGGGAAATAGTTACATTGATTGACTACAAGGTCAAAATGTATGGTACCTACTCTGCTGGGCTATTGTGAAGAAAATTCTCTATCAAGTTCAAGGTACTATATAGAAATTGTGATGAACAGGATGCTATCAGAAAAACCTGGAAAGACCCACATGAACTGAAGCAAAGAGAAATGTACTGTATACAAAAATAATAGCAATAGTGTAAGATGATCTGCTGGGAAGCATGTGGCTATTTTCAGCAAGGCAATGATCCAATATAACTCTGAAGAACCTAGGAAAATTGCAGTACATCTACAGAGAAAGAACTGATGGTATCTGAAAACAGACTAAAACACTTTTTTTGGCAATTCCTTAATCTGAAGTTTTGTTTTTATGTTTCCACTCACAACCTAGATAAGGTAGAATTGTTTGCCCTGACTACTTATGTATAATTTATGTTGAATTCTTTGAGTCCTTGGGATGGGGGTGGGAGGAGAGGGAGGAAGAGAAGTTGGAATGCAAAGTTTTTTTAAAAAATTGATGTCAAAATTTGTTTTTTCATGTAATTTGGAAAATAAAAGCCTAAAATAAAAACAAAAAATCATAGACCAAGCCTTGCGATCTTTTAATGTTGAAGCTGCCAGGTCCTGTGCAATCCTGACTGTGGCTCAGTGATATTTGAATTGAACCATTCTGGCTACTTGGAGTATTTTCTCCTTCATCTGATAATTCTGGAATTTTTCTATAATATTCCTTGGAGTTTTCCTTTTGGGGTCTCTTTCAGGAGGTAATTGGTGGATTCTTCCTTCCTTCCTTCCTTCCTTTCTTTCTTTCTTTCTTTCTTTCTTTCTTTCTTTCTTTCTTTCTTTCTTTCTTTCTTTCTTTCTTTTATTGGATTCTTTCAAACATGATTTTATCCTCTGATTCTACAATATCAGGAAAGTTCTCCATGATAATCTCCTGGAATATGGTGTCTAGACTCTTTTTCTCATTATGGCTTTCAGGTAGTCCAATAATTCTAAAATTGTCTCTCCTGAATCTATTTTTCCAGGTCAGTAAAGACAACTGTCTTTCTGATGAGGTATTTCACATTTTTTCCATTTTTTTCATTCTTTTGATGTTGTTTGACTGAATCCTGGTTTCTCATGGAGTCATTAGCTTCCATCCGTCCAATTCAAATTTTTAAGGCATTGTTGTCTTCAGTAATCTTTTGCACCTCCTTTTCCATTTGGCCAAATGAATTTTTTTAAGGAATTGCTTTCTTCAGTCAATCTTTGTGCTTCCTTTTCCAAGCTGTTGATTCTTTTTTCATAATTATCTTGTGTAGCTTTCATTTCCCTCCCCATTTTTCTTCTATATCTCTCAAATAATTTTTAAAATCCTTTTGGAGCTCTTCCAAGAAGGCTTTTTGGTCTTGAGACCAATGCATCTTCCTTCTTGAGACTTCACATATAGGCAATTTGAGAGTATTGTCCTCACCTGAGTTTGTGTTTTGCTCTTCCTTGTGGACACAGAAGCTCTCAATGGTAAGAGCCCTTTTCTGTTTCTTACTCATAGTGTGGCTTATTTTTTAAAGTTGAGGTCTTCTCCTTGGGCACAATGATCATTGTTTCAAGCTTCCCATGCTAGGGGATAGGGGTTGTGTCAATGGCTTTCTACTCTGAGGTCTCTGTGGCTTAAGCATTCCTCACTGACCTAGGCTTGCTCCCTGAACTTGCTCCAGGTGCTGGGATGGCCTGGCCCAGTTGTGCCTGTCCCATGGGTGGCCCTCCAGCTGGCAGTCTGCCCTTTCACCTGGTGCTGGCGGATCTTACAACTGGCTTGCTGCACCACCAGCTTGCTGAGCCAGGATCAAGGGGCCAACAGTTGCTTTGCTGTGGCCAAGAGCTTTATGCTGGCTTGCCCAGACCACCTCCATGCTATGCAGCACTGTGCTGAGCTGCACTGTGCTCCCCTTTTGCCTAAGTATGACTGATCTTTCCCGAAGTCTTCTAAATTATCTAAAGTTAGAAGATTGTGTCTCTCTGTCTTTTTGTAGGTTCTATAGTTTCTGAATCTGTTTAAAGGCTTGATTTAATGTTCTTTTTGAGGGAACTGCAGGGGAGCTCAGACACCTTGCTGGCTTCTCTCTGCCATCTTGGCTCTGCCCAGTGTCAGCATTTCTAAGGAGTGTATAGACTTCTTGGGATGGCATTGCAGGCTAGAGAGACAGGTTTCTCTCAAGAGCCAGAGGGGAAGCCTCTGACTGTGCACTTGTCTTCCCTCATTCTCACCACATGACAAGCCCATCTTTTCTTTTTAGCTTATATTTCCTTGATTATAAGTTTTATTTCTGTTCTTCTTTAGAGTTCCTTATTGTTCTGTGTGTAAATCCCCTTTTAATTCTTCAGATATTTCTCAGGAACTAAAGAAAAATATATAAACCAGCCCCCAGTACTAGATAGTTCTTAGAACTCTATAGCTCCCATCTGCTTCTTCAGTGACCATGGCAGAATGGTGGCAAAGAGGGCAGTATCACATGGATTTTAGGTGGTCTATAAAATTCAATTATTGTTGGAAGTCTAAATGTGAAATCCTTTTCTAATGACCCAGTGAATAAACATACTACTAGAGCAACTTAATCATATGAATCGTGATGTTCTTATAATTAGTGAAACCAGAAGAAAAATGGAAGCTATTGATCCAATAGGGAGATTAGGTGGGAGGTAGGGGGAATATAGAGGGGAAAAAATGCAATAGTTCCTGCTCTGTAGGAACTTACAGTCTATCAGGGGAAATAACAAATACACAAACACATATATAGAAAGTAAATACAAGATAACTTTGGGAAGTGGGAAGAAGCAGTAGCAGCTAGAAGATCAGTAAATGTTTCACAGAGGAAGTAGCATTTACATGAACATTGAAGGAAAACCAGGTGCAGAGAGAGGATTTGAAGACCACATGACAGAACCATGGACAGTCCAAATGGCCTATAGAGTACATCAAAAGGAGCAATATATAATGAGGCTGGAGAGAGGCTTGAGTCAGTTTTCAAGGGCTTTAAATATCTTTAAATACAAAACAAAACAACCCATGAAAATGTTTATGGATCAATGCAAGAAGCCATTATCTTGAAGTCTCTGTAGGAATTGAGTTCTGGAAGACAGCAGTGTAAGCTGGGATGGTCAGGAAAGTAAGCCATACCTAGACCTTGAAGAGTGGTCAGGATTTGGAGAGATAGAAACAAGCAGAGGTAAACAGAGAATGTTTCAGATGGGGAGAAAGTATAATCAAAGGCACAGAGGCAGGAATAAGCCTAGAATGCAAGAAGATTAGTAATAAGACTGCCTGGAGCAAAAGACTCATAGTAGTAATAAGAGCTAGCATTTATACAGAACTTTGTGGTTTGTGAAGCCCTTTACAAATATTATTTCACTTTATCTTCACAAAAACCCTGGGAAGTAAATGCTACTACTCTCCCCATTTTATCAATGAGGAAACTGAGGTGAGCAGAGGTTAAATGATTTGCCCAGGGTCACACAGCTCATACAGGTATAATGTGCTATCCACTGTACCACCTGGATGCCTTTGTAAATAATATAAATTTAGCAAATAATTAGAGAGAAGGTAGCACAGGTAGGTAGGGTTAGATCATGGAGGCTTTGGTGTAAGATGAACCTGACACTGTCATCCTACTGGAAACAAACAAACAAACAAACAATTGGGCTAGGGAGAATAGAAAGTTGTAATGTTCTGACTATTCAGAAAAGAGGCATAATTAAGAGTACATGTGGTCACCAAAGGGATCTTTTTTCTTCTGGGGTAGTTCTGCTTATACTTGCCTCCTTTGAAACTGACAGTATTCTCTATTGATCCACAGCAATAATCTGGAGCCTCATATTGTGTCACCACTCTCTTCCTTATTGCCAGCTCCTGTCCATATTTCTCTCAATTCATCTAACACTCTATATTATATCATGATTGATCCCCAGGCTAATGGCCCTAGAAGGAAAGTACAAGTAGCAAATCCAGAAATTCTTCCTATATGTTTACATTTCAATCTTCAAAGCTAATTATTTGGCTAACTAGATGATTCTACCCTGCTTATATCCCATTAGTAGATGAAATTGTGTTTGGCTTTCATAATAATACTTGGCTTTTAAAAATCATATATTTCATACTGTCAAATCAAGCCCCAGTATTCTTTCCATACATTGAATTCTCCAATTAAATCACAAGATTTTATGCAAAGAAGCTAAACATTAACGTGGGTATAAAAATGTAATCAAAGAGTAATTCGTGCATAGGTTGTTCTTTGTTGTGAGCATTAAACCCATTTGGTCCTTAGTGTAATTGCTAAAATACTCATATAAGAGTCAGCATGTCATAGTGGATATTGGTCCAACCTTGACATCAGGAAGACCAGGTTAAGATCCTATATCTGATACATAGTAACTGTGTGACCCTGGGCAAACCAGGAATTCCTGATGTATAACTGCCTTATGCTGCTGTAGCTTTGCCTCTAAGCAATTTAGGAACATAGTTGCCTGGGAGAGATTAATAGATTTGCTTATATTCATTGTTGTTGACTTTCAGAGGCAGGACTTAACCCAGGACTTCCTGATTCCAAAGCTAAAACTCATACGCACTATGCCATGCTACCCTCATATATGTACTACAATTGTAAGCACATGCTCAGTATATCAGTCACTTCTCTCATGTTACCATCTCATACAGAAGCAAGCTTTCAGAGCCTTGTGGCAAAATTGCTGTAGAAATAACATGGTGAACACAGCTTCAAGGTTTCAGCCAACAAATGTGACTGAAACCACATTATCCCTTCCTTTTGTTTAACCTGAATGAAAATATATTTTGACATTCCAGGGAGCTTCTCTCATTTTTATGAAAAAAATTAATCTAAGCATTTTCCTCACCCACATTGGGCAAGTTCCATTTCTCTTTCTGATTTCATTAGCAGCCAGAGCACAAAACCCCTTCATTTCTTTCATGAACCACCCACTTGATATCTTTTATGTTCTAGCAATCCCCACACAAATCTTGCCTCCTGTATGGTTGTCCCATTAATAATTACAAGGAAGCAAGAAGTTCAAAGTCTAAGCCCCAGAAAGGACTCTTAGAACACACATGTAGGTACATGAGTGCCTTTGTACACACCTTCCATTCATGAAACTCAGCATTCTCCTAACCAGATAAAGATTATCAAAACACCCTTTGTATTAGCATCTACCTAGGTTTGTTGCCTGGGACCTGGAGAGATGATCCAGCTTGAGATGGGGGAGGGGGAGAGTGAGCATATGTGGGGGTAGTGTGTTGAGGGAGTTGAGGCATTCCTGGATCACCTAGTGCATTCCCATCTATGCATTTGGTCTGTTTCATTATTTTCTCTTAGGAGGATAAGATTAAATACTGTTGTCCCACTGTTTACAGGTCAAATACACAGCTGGGGTATCAGAGCAAGGTGTCAAATACTATCTATCCAGCAGCAATGTAATCAATATCTCTGGGAGAGATATGAAACAGAGAGGTCAAGGAATGGATAGTATGCATTTCAACACAACAGCCCCAAATAGGACCAATGTTTAAGACTCTTTGTGATGGTTGTATCTGCAGGTTTCAACCTTCATCATAAGATTCTAAAGGATTCCAGAAGCTTCTCTTCTTTTTCAGTATCTCCTAGACCAATCCAACTAAAGTGACTGGAGTTTCCATATTATTTACACTTTTGGAGGAAGTAAAGAATTAGGAAGGAAGGAAAGAAGGAAGGAAAATAGGGAGAAAGGAAAGGGGGGAAGGAAAAAGAAGGGGAGGAGGAAGAGGAAGGGGATGAGGAGGAAGAGAAGTAATCATTGTTTTGGATAAAATTTGTGGTAAAGGTAACACATTGTGTCAATAATATACAGTAGTTCAATTTTTATCAGATTAGCTTGTCTCATATCAGTATAGAATACAGGACTGTGAATATGTAAGTGAAATGAGCTAAGAAGAATAAATACATCTAGTAAAAAGGGTGAGTTTTGGATTGAACGTGGAATACATTTTCATGAAGGCATTAAACATTAGAAGAACATTAAACATAAGGGGGAAAAACAGAAGCAGGAACAGAAAGCAACTCATTCAGACACCCAATAAGCATTTACTAAATATTATGTTCTGGGCACCTGTTAAGCCCTGGTGATGCAAAGAAAGGCAAAAACACATTTTCTGCACTCAAGTGAGTCACAATGTAATATAAGGGAAGAATAAGGGAGAAAATATGTAAAAAGTGTACACCCAAGATGGACATAGTGTAAATGGGAAGTAGCCTCAAAGGGGTGACACTAGCAGTGGAAGGAAAGAGGACAAGTCTCCTATGGAAGACAGGATTTGAGCTTATTGTGGAGGAAACCTGGGAAGCCTAAGGGCAGAAGTAAAAAGCATTTCAAGAATGGAAGAATAGCTTGTGAAAAGGCACGAATTTGGAAGATGGAGTATTGTGTACAAAGATCAGCAAGAAGGTCAGCGTCACTAAGGTGAAGAGCATACAGAGAGAAGTAAGGTATAAGAAAACTCGGAAAGCTAGGGACAGACCATATTGAAGAATGCTACCAAAGTACTCCCAAATAGGGAATCGACAGGCAAGGATAGAGACAGACAGGTAGAGACAGAGAAAGACAGAAGGAAGGGGGAATTAGGTGAAAATTCCATTCCAAATGCACTTTTCAAAATGCCTTTCCAGCAAATTATTGTGATCCAGACTATTTTAATTAGCCATGAAATCCCAATCTGGAATCCTTTCAATGCACAAATCCTGAAATAAAGAATTTCAGAGTCGGAAGGAAACTTAATGGTGAGATGCTAATTCACCCTCCCCTGTCCAGTCTTATTGGCTGATGGTCATATACATTCTAGAGTGGAAAACCTCCTATCTTCCAAAACAGGCAATGGGCAGAACTGCAGGTGACTTGAAAGTATAATGGGAAATGGAAAATTACTCTTATTTTTCTTCTTGTAGAATGTCATTGTGGGGGGAGCTGAGAGTAAATATATGTGAATATTTGTCCTAGCTTCTCAATGTGTTCATTGTGTGTCCTTTAAAGTCTTGTGATTCAAATCAGACATGAATGCCTAGTTTCTCCCTGGTTTGCTTCCTCCTCATATCATGCAGATATTATGAAAGGAAAAATAGATAATGTAATTCCCAGACCTTCATATCCCAAAGATGCTATACAAATTCAAAAATTTTCATACTCCCAAGTGGTATCTTCCCCTGCTTTCATGAGCTGTCCACAGTTCTGAAAAGTTAATAGACTAATTCCCAATTCTTCTCTCCACACCCAATATGTACTTTGCAAGGTGGTCTATTGGGATAAACTATTTTATTACAGTTGCTCTGCTTCAAATATAGATGCATTATGGGAGCCCCTTGTTTCTCCTTTTATCTAGCTAATGGATGAATTCTTTGGGGAGCAAACAAAGGGTTCAGTGCTGCTAGCAATATCTAGCAATATTTTTTAAGTAACTTCCAATATATTGGATGATAAACCCCAGATCCACAAAGATTTCAATAGTCTGTAACTATGGGGTGAAGCAAACAAGCTCAATTTTTTTGCAGGCAATGGGGGTTAAGTGACTTGCCCAGGGTCACACAGCTAGTAAGTGTCAAGTGTCTGAGGCTGGATTTGAACTCAGGTACTCCTGAATCCAAGGCCAGTGCTTTAACCACCGTGCCATCTAACTGCCCCAACAACCTTAAATTTAATTGGGATGGATGCACATTCCTGTGTTTTCATTTAAAAAACAACTGTCCACATTAAAAATGAGGGAGACATTATTAAGCAAAGAATGTTTCATGTGAAAAATGTTTGGGTTCTTTCGATAGACATAAAGCCTTGTTAATTAATAATATGACATGGCAATCAAAAAAGATAATATCATTTTATTCAATACTACTAAAGATCTCATCTAGAAAGAGAGAGAGAGAGAGAGGTCTCCCTTTACCAGGGCCTCAAGCTATATACTTCTCATCTTGAGAGATTCTTGTCCATGCTGTTCTCTAAATCTTCTATAGAGAATCTACCCAATGCACTGTAGGTTCTCCTGTAATTCCTTTAATATTTCATTACACCTTTTAGGTTTCCTTCCAACTTGTTATCCCTTGCTCTTGGTACATGACCAATCCAATTTCTTTTCTCAGTCATACATAACCTTGATGATATCCTTTATTCCACTTCTCAGGAGCACATAATCCTTTCTAATATTACACTACCTCCTTACAAGCACCATGCAGCTTTCCAATGTTATGTGCCTCCTAAAGTTGTTGCTCTTTTGATATTATATTTCATGATTTGCAGCCATTTATCATGGCTATTACTATTAAAAAGATAAATCTTTGTTTCAAGGAGTAGCTCTGGGAAGGCTATGAACAATTTGACAAATACAATCCAGATCACTCTTTTCCTTTTCAATTCTGGGCCCAGCCCATTGTCCATCTTCAATGCCCACCCAAGATCTGTGTTTTGATGTTTTAAATGTGAGTCATTACTGATGGACTAACCTAAGAAGTTGCTATTGGAGTATGTAATAATCTTGGAAATGAATACTATTTTATCCAGTTGATTTGTTTTTCACCTGAGTAGTTTGATAAAGTAATATCTTTTGATTTGGTGGCACATCACCTTGAAAAGGTCCCACAATGTTTCAGGGCTTGATGCCATCAGCACAATGTCATTTGCTCATGAAGAACCTCATCCATCTGGAAGAAATTCATATTCTATTTGCACTTACACAGGGCAGTGGTGAAAACTTTGGTCAGCATGTTTCCCTGTTTTATGTCTCACTTGATATTGATACTCAGAGGATCACTAAACAAAATTATCTCATAAAATTGAATAAAAATAATAAAATCATTCATATTATTTGGCAGTTAATGCTCTTTTCTGTCATTTTATTAAGAGGGTTGGGCATTAATACTAATTAATATTGTACTTGACACATTCCATTCCTTTTGAGTGTCCCTTTATTTGAGGGAGTTTAAAAATCAGTCCCTGAGTGCCTTTAAAATCGTTTATCCTGTAGTATGAATTTATTTCTTTATGTATTTGGTCAGTAATAGATGCTCTTCCCTACTTCATATTTAAAGTATGATTTCCATTTCTTCTTATAGCATAGGTAGTAGAATCCAAAGATGAGAGTTCCACTATCATTGGTGATCAAACTCATTAGCGATATAAATGCTTGGGAAAATGTTTCATTTGCATCTATTTGTCATCTTCCATTAAGTTTTATCTGTAAATGTTCTTGGGATAACCTGGACTAGTTGCTTCACATGCCTTGTTTATCTCTCCATTGTTTTGTCCCTAATTTTATGATGCTATACTGTCTATAATCTTCCCTCATCTTCTGTAGTGCCTTGAAAATGAGCTTGGATTCTAAACTGCTGGGGCTTTTGCCTGACCTGTGTCAGAACTTTGAAAAAAAGATTAAATGTCTCTTGGCTGAAGCAGTTTCTAGTCTCTGTTGTCCTCCTCAATGTGGCAACTATTTTATAATGGTTAAACTTCTCTAAGAAATGGTGAAAAAATTATCCACTTATTTTTTAGTTAATGGCTCATTTAACTATGTCAGATTGGAACTGTTTTAATTGCATGCATTATCCTCTTCATACCTTAATTCTTCTAAGTATGTGTTGATTTTGGTGTTGCTCCTAGCCTTTAATTACTGAGTGCATGTTGCATTCAGACAAAGTGAGACTTGGGAAAGACCTTAGCTAGCTTCAAAAGGCCATGGTCTTGCTAGAACTTTACTGACAAAGTGGGCCAGAAGAGGGGCAGCTAGGTGGCGCAGTGGATAGAACACCAGCCCTGGAGTCAGGAGTACCTGAGTTCAAATCCTGCCTCAGACACTTAACATTTACTAGCTGTGTGACCCTGGGCAAGTCACTTAACCCCAATTGCCTCACTAAAAAAACAAACAAACAAAAGGCCATGGTCTTGCGCTTGGGACCATTACCAGTCATCTTGACCTCTGTCTTGCCACTGGACTATGACATCTCTGGAGGAAAGAGTGAGGCTGATTCCTTTGCATAGCCTGCCTCTCTTAAATCCAATTCACTTTCAAGTCAAGACATCACCCTCCTGATATCATTGGTGTTCTTTGAGAATGAAGAATGAACAACAATCTTTTTGACTGGGCACAGGCAGCTAATTCTGAAATGAGTCTCTGACCACTCCATTCTTCATTGATATCTCCTTACAGTTGTCTCTGAAGACACTTTTTGGTCAGGACTTCACATTTTGGAAATTGATTACATACTATCTTGTACTATTGTGAAATTGTCACAGGTGTGAACCTTGGGTCCTCAGTGATATTACAGGCTGCTTAATGGTTTTCACTTTGCTTTATACTTTGTACCATACTTTATACAATTCTAGGCACATAGAAAGTGTTCCAGGGTACTTTTCGATTGGATAACCTATGTTTTAGTGATAGAGGACTGGAAGGTAGAGACCATGGCATTTGGAGTAGATAGTTCGAAAGCCTCTCAGTGAGGGTGCTGAGCAGAACACAGTGGGGATGGCTTGTCAGCATCGACTTACTACCTACTGTTGGCTTGAGCTGCCTTTGATACAGTTGGACTGTGAGCTCCCCTTAGTCCTAGAGGAAGAGCCCAGACTGATTTATTTGTTGAATGTCACAGCTGTCTCATGCACTTGTTTAAAGTTGGGGTGCAAGGCATCCCTCCACAATGAAAAATGAGATAATCCACTAACCTCTAAAAGAGCACTGCACCCTGGGAGGCACATTGATTTCTTCTTTCTCTTTTCTGAGGCTGCACATTTTGGTGCCAGCACGAGGACTGGGATCAATAAGACAAGAGTCTTCTATTAAAGACAACATAAAAACATATTTTTGATTCAATGGGAGGGGCAGATGAATTCTGATACTTAAAGAACCAAGACACAGATCAGGTAACAGGCGGAAACAAGGACATCAAAGTATAATAGGAAGAGGATTGGTTATGGAGGAGTTGTTCAGTCATTTCAGTTGTACCTGACTCTTCATGACCCCATTTGGGCTGTTCTTGACAAAGATCCTGGAGTAGTTTACCATTTTCTTCTCTAGCTCATTTAATAGATGAGGAAACTGAAACAAACAAGGTTAAATGATTTTTCCAGGGTCACACAGTAAGTCTCTGCGATGAGATTTAGATGGGTCTTCCTGACTTCAGATCCATTACTTTATCCATTGTACTACCCAGTTGCCCCAATGGAGTACAGGTACCTAGGTTCAAATCCCATATCAATCACTTGCTACCTATTTGAACTTAGGAAAGTTAATTAATATTCTCAGGCCTCAATTTCCCCTTCTATTAAATGAGGAGATTGTATTAAATGGTCTCCAAGGTCCCTTCAAAGCTCTAGATGTATGGTCTGGTAAGGCAGATGCTTACAATATGCCTCATGCCCTTCCCCTTGGTTCTTTCTAAAACAGTATCTTCTGTTTAGCCATACTATCCTCCACAGTGATACAGCCTTTGTCTAAGACCTGTGGAGAAGCCTAAAGTCTTTGCAACGTTTTATCTGGGGGCAATGGAAGATCAGTGGTAGGCATCCTGGTATTGCCTTTATCCTTGTACTTTATGGAGGAAGTCCCACCCAGCTCTCCAGCTAATTCCAAAAGGGGCATGTGACTCAGCTCATGGATTTATGATAGTGATTACTCTCCATTTCACCCACCCTGGGCCCATCAACCTATTGCAACCTAAATAGTTCTCTCCTTTTTATGATTTCCTACAAGCATGTTGTCTAAACCATTCAGTCAAAACCTAGATTTTGCACTGTTATGTCTAATTCTTTCATCATTTTCTCAGGGTGCTGCCTTCCACCCCTTTCCTATCTCTCACAGTCCTGCAGCAAGTATTCAGTAGGTAGCTTTTGAACTGAATTGAGTTGAATTAAACATGTCACTGAACCAGAAAACCTTGGTTTGAATGCTAGTTCTGCCACTTGTAAGCTTTGTGACCTTGGACAAGTCACTTCTTCTCTCTGGGCTGATGCAGATTATCTTTACACTTCCTTCTATCTCTAAATTCTATGACTGTGATGAAAAGAGGAGAGGAAGGATAGGGAAGCAGAGGGTTAAGGAGCTCCCTCCCAGTAATATGAGTCTATTAATAATAATAATAAAATTTACATATAATGCTTTAAGGTATGCATAGCTTTGTGCATGTTATCACATTTGATCCTCATAATAGCCCTGTGAGGTAGGTGTTATTATCTCCATTTTATAAATTAGGAAACTGAGGCTAAAAGCCCAAGTGATCTTCCCAGACACTGATTTTGCTAGTAAATATCTGAAGCAGGATGCGAATGCAGATTTTTCTAAATATCTGAAGCAGGATGCGAATGCAGATTTTTCTATCTCCAAGCTCATTACTTTTACCTATGATACATGGTACCATCCATCTGGGGCAGGTAGATGGCACAGTAGATAGAGCACTGGACTTGAAATCAGGAAGACTCATTTTCCTGAGTGCAATATTAGTCTCAGACACTTACTAGCTATATGATCCTGGGCAAGTCATTTAAACCTGTTTGCCTCAGTTCTTCATCTGTAAAAATGGACTGGAGAAGTAAATAGCGAAGCACTTCAGTAACTCTGCCAAGAAAATCCCAAATGGGGTCATGAAGAATCATATACAACTGAAACAACCAAACAACAGCAACAACAAACCATCTAGGTACTCCAGTTGAATGAAATATGCCAGTAGAGATCAGCTGGATATCATTTCAGCCTTCAGGTATTAATTCTATCTGTGAATAGAATTTTTCATATTTGGTCCTCGGGGCTTTAGGCAAATATGGACACATGGATGACATGAAATTGTATTAGTAGCAAAAAAACCTATACCCTTTGAAAGAGTCATAATTAATCTGAGATCACTGGTACTCTGTTCTAGTAAATAATAAGCATTTTTATTTATAGTTCTGAGTTCCAATTTTTATCCCTCCTTCCCTCCCTCCCCTCCCTCCCATATATATACATACATACACACACATATACATATGTGTGTATGTGTATTGTATATGTATATATATACAGATATATTATATATATACATGTATATGTACATGTGATACACACTTCAGCAGAGTAGAGAGGTAAGAAGTGATGCTGGTCCTGGGATGATGTAGGAAGCAATGTATAGGGGAGGGACAGGGACAGCAGACTGTAATCTGTCTGTTTCTTTCCTTCCTTCAGCCACAAAAAGAAACTACCAATCAGACTCTGTCCCATTTTCTCTCCAGGTATTCATCTTCCCTACCTTCTTATAGCAGGCCAGCCTCTTTCCTGCCCTCCTCCACTAAGCACTAGTACTTCTCTCCAGTGAGGATGGATAATAACCCCTTCCACTGGGGAGGGGGCCAACTGTGGAGCTAAACTACATCCAAGACACTGTCCAATTCTTAGATTCTACCCTCTAAACCACTCTAGCAACCAATTCTTGCTCCCACTCAAGATAATTTCTCTTCATTTCTTCTTGTAGTATTTATGCATCATGAATTAAAAATTTGATGTGAGGGCCCATTTCTCACTGTTTACCCTAGCTAGTGTTGCTTGCCTCTGGAAGTAATTGCCCCAGTGCTGAAATAGCTAATTATGGCTATTGCAAAGGATCGAACCAGTAGAGACTTGACCCCAGCATGAGAATAACTCCCTTCAATCTTAGTATCTAAATCCCTCTGTAAACATACATCAGCAGGTGTACAGTGTGTGTGTGTGTGTGTGTGTGTGTGTGTGTGTGTGTGTGTAGGGGGTGGGAGGTTGATACAGAAATACATGATCTTTTTCCTTAGGGCTTCATTTACATCCAATAGCTCAAAGAAACTTTTATCTAGGCTAAAAAAAAATTTAAATCCATAAAATCTTTTCTAGTTGGAAGGTAGGAAATCTTCCAAAGTTGGGAAAACAATTATCAGTGGTGCATTTCTAGAATCATTAAGAGGCTACGGCTAAGTGACAAAGCCTCAATATATAATGCAAACATAATTTGAAAGACTCTATATAGCTAGGCATCTATCTAGAGATGGAAATATATGGAAAGGGAAAACGTTTTAGTTTTCTGATTGAAGGTAGTGATAGAATTGGCATTGAGATGGAAAGAGGCATTGGAGCTAGGCCATGTTTTCAGCAGTTTCCTGAGTACTTGCTTAATTCAGAACTCCATTACTTCAGCCCAGAGGCCTTGCCAAGTACGCAGAGGAAAAAGAAGGGCATGATGTGATTGTCACAGAAGGCTGGAAAATATAAGACATAGCTTTGTTGAAAGAATTTCTGAACACGTAAATATGGAACATGAATACATCAGGACAAATACCATTGAAGCATTTGTCAGGCCATAATGCCACCATGGCTCCATTACTACAATCTCAAAAAGTTTCCTTAGGACCATTTTTTTGCAGCCCAGAGAGACTATGAAGGTCACATTTATGTCTGTCATACCTGGGATTGTTACTGTAAAGAAATGAAATTCAATGTAGGGTTCTGAGTCCCCAGGGGAGAAGACATGAGGTAACATTGAGGAGTATGAGGTCAGGCAATCAGGCATTCTAGGCAATGAAGGTCACAATAGAGCCCAGTTGCAAGAAATGGGCAGGCTGTGATTGGTGGCCATGGAATTCATAGGGCAAAGCAAGGGATGAAAGTCAAAGAGTTAAGACCACAAGGCTGCCAGAAGTCTGTGCTCCACTCTATCAGCTTCTAACCACCCAAACCTGACATTTCAATCCATCTTTTCCACTTACCTTTGTCTCACTCCTCATATCCAGGCTAAGCCCCTTTGAGTCGACCTCCACAGTATCTCCCACTTCATCCTCTGATTCCTCACTCACCCTATAACCCCCCTAGTTTAGACTTTCATTACCAAAATGAGGACCAGATGAGATAACATATGTAAAACTCTATATAAATATTAGTTGTTGTTATTATTACCATCATCATTATTATATTATCACCTTGTCTTTGGATGCTTGGAAATATTTTTCTAACTGACCTCCTTGCATCCATTCTCTTCTCTGTAGCTCATTCTTCATGAAGCTGCCAAAAGAATCTCCCTTATTCTCGGGGTCCCTGTTCAAAAACCTTCGATGACTCCATCTTGTCTTTAGGATAAAGTACAAATTCCTTGGTTTGGTTTGCCTATCTGCTCCCCAATTTTAAGGAACAAAGACATTCCAAACACTCCATCTGCCCCTGGTTGAACTATGGAGTTTATTAATCATATAAAATCTGATCTAGTAGACAAAATATACCAAGGATACATGGCCCCTAACTATCTCCCAATAGGTTGTCAGTGTTTGGTCCCAAGATAGATGATAGCATCTGTCCTAGAGAGATCAACACTACTGAGAACTCCTGACTGGCTTTAAGTGGCCAAAGGGAATTAAGTTTAGTACTGTTTTATTCTTGGGAGAACAAAGGAAACTGGAGCTTTTGACAAATCTACCAACCTAGGTTAAGTCGCCCCACAAGCCTTTGAATATACCAATCATGAACAAACTAAATAGGCATGAATACTGGGGATGGTAAAAATTCACTTGGTGTCAGAGGCTGCACATAATGGACTCATCAGGCATTCTGTTTCTTTTTACAAATGCACCCTCCTCCTTCTGGGAAAGGGATGGAGTCTAACCATATCACCTCACCAGACCCTTAAAGCTTTCCACAATCTGATTTGTACGTTATATGATCTCCTTTCACATTATTCCACTTCAGAAACTATTTTCCACAGTGGATTTACCTGATCTCATCCTGTCCTCTCTCAATTCTGTGCTTTCATGCAAGCTAGCTCCAACACCTGGGATATTTTCCTTCTTCCTCACTTCCTCCTATTTATATGCACCTCAAGCACTAGCTCCTACACAGCTTTTCCTGATGCTCCCAATTGCTAATGCCCTCCCTCACTACCTTGTAGTCAACTCCCTGGTATTTGATTTGGATTTATTCTCTATGTATTTGTTCACATAATGCTGCCTTCCCTGAAACAATGCAAGCTACTTGAGCTACTTGTTTCCTTCCTTCCTTCCTTCCTTTCTTCCTTCTGTCCTTCCTCCCTCCCTCATTTCTTCCCTCCCTCCCTTATTCTCTCCTTCCTTCTTTCCTTTCTTCTTTCCTTCATCCATGCTTCTGTGCATGCATTCATATCCATTGTGCCTAGCACAATGGGTGACTGTTGACTGTTTGAAATAACTTCTGTTTATTTAAGGCTTAACTTTGGTACTATGTTTTCCATGAAGCCTTCTCTGATTCCTTTCCAGCTTAAAGTGACCTCTTGCTCATCATATTTTCTAATGGCACTTTATCTGAATCTCTCCTTTCTTTCTATGACAACCTATCACACCAGGTCTGCTATAACAGATAGGTAGCTGGACAAAGATTTAGAAAGTCCTGGGTTCAAATCTTACCTCACATGCTAGTTGTTTGAGCAAGACATTTTACCTCTCTTGGTCTCAGTAACCTGATCTATCTATCTATCTATCATCTATTTATCTATCTATCTATCTATCTATTTATCTATCTATATGTGTGTATGTGTATATACAGAAACAAAGAAAGAGATAAGAGAGATAGCAACAGAGGGACAGAGAGAAGAGAGAAGGGAGAGAGACAGAGATAAAGACAGAGAGATGAAGACAGAGAGCTTTGCAAAATCAAGTGTGAAATGGGTTTGCTCTGGCTCTACCCTCCAAGGGCCAGGTCTATTATATTTTACATTGCATCACCACACCCAACAATTCTCTGGTATTTAGAGGGGGTTGGAGATTATATCTTTCTGCCATCTGATAAAGCCCTCACCAATTGTTCTCCTTCCATTTTGGGGGTCCAATAACTAGTACCCTAGTTTCATTTAACCCCTTAACGTCACATTAGTTTTGTTTTGGTTTACAAAGGAATATCAACTTCAAAGATACATGAACTTAGAAACATTTCCCCCAGCACCTCTGGGGCATAATTCCTCCACAATACATATACCCCCTCTGTCTTTGGGAAGGGAAGAATATTAGACTCTCAAGTTATCTCACTTCCTTCATAGTATTACACCCAAGTTCAAGTCCAAAGCTCCACTGGGCTAATGTTACTGGCCCCTTATTCCCCAAAACTTTGCTGCTGAGCTGACTGCAAAACAGAACCTGGATTCCTAGACTCCTGAATCCACATGGTTTGAACTACTGGATCAGCAACTCCATTCCCTGTACCTAGAACTGAAAAGTACAAAGAAAACGGGCCCAAAGCACAGGTGTATTTCCCAGGGCCACATGGCCAGAGGGGTAAGGTGACCTTAAGCATCCCTTCTTACCCCATGGTGTCACCTGCTAAGAGTTAAAAAAAATCCATGCCTTGCTCAGTCAGACATTTTTAAAATGCAGATAGTTTATACTACATGGCCAATGAAAAATGGCTTCTCTCAACCATGTTGTAAGCAAAAAGCAGAATGTTCAGAAATGCACCATTTCTCCTATCTCCCAGAAGTAGGTTCTCAACATGTTCCATGCAGACAATGCCATCTTGGGTGATCTGGGCATGTGCCAAGTCCCCATTACAGTACACAAATTCTATCTATCTATCTATCTATCTATCTATCTATCTATCTATCTATCTATCTATCTATCTATCTATCATGTCTGTGTCTATCTACCTACCTATCATCTATCTATCTGTCTGTCTATCTATCTCTATCCCTCTATCTATATACATATAGACATATGTATATGTTTATAATAAAAGGGATAAAAACAATAGTAGCAGTAAGACCTACTGGTATTTTTATCCCTTTTCTTATACTTATTTGTGTTCATACCATATCTCCATACTGGATTACAAATTTTCTAAGAGTAGGTGTTCTACAGTTGGATTTTTTTTCTCTTAATCTCCCTCTAACCAGCACATTATCTTTACAAATAACAAGTATTTAATAAATGGTCACTGAATTTAATTTGTATCACTAAAAAGTACTTGGGGGGATTTAACTGCCTTTGAATCTGGGTCAGTTCTGGCCTCCCTAAGTGATTCCTCTGGATTTAAAGAATTTTTGCTGGCTTTTGACTACTCTCCACATCTGTGTCAACTACATCCTCAGGACAGAGTGTAGAGCCTGCAGGAGTTTATGAAAAACCTGGGGAATGACAGCTCTAGTACAGGTAGAATTGTATGGACCCCAAGATGCCTTCCACATCCAAGAGTCTATGATTCCATGAATCTATTATTTCTTTCAGGCCCCAAACAAATGGATTAGAGAGGCACTCAGAATAATAACAGCTCACATTTCTATAGCACTCTACAGTTTACAACGTATTTTCCTCACCATAATCATGTGAAGCATGCAGCCCGAGTATAGTTATCTACATTTTCTAAATAAGGCTTCCCTGGAGTCACCTAGCCAGTAAGCGACAGAATCTGGACCCTAATCCACATTTGCTGAGACACCCATGTGCGCGTGTGTGTGCACATGCATGCGCTCGCGCGTGCACGCGCGCGCACACACATACACACATTATGCAGCCTCTAAGAAAATTCTAGCAGAGAAACTGGAGAGAGGGGGAGGAAGAAACCCTTTATTGCTAATCAAGTATGCTAACAAATAGGATAGTGAGTCTTGGAACCCACCCCCAGTCCATTTCCAACTCCCTCCAATTAGGTTTGAGAGCTCCGTGGGAAATTGCTGGAAACACCATGAATCTGACACTGCATTCTCTGTACCTCCCCACCATCTGTTGCAGCGCATCCACCATCCCACAAGCACAGAATTCTCCTTGACCCTCTCCACCTACCATCTCCAGCAGCTGTTGCCCTGATGAATTGGCAGTATCAAGCATTGGTGAGCACTCTATCAGTATTTACAACATAGACACCCCCTCCCTTCTTACAGCATGATACACAAACATACACATATTCACCCTTCAGTGAAAATCAATTCAGGCAGAGCTGAGATACAGAATGAGTCCTTGGATCAGAATTTGTACAAGGTCATTCAGCCCAGAGGGAAAATTCTCTGTTCTCTCTTGGGAGAGGTGGGAGAATGTAGAGATAAGTAACTAGAAGTGGTTTTGCTAACATAAACCCTTAGATACAATAACCTGTGAACCTTTGGATGATGAGACACATAACAGAATTCTCCCTTCTGTCCTCCATTCTGATTGTTGCATGTGGAAGGCCAATCCACCTACTTCCATCGTCAGAAGGCCTTTTTCCTGAATAGCTGCCTCCACAGCAGTCAGTCTCCAATTTACAGGGTTATCTTTATCTCTAATAGGCATCTCAGCAGCACAGCAGGTCAGCAGGGTCAGAATGGGCTCTAATTGGCTTTGGCTCCTACCAACCTTCGTGGTATTTGCTGGCAGCTGAGTTCTATTTGGCAAGAGGCAGAAATACTCTCCAACCTTTGGAAGCATTAAAGAAAAGAGGAAATCAAGGGATTCAGGTCCAAGCTGATGCTCAAGGCCAAGTGCCCCGCTAATCAGTCTAACCGAAGAGGGGAGGAAGCAGGCTTCCACCCACAGGGAGGCTTTGAGCTGAACAATCCTTACCAAGGGAGAACAAGAGAAATGGATGGCTACTAGAGGTTCTCAGGTGGGGTGCAAACACAGACCGAATAGATTTTGTACAGTTCCTCCTCCATTTCTAATCATTCTTTATCCATAAAATCAGTACTGGCCACAAAGGTCTCTTTTCCCACAGCCTTCCTTTCTCAGACTTTAGCTATGATGACAAGAGCATTCAGAGACATCAGACATCCATAGACACATATTCCCATTTTTCCATTATCTGTTCTTTCCATTCTCTGGCTTCTTTCTGCTTTTTCATACCATAAGGAGCTGAAACCATGAAGAATTGGAATCCACTTACTGAGGGGAGAGGCAGCATTCACCAGTGAAGGAAGTACTTGGTGTCCATTCCTTTATCTGATGCCAGATAGGGAGGAAATGAGCATTTGTTAATCACCCACTATGTCCTAGGCACTGATAAGCACTTTATGAATATTATTTTATTTGATCCTCACAGCATCTTCAGGAGGTAGATGATATTGTTAGTTTAATTTTACAGTTGAGGAAACTGAGGCAAACAGAGATGAACTCATTTGCCCAGGGTAACACAACCAGTATCTAAAGCTGGATTTGAACTCAGGTCTTTCTGACTACAGCCCCAGGGCTCTATCCATTCTGACACCCAGGTTGATTTATAACAATAGTTTGTTTTTGTCAGGGGAGATAAATGGAAGTTAACAAACTCACTATCTTCATTAAGAAGTATTCACAGATTGGGTCTAATCAATTCCTTCTCACTAAAGTCAGGTAGATGGCATAATATATAGAGATCTGGACCTGGAGTCAGGAAGACCTGAATTCAAATTTATGCTGAGCAATCACTTAACCTGTCTGCCTTAGTTTTCTTATCTGTAAAAGTAGATAATAATAGCACTTACCTTTCAGAATTGTTGTGAGGATCAGATAAGATAATTTTGATAAAGTATTTCACAAACTTTAAAATTATTATTATTATTATTATTATTATTATTCCCCTCACCCTCATTCTATGTCCTCTCAGACCCTATCTAGCTTTAGCAACTAATACACACTAAGACAAACCCTTTCCCCCAACTGGGCCAAGCTTCCCAAAGTCCTCAGAATGAGCTGTGCAATTTCCCCAGACCTTGTCTTTGCTCACTTGGTTCCTTGAATGTCCTTCCCTCCCCTCTCTCCCTTATAATCCTAGCCATCCTCCAGCAATGGACCCAAGTCAAAGCCTACCTTCTTTATCAAGTCATCCTCCCCAGTCTCTAGGGACCACTATGATAAGCTCTATGAACTCTAAGAGTACCTACAACTCAGCCATTGCCAATCAATCAAACTAGTCTTTATTAACCACTTACTACCAGGAAGAGCTGGGATTTCCGAGACAAAAACAAAACAGTTCCTGCCCTCAAGGAAGTTACATTCTGTTAAGGGAGAAAATATGTATACACATAGATATGTACAAAATACATACAGTACAGATATAAGGTAACCTTGGAGGGGAAGGCATTGATAACTGGCAGGACCAGAGAAGGACTGTTGTAGAAAGTGACCCTTCCTAACTTGAACTGAGTCTTGAAGGAAAGCATAAATTCAAGGAAGCAGAGGTGAGGAGGGAATGTTATCTATTTTATTTAATTAATATATATTATAGGTTTTGTCTATGCTGGTTATTATGTATATATACACATATACATTCATATACATATATATACACACATGCACACACACACACACACACACACACATTTATATTTCTAATAGATAAGCTTTCTGAGTGTAAGTTCTTTGCGTGCAATGGATCTTTTTCTATATATCTTCCATATCTTCCACAAGGAATCACAGATTTTGAGAATTGGAGGGAAACTCAGTATCCCATCTAATCCATCTATAAGTAATCCCTTCTGTTTAGAATGGTATTTTCCAAATTACATGTAAAGACAAATTTTGACATCAATTTTTTAAAACCTCCCTTCCTACCCCCCACCCCAAGAACTCAAGCAATTCAATATAAGTTATACATGAGTAGTCATGGAGAACATCTCCACATTAGCGAGATTGTGACAGAAAATAGACAAAAACAAAACTTCAGATTAAGGAACTTTCAAAAAAAAAAAAGTATGCTTCAATCTGTTTTGAGATACCATCAGTCTTTCTCTGTAGATGAATTGCAATTTTCATAAGTCCTTCAGAGTCATATTGAATCATTGCATTGCTGAAAATAACCACATGCTTCCCAGCAGATCATCTTATACCATTGCTGTTATTTTGCATATAGTACATTTCACTCTCCTTCAGTTCATGTAAGTCTTTCCAGGTTTTTCTGATAGCATCCTGTTCATCATAACCTTTATATAGTACCTTAAACTTGACAAAGAATTTTCTTCACAATAGCCCAGCAAAGTAGGTAACATACATTTTGTCATTATAATCAATCATCATAACTATTTCCCTCCATCCTATTCCCTTCCCATGATATTTACTCTATTTTCTATCTTCTTTTACCCTATTTATCCTCAGAAGTGTTTTGCTTCTGACTGCCCCCTCCCACTCTCTGCCCTCCCTTCTTCCACTCTTCCCTCATTATGCTCTTCCCCTCCTACTTTCCTGCAGGGTTAGATAAATTCCTCCTCCCAATTGGGTGTGTATGTTATTCCCTCCTTGAGCCAACTCTGATGACATTAAGGTCTTTGAGCTAATTCTGTGTTCTAAATTTTCTTCCTCCCTCCCTCCTCAACCCTCCCTGTGTAATCAAGCAATTCAATATAAGTCATACATGTGCAGTTATGCAGAACATCTTCACCTTCCTAGAAAGTCTTTTGCTTTTTACTGCTCCCTCCCCCAATCTGCACTTCCTTCCTTCACCTTCCCCCTTATCTTCTTCCCCTCCCACTTTCCCTCAGGGCAAAATATGAAAGTAATCCTTTTTGTAAAAAGGAGCAACCAGCCACATTTGAATAATGCTAATGGTTAGGAAGTTTTTGTGCCCTGACCTCAAAGCATCTAGAAATTAGGCATCTTGGTATCTTCCACCCCTCTCTCCTGATTCTGATCTCTAGGAAAAGTCTAATCTCTTTCCCATGATAGTTCTTCAAATACTTGAAGACATGTACTCACTGAGTCTTCTCTTTTTCAGGTTAAACATGCCCAGTTTCTTCAACCTAACACCCTGCTGGGCACAAAATGATCAGTTAATAGTATTGAACTGAATTGAATTCTTAGCCATTCAGACTATAAAAATCAAAGCAATAAAAAGCAGCCACCCATCCATGGCAAATTTTGATAGGTAATCTCATTAGTGTTCTTTCTACTAATCCGCAAGAATTAGTAAATACAACTCCATCCTGCTAGGAGATACTCTTCTCCCTCAGGATTCGAAATGAACCATCAGAACAAGGTATTGTAGAAGCCTGGCTAAATGTGGCTTTGAATCCAGACACCAAGTTGTGTCTCTAATCAGACCTCCCTGGAGTAATGAGGTCTTCTGATCATTCCTTGCTCTGAGCTTCCCTACATGGTTTCCCCGTTTACCTCTCTGATAATTCCCTTCAGTAGATAATCAGAGTTTCACATTCAAAGTCACTTAAGTTTGAATAGGCTTTCTCAGGGTCCTTTGAGTGCTTAAATATTTCATATCTGCTGTGCTTCAAACTTCCTAAGAGTTTACAGCCCCAGGAGCTAAAGAAAGATTCAGAAGGCTGCCCTATAGAGGTCTACCTCCTGCAGAGCCTCTCCCAGGGAAACTGAAATCCGATCTCATGGATGATTCAGCCACACCAAGATTCCTGATGACCCTCCTCTCCCTTTGGATATGACTCTACAACCCACTCAGGCTCTTTTCATTTTAACTCTCTCCACAATAACATCCCTGGGGGATTTTATTAAAGTGAGATGTCAGGCTTACTCTTATGTTTGGAAAACTCAAGAGTCAGTTCCCCTGCCACGGCTCCACTTTGCCTCCAAAGAAATTAAGGAAGACTAAAAGCTTCCAGACATAATTATTTTTTCCCTCACAACATTGAATTCGGATAGGTCTCCCTGCCTCAAGTCTCTCCTCATTCCAGTTTACCTTGCACTTAGCTATCAGAGTGATCTTGCTAAGGTACAGGTCTGAAAATCTAGCCTCTCTATTCAATAAACTCCGGTGGTTCATTATTAGCTCTATATAAAATCCTTGGGGCAATTAGGTGGCATGGTGGATAGAGTGCTGGGCCTGGAGTCAGAAAGACTCATCTTCCTGTGACAATTGGAGTGATGCCCCCTGCTGGAGAGATACTATAGGAAAGCTCCGCCATGAGGAGAAGGCATCTGAGGGCAATCCATGTGGCTTGGAAGGTCAGTTCCTTGGCGTCGGGAAGTGACGTTTGATGTTTCCGGTTTAGACAGGAGGCTTGTGGGACAAAGAAGGGGCAAGTCTCTTTCTCTTTCATCAGGACCTCATGGGGAGTGGAGCTAGAAATGCTGGCTCCTTGAGATAGATGTAGGCAACTAGGCCTCTTTCTCTCTCTTCACCAAATTCTTATGCTCCTTAATAAATGCTTAAAAGTCTAAACTCTTGCTAAAGCTTCTAATTTATTGGCTATCACTCATTAGAATTTTAGACAGTATAGCTAGAATTTTAGCCACATCACAGAAACCAACCATTCATTCCTAAGTTCAAATCTAGCTTCAGGTATTGACTAGCTGTGTGACCCTGGGCAAGTCACTTAACTCAGTTTGCCTCAGTTTCCTTATCTGTAAAATGAGCTGGAGAAGGAAATGGAAAACTACTCAAGTATCTTTGCCAAGAAAATCCCACATGGGGTCATGAAGAGTCAGACATGAATGAAAAATGACTAAATAAAATCCTCTCCTTGGTTTTTAAAGCTTTTCATAACCTAGTCCCTTCCTACATTTCCAGTCTTCTTATCCCTTATCCCTCCACATGTTTCACAATCCAGTGACACTCACCCATTTGCTGTTCCTTGCACAAAGCATGCATTTTTTTTCTGGGCCAATGAGGGTTAAGTGACTTGCCCAGGGTCACATAGCTAGGAAGTGTCAAGCTTCTGAGGTCAGATTTGAACTCAGGTCCTCCTGAATCCAGGGCCAGTGCTTTATTCACTGTGCCACCTAGCTGCTCCAAAGCATGCATTATTTTTTCTGTTATTTTGGGGGGGAGAAGGCATACATTTTTAATGGCTATCCCATATAGATTTAGTGCTTTCTCTTCGTGACTTTACCTCATGACTTCCCTGGCTTACTTCAAAAATGAGCTAAAATCCTGCCTTTTTGTAAGAAATCTTTTTTAGCCCCACTTAATGTTAGTTCCTTTCTATGAGATTATCTCCAATTTATTGTGTATATATCTTGTTTGTACAGAGCTGTTTGCCCATTATCTCCCTGATTAGATTGTAAACTTCTTGAGGGTAGAGATTGCCTTTGCCTTTCTTTGTATCCACAGCACTTAGCCTGACACATGCTATATATTTAATAAATGTTTGTTTACTTGAATTGTTACTTTATGGGAATTAATGACAAAAATGTCAACCATTACTTGGACAAACATATATCTCTAGAGCACTCCATTTAATATATCCTTCCAAGTTATCAATAGACCTTTAATTCTATTTCTCCCAGCCATTTGACAAATTTAAAATATACACAACTATATTATCCTATAACACATACCTCTCTATCTTTTTCACTTTTCATCTTCAGAACTTCTATCCTGGGTCCCACTGTCCTGATTGGTGAACACCTCTTCTGGCCCACTTTTTTTTTTTTTTTTGGTGAGGCAATTGGGGTTAAGTGACTTGCCCGGGGTCACATAGCTAGTAAGTGTCAAGTGTCTGAGGCCGGGTTTAAACTCAGGTCCTCCTGAATCCAGGGCCGGTGCTTTATCCACTGCGCCACCTAGCTGCCCCTCTTCTGGCCCACTTTGTCAGTAAAGTTCTAGCAATGCTTCTTTGAACTCCCGACTCTCTGTCCTGGGCCATTGCCAGTCATCCTCTCCTATATCCTGCCACTTGGATTCTGATGACTCTGGAGAAGAGAGTGGGGCTGATGTCTTTGCATAGCTTTGCCTCACTTAAATCCAATTCACTTGCAAGTCAAGACATCAGTCTCCTGATGTCATTGGTCCTCTTTGAGAAGGAAGGACAAACAAGTCTCTATCCACTTCCTACACAGTGTCACTAACCATCTTGCAAAGAATGCAGCCTTTTCTTCTCACTACCCTCACCCCTACTCTCCACTCTCCAGTTCTTTCACCATGATCAAAACAACTATACTTCTGGAAACATGATTAAGTTAACTCTGCCATTATTCCTAGATGAAATGGTTCAACCTACTACTCTTATTGGGGGGGGGGCAATTGGGGTTAAGTGACTTGCCCAGGGTCACACAGCTAGTAAGTGTTAAGTGTATGAGGCCGGATTTGAACTCAGGTCCTCCTGAATCCAAGGCCGGTGCTCTATCTACTGCACCACCTAGCTGCCCCCCACCCACTACTCTATAAGCCCACACATCATCACTATAACTTTGTTCAAAGTGGCCCTTTTTGGCCACCATTTTCTTTTGCTTAATGTCTTCCTAGCTTAGAATGTAAGGTTCTTAGGGACATGGATTGACTTTGCTTTTGTATTTATAGTGCTGGTAGTTCTTTTCACATAGCAAATATATAATAAATCATTTATTCATTCATTACCAAATGCTTTGATAAAATCTAAGTAAAACATATCTATACCACTTCCTGATTAAATAGTCTAGCTCCTCTGTCAAAGAAAGAGAATGACTTCAGTCTGGCATGATCTCTACTTGAAGAAGCATTGGATTTTTGTGATCAGAACTTCCCTTTCTAAGATGCCCATTAAAAACTTCTTTAATAATATGTTCTAGAACTTTACTAAAAATCAAAATCAAGCCAACTGGTCAATAATTTGCAAACACCATTCCCTTCCCATTTTCCAAAAAGCAGGATGTTTGCTCTTTTCTAATTTGACAGCACTGCTGTTTTCCTTCATCCTTCAAAAGTCAGAGATAGTAGCTCAACAATCACAACTTTCTATTCTTTCTGTACCTCTTGGATGCAGTTGATGAGTCTTGTAACCTGAACTCAAATTTTCAAATGGAACTGTGATGCTATACATTATATTATACATTTGAAAATCTCCTCTAATAATTCAGATCACAACCCATTCATGCTTCTCCATCTTGCAGGACACTTGTCCATGTCATCCCATATGTTCATTTTCCACCTACACACTGGAGGCCTTCCTTGCTCTCTTCTGAGTTGAACAGTTTTATGGTCTATCCTTTGTTATCATTAGTCCATCCATCCTACATAATCATCTAGTCCCTTCTCTGCTCTTCCTCTTTTCTCCAACATGGAAAGCTCTTCTCTGAAACAAAAGTTCATTAAAAAAAATGCGAGCATTCTTCTTAAATGTTATATAATATGGGCATTATGGGGTGCATTTGAAAAGATTCTATCTTCAAGCAATCTAAGTTGAAGATAACCCAAAGAACAACAGATAAATATGATAAAAATGAACTGGCTGCAATACATCATAAAAATGACATGTTATAAAGAATTACAACAGAAATATATACTTAGAATCAATTAGGAGCTTGTCATGAATGGGGTTCAATCAGTGAGTAGCCCACATATTCTACTGATTTCTATGAAACATGAAGAGATCTCAAGGAATACCCCTAGAATACTGGGTAGATTCCTCTGTGGTAAATTTATGGAGAGTATGCACAAGAATTGCACAGAGCAGGAAGACATGGATAACTTGTGGTCTGTATCATTAGAAAAAATACCAACACAGATAAAATCACAGTTCCGTTGGTATGTTAAAGCTAAATAACAATATTCTTTCTATTTTTTTAACTTTCTTTTCCAACCTCATTTCATTCAGATCCCTATTTCCCTTAACACTATTCTTATAAGATCATGCCATACTTTTGTATTAATCCTTTGTTATCAGAATATGGAGCACAGAGTTTTAAAAATTGATGTTAAAATTTGTTTTTTTATGTAATTTGGAAAAAATTAAAATTCTAAAGCAAGAAAAAAATCCTCTATTATCTATCTTTTCTTTCATCTTCTTTCCATGTCTTTTTAAAGTCTAAGTTGGTTGATGAGCTCCTTATGTATTCATGTCTTTTCTTCATCATAGATGTTTCTTTGTCTTCTTTCTTCTCACCCTCTCCCCTTGTCACAAACATTTGTGTTCTACTTATCAGCTTCCTCTCCTATCCACAGTAGAGAGATATAGTGATTACAGCATATATGGTGTCACTGAGCAACTCAAGGTATATTTTAGGCCTCATTATTCTAGTGGATATTTATATGACTGAACTCTTTCAGGACAAGACCATGCCAAGGTACCAATGTTAAAGTCTCCTTTGGTATGAAGCAAAGTATATTGAATGAATATTGTGTATTCCAAGTAAAGATATATTGAATGAATAACTGATATGGCATTTAAATAGCCCTTAATGTTTACAAAACACTTTCCTCTCAGTCCAAAGAAACAGAATAGCATAGTGGAAAGAGAATTGGGCTGGTAGTCATGACATCTTGGTTCTGATGTTTTGTACCATAGGAAAGTCATTTAACTTTTCGATGTTTTACTTTCCTCCTGTGTAAAACGAGGGGTTAGAACTAGATGATCTTTAATTATTTTTCCCTCTTTAACCTTCTATGACTTCACATTTTGAAGCACTCTCACGTGGAAGAGGGATGAGGCTTGTTCATCTCATCTCCAAAGAGCAGAGCTGGGATGAATGGAAACTTGAGAGAGGCAGATTCTGGTTCAATGAAAGGAAATACTTTCTGACAATAATAACTCTCTACAAAAGGGGATTTGCTGCTTTGAAGGTAGTGAGTACTCCTTCGCTAAAAGACTTCACATGAAGGTGGGATAACTATTTTTTAGATGTTTGAGAGTGTTCCTGCTCAGGCTTAGGGGTTCTTTGAGTCCATTTCAAATTCTAAACTTTTATGTTTGTGACTCTATGATAGAATGTGTGAATGAACGATAAATGAATGAATGAAAGTTCTTCTTAACTCCAGCACTGAATAAAATTATGAAGTTTTTCTTTGTTCACATTGGGTCAGACCTGTATTCATCCAGTCCATAATTCTGTCATCTCTGACAGAGCATCTGCAATTAATGAATTTAACTTAACACTTCTGAAGATCATTTATCTTTTTAATCTGTGTCATTTCTTGATAACTTAGAGCTGGAAGAGTCCTGATATATCATCTAGTCCAACCCCTGCATTGTAGAAGGGAGGAAATTGAGGTCCAGAGATAGAAAAGTCATTTACCTAAGGCTGCACAGGTAAGGAATAGAGGAGCTGAGATTCAAATCTTGGTCCTTTGCCCAATGCATTGCTCTTTCTACACTAAGAAAGAGTTCTATACAACAGTCAGCTGTATACATTTCCTACACATTGTATGAAGTGTCTCATCTTTATATCATAAGATGGTTCATTTCAAACGTCAAGGGATATTTTTTGCCTTTCACCAGCTTTCTCCAGCCTCACTTAACTGTTTCAGGATTTGGTGAGTATGGTTTTCTTTATATTAGTCAAGGTTCATCTTCCAAATGGGTGGAATGATAGCTCCATCATTCTGGGATTATGGACAGCCCTTTATGCTCTTTGTCAAAAGGTAAGGCACATGATGTATTTTATGGGGAAGTAGGATGTTCTTCTTGATCAAAGTATTACCTCTAGTCTGGACATCTAGAGTGCAGCCATTGGAAACTCATTCCTGTAGATCATTAAAAAAAATTCTTTATATTCAAGAACTTCCTTATTAAAAAGCATATCTCTCAAAGCGGTAATACCTTAAGTTAGTATGTAATGTTTCAGGATGGTTTCAGTGATAAGTAGCTGAAAGCAAACAAGGTGAGAAGGTTGAAAAGGGTTTTCAAGAAGGGAGAGAAAGGGGAATAAAATGAATGTGTAAGTGATAAGCAAGCTCATTGTGAATTAATATATGATAGGGATCCCCTATAGCGAATTCAGTCAGACTCCATTAATAAAGTAAAAGGTGATAATCATGATGTTTTGGCCCTGGTCAGACCACATTTGAAATAATGTGGCAAGTTCAGGGTTTAACATTTTATGAAGTGTGTTGATAAATACATTCAGCCAAGGGTGACTGAACAGGATAGTAAGAGGACTTGAAACCAAGACATTTGAGGATTATTTGATGACACTGGATGTTTTTAACAAGAATAAGTAAACATTTGACTTTATTATATTATTCCCTGTGAGCTCTTCATGTAATAACAGAATTTCAGAGTTAAAAAGACCACATATACCATTTATTCCACCCGATAATTGAACAACAATCCTTCTATGAGATTAATAACAATTACAAAGTCATCTCGCATTTGCTTGAAGGCTTTGAATGAAGGAAAATCTAATACCTACTAAGGCAACAGACTCTATTTCTGGATAGTTCAAATTGTTTGAAAGTTTTTCCCCTTCTAACATAAATCCTAAATGTCTCTCTTTATGGATTGCACCTAGTTTTACTTCTGACTCCCCTTCAAATTCTTCAAGATAGTTATCACATCCTAATGCTTCTCTAGGCTGAACATCACAAGTTCCTTCATATAGCACGATCTCAAAGACTTTCACCATCATGGCAATCTTCCTCTAGATGCTCAAATTTCTCAAATATCCTTCCTAAGAGTTATGTCTAAAACTAAACATAATGCTCTGGATGTGGTTTTCTAACAATGAAACTAACACCTTCTTTAATTTGGTAACTAGGCATCTCTGAATTCAGCCTAAGATTGCATTGTCTGTATTGACTGTCGTATCACACTCTTCATTTGTTTATACTGAGCCTGAAATTAATTGATTCCCTTATATATTTTTCATGAAAATTTTCTAGTTACAATCCTCTAGCATATATATAATACATATACGTATGTATTCATGTGCATATGTATATGTGTACATACATATATGTATATATACATACAGCAGATATATATGTACAGAGAGAGGGTATATCTCTTTTAGACCAACTATTTTTTTTTTAGTGAGGCAGTTGGGGTTAAGTGACTTGCCCAGGGTCACACAGCTAGTAAGTGTTAAGTGACTGAGGCCGGATTTGAACTCAGGTACTCCTGACTCCAGGGCTGGTGCTCTATCCACTGCACCACCTAGCTGCCCTAGACCAACTAATTTTAATATTATTAAATTCCTCACATTGGGGGGCAGCTAGGTGGTGCAGTGGATAAAGCACTGGCCCTGGATTCCGGAGGACCTGAATTCAAATCTGGGTTCTGACACTTGACACTTACTAGCTGTATGACCCTGAGCAAATCATTTAACCCTTATTGCCCCACAAAAAAAATATATAATCTTCACACTGGTCTAGTCTGTAGCTCTTTTTGGATCTATCTCCATCATTGCAGGTCTTCAAGTGGAAGATGGATGATGATGTGTTGAGAATTTTATAGAGTTTTCATGATGGTACAGTCCAGACTAGGTTAGACAGTGTAGACTACACTACATTTTAATGGTGTCTTCTAATTCTGAGATTTAGTGAATCCATAATTCTATGACTAATTTCATAAGGTATTTCCCTCGCAACATTTCTAGTACCTTGCCCTAATGCTTGTGTTATTTCAAAAATTTGTACTTTTATTGGTGTGAATCCTTTGTCTATAAATTCATATCATACCTTCAAAAATGATTTATATTTCTTTGCTCCCACCTCCTCTTGTCCATCAAAAAAAACCAAAAATCATGTGATGACCAACCTGGTGAGAAGTGACTCTGAACTTAGTTATATTAGCCCTCAATGACAGCCACATTCTATTTTTATCCTTCAGGATTTTATGTCCTTAGATTATATTCCCTTTATCTTTGTATTTCAAAGCATTCTGTGGTTTGTGGAATTTCCTAGTTGGAAGTAAGGGAGATGTGTTCTCTGTCCTTTGAGCACTTATGTGTACAGTGACTTAGGGAAAATTAAAACAAATAGGCCAACTAGGACATTTCCTCAAAATTCAGATCTTCTGACTCCCAGTCCAGATTTTTTCCTACTGCATTGAGTTCTCATGAAGTTAGTCCATTCATGTTAGTAACAGTAAAGTTGAAGGCAGGAGATCTGAGCGCTGGCAGAAATAGATTGTTCAAAATGATCCAAGTCAATGGCTAGGGAACCAGTGATTCAGTCAGACCCCTGATGAGCTTATGAAAAGTGAACATTCAGGACCATGGAGAGCTCTTTGTTCACCCTACAACTTCTTTCAGGAGGACTGGCTGTATGTAACCTTTTATCCAAAGGCAGACCTTTATTGCCTTTATAATGCTGCCTACTCATCCGGGCTTAAAAATGCGTCACTTCTACTTGACCAAGAAATCTCAGTGTTTGTGTCTCAAGGCAGAGACACACTCCAGATTCCAGGCCATAAAGGAGAATCCAGCTCCCCAAGGGAGACACATTAGGTTACTGGGGGGGTGGGGGTGCAGGGGGGAGAAGAAGAGAGAAAAGGACTTAAATTTCCTGCCTTCAGTTGGCAATGAGACTGGTCTCACTTTGGGAGCTGTCCTTTTCTCAAATGTGATCAAAGACTCCATCTGGCAAATACAAAGTTCCAAACACGGTCTGTATTGTAACACAAAGAATTCTACACAGGTAACCTATCCCAGACAGGTAAAAATGTTTGTTGTTCAGGCATTTCAATCATGTCTGACTCTTTATTACCCCATTTGGATTTTTCTTGACAAAGATACTGGAGTGGTCTGCCATTGCATTCCCCAACTCATTTTACAGCTATGCAAACTAAGGAAAACAGGGTTAAGTGACTTGACCAAGGTCACACAACTAGTAAGTGTCTGAGGCCAGATTTGGATTCAGGAAGATGAGTCTTCTAGACTAAAAGCCTGATACTCTATCTACTGTGCCACTTTGCAGCTATCTAGCAATATATCCCATTAAGAAATAAAGAAGGTGAGAAAGTAGAAATGCTGGGGGAAAAGGTGAGGTCACGCAGGAAATATTCTGGGGGACAAAAAGAAGAGAAAGAAATTATGATTTGCTAGGTAGGAAGAGTGAAGAAAGCATTTCACCAGCATGGAATATAGTGGCTAAAATACTTGACCTGGAATAATGAAACCTGGGTTCAGATCCCAACTTGGACAATTGCTCATTCCGAGCAGGGAGCAGACTAGCCCATCATGGGGAGTGAGAGCAATGAGAAAAGGGTGACAATTAATAGTAATGTCATAGCTATAATTTGATGCAGGCCTATCAGGATGCAGGCAGTGAGGGGGTTAAAATATTTGTGGAAATGTTTTTTTTTTCTTTATTGTCAGATATTGAATGGAAAGGAGGGAAGAGAGATTGGAATTCAAATGGTCAGAAAGGAAGTTGTTGCAAGAGTCCCATCCAGATATGAGATAATCCAGTCTTGGGCTTGAATTTTCATTGTAGAAAAAGAAAATATGAGGGTAGTGTGCTTTTTAAAGCACCATGGAGAATTTTAGAGACAAAATGACATTAAAGAAAAGAGCATCCAGACCCACAAATTTCACAGAATCTCCAAGCTGAAAAACATCAGCAATCGTAATATCAAAGATCGAGATCTGGAACAAACAAAGGCCAATCCTTTAATTTCATAGGTGAGGAAATAGGGGATCGTAAGGTAAGATCATTTGTCCAAGGTCACATAGGTTGTAAGGAACAGAGCCAGGTTTAACAAGTTCAACATTCTTTCCACTAAAACACTGTGCCTCCCTAAAATACCCACTAGGTCATTTAGCATAACCTCTCTATAATATTCTATAGCTATAGAAAATTTTTATAACAGTGATTCAAAAAAGACTTTAAGGCTAGAAGCCTGCAGGACATTGGAGGTGATCTAGATGTTGGTAGTGGGATTATATTTGTGACCAGTTCCTGTCATTTTTAGTTCAAGATGGAAAAAGGAAGCCATGTCCTAAGGGGTTTAGAAAGTTACCAGCCTGGGCCGGTTGATACTTTGAAGTCCCTCCAACTGTAACATATTGCAATTCTCTCCAAGTAAGAATGTGCTTCAGTGAAAAAAAAATGTATGAGTAAGGAGATGATGGAAGATTGAAGCTAAAGATACAGAAGTTAGTGATGGAGGAGTCAATTTTTGTTTGATTAAATTTAAACTTGCACAATTCTTTGAAATGACACAATACTTCTTCTCATGAAGACAGCCAGAGAAAACAGAGAGGGGGCTTGAAAATAAATAAATCCTCCATCGTGAGAAATACAAAATAGAAATTTAGAACTGTAAAATTGGAAGGAATGCCAGAGATGTTTTACTCAAACTTGTACTTGACCAAGAATTCACTCTACAATATACCAGACCAGTGATTACCCAGACTTCATTTGAAAATGGGCAGTGAAGAGGTATGGGTGTGGGGACACACTACCTTCTTTGCAATCCATCATACTGTTGGGCAGTTCTAATTGGGTAAAATGTTTCTCTAATTCTCTGAAATATCCAACCATTGCTCCTTCTTGTGCTTTCTGGGGCCAAATAAAATAAATCTAATCTCTCTTTTACATGACATCCTGTAATATAATTGAAAATGGCTATTATGACTCCCCTCCCCAAGTGCTTTTTTGTTAAATATCTCATTGGATCTATTTAGCAACCCTCAAGAGACTTCCAGAACAGTGATTGTTAACCTTATTTTTACACAGAAGAAAATGAGACACAGAGAGGATTAGTGACTCATTCAAGGTCATACAGATAGTTCGATGGAGTTCTCAGATGAGAACTATAAGAGTCTCATTTTGGTGCTCTTTCAATTACAAGCACACTGCTTTTCCCGTACTGCTAATAAACTCAGCTAAGTGACTTAGACAGTCTTTAGATGCCTATAAGTTGGCAAAAGCCCAAACTATTAGGCCTCTAAGTGCTTGAAGCTTGGCAGAAAAGTTGTCATAAGCTGTACAACTGAACTCTTGCTTCCCCTGAAAGACATACCCAGAACCCTACAAAGCAGTTAAATTGAGCATTTAACCTGATGGCAGATTGTTCCCTGAAGGGCTTCTTCATTTACCTCCCTACAACATCAACTGACTTCACACACTATGTTATTCACACATATAAGTCTCAATGCTACTCCAGCAGGACATGTTTTGGAGGAATGGGACCCTTGAGTGAAAGACCCTCCCTCTGTACTGATGATGTCTGATTACTACCAAAAGGTGAGGAGGGTCACCTCTGGAATTGTGCCTTGGGGTGTGGGAATGAACAGAATAACCAAATTTAACATGATTACTGGGGACTTTTTGTGTTCAAGGCACTGGGTGAAGAATAACAATGAGTTTATGAGTCACTACCCTAAAGAACTAAATTCCTATGATTTCTACATACAATTGGTGATGGAATATAGATTACTTGAGAGGAAGGCACGGTCCATTTTACTTTTGTATTTCTATCCCCCTCACTTAGCACAAAGTCTTTCATATTTGGAGAGGAGTGTGTATGACTAAGGGGGATTTATTTGATTAAATTAATTTGGTCGGCTATAGCTTATCCTTAACTAACCCAAGCTGGTTCATAGTGATCACTCCTTCTCTTTGAAAGGGATCACAAACCATCTGTTTAATCATATATTTGATAAGTTTGCTAAGTATTAAAGTCTAACCTACTAACTCATATTTGATAGGGATCTATTTTATCCCCAACCCTAATCCTATTCTGTTCTTCATGGTTTCTCAAATATCACCTAAAGAAATTTAGTGATTGTGGAATCTGAGTTGGAAGACATCTTGAAGGTCACCTAATCTATGCTGTGCTTGAGCAGGCTTCATTTTTACAACATCCTAACAAGTGGGTATACATTCTCCTCATCACGCAGGAAGAAATCTTAGATTTCATCAGCCATAGGTTTCTTTAGTCATTTCCTAACTCCTCCTCAAGTATTATTTTGCTTCCATGTTCATTGGCAAAGAGAACAATCTTTGGAGTGTAGAGGACAGATCAAAATGTATAAATGGGAATTTATGCCCAAGGTAGGAAATGAGATCATAAAAGAATCCCCAACTATATTTCATAAGTTCTAATCATTCGATCCAAATAGTATGAAAAAACCGGCTGACATTACCACTGAACCACTCTCAGCAATGATAGAATTATGAAGAATGGGAGAGGTTGCAGGATTGGAGAAAATCAAATTACTATATTCAAAAAAGAGAAAAGAATGGATTCTGCAAACTATAGGCCACTGCACCTGATTTCAAGTCCTGATAAAATTATGTAGCTAATGTATTAGATGACAATCAGCATCCAAAAATAACTTAACAAGTAAAAGGTTGGGTCAAATCTTGAAAAAATATTTTAAATAGAGCTAAATATAAAGCGTTATATTTAGATCCAAAAATTCAAATTCATGAGAGGAAAAATCTAGAGGTATTTTTTTTTCAGAAGAAGATCTAGGGGTATAATAAATCATCTCAAAACCAATACTAATTTATAGTGTGACATGGCAACCGAGAAAGCTAATGTAATTTTAATCTTCATTAAGATAGTCATCCTGATCAGTAAGAATAAATTTATATACACTCATTGTACTCTTCCCTAGTCAGACCACACTTGGAGTATTGGGTCCAACTCTGGGGTCACATTTCAGAAAGGATATTGCCAAGCTTAAAAGTGTTCAGAGGAAAGAAACTAGAAGGGGAAGAAAAATTAGTTCATGGCACATGGTGGAAAGGTTTAGCCTAGAGAATATAAGACTTAAGGAAGAACGTTATAGCTGTATTTGAAGAGTTGCTGTGTGAAAATGAGATTTGATTTATTCTACTTGGCCCCAGTGAGCAGAACAATAAATGAAAGCAGACTGGAGTATAAAAAGGGTCAGACTGAGTACATAGCTCTGACCCATGATGTCTGACATCTAAGAGGTATACGTCCTTCTCCAGTGCCATGCGGTGACTCCCTGCATCCACAAAATACCTGCTTCCACTGTTTCAACCAAATACAGGCAACCACCCCTGGAGGATTTAGGCCCTTCTCCGAGGGCATTACAGGTATGTTATTATTGCATCTTAAGTTAAGGGATATAGCCACTACTTTTCCTTTTCCTTCTCACCTACTTCCTCTCCATTTTCTTCTATCTCATGGATTTGAGTGTCCTGGGGGCTTTCTGTTGTACCAAAAGGTCATAGATCAGACACATTGGGGAGTGGGCTGCTCCTTCTCTGTGTCAGTTGCACTCCAAATATGAATAATTGGTGAACCAGCATTTATTAAGCTCTTACTGTGTGCCACACACACTGTGATAAACACTAGCCCTCTCTTTAAGGCATTCACTTTTTTTTTTTGAGGGGCAATAGGGGTTAAGTGACTTGCCCAGGGTCACACAGCTAGTAAGTGTCAAGTGTCTGAGGCCGGATTGAATTCAGGTACTCCTGAATCCCGGGCTGGTGCTTTATCCACTGCACCACCTAGCTGCCCCTAAGGCATTCACATTTTAATGAAAGGAAGGTAGAATGACAACATGAAAAAAATTTTACATATAAGATACATACAGTGTAAATGGAAGGTAGTCTCAAAGGTAAAGCACTAGCAATGGAGCTGGGGGACTCCTGAAGAAGGTGAGATTTGAGCTGAGTCTTGAGGAAAGCCATGGAATCCAGATATTGGAGGTAAAGAGGAAGAGAAGAGTATCAGCAAGAGGACAGTCAGTGAAAGGTATGGAGCCGGGAGATGGAGCATCATGATTGAGGAACAGCAAGAATTCTCCTCATCTGTAAAATGAATAAAATAAGAAACGTAATACTAATTTCCTAGTGTTCCTCTTAGGCTCCAGTGGGGCAATATCTTTAAAGTGCATCTCAAACATTCAAGTGCTCTATCAGCATTAGCTATTATCATTGCTATTATGCCCACATCTCAGGTGAGTTCCTCCCCAATTTGACCTGGCATTGCTCTCTCTCCCGATAGAAGCTCCTGTCTCTGGTAATTGGTCAGCCTCTGTCTCCTCCCCTCAAATGACTACACCGGAGGGCTTTATATCCCAAGATTTGAGGTCTACCACAGGGCTCTGGGAGTTGGGGGTGGGGAGATGTTTCTTCTTTCCTAAGTGTCAGAATTACTAATGATGACTCTGGTTTGAAATTGTGAAACAGAGAAATTTAGGCTTTTATAATCTGATTAATCCCAAAGTAGAATGGGTAGCTTTGGGAGAAGGTGGATTCCCCTGAGGTCTTCAAGCAAAGGCTGAATGTATTACAGAGGATTCTCTCCCAGGTATGGGTTAGATTAGCAGATCCCCATCAGCTCTAAAATTCTGTGATTCCTGCTCTCTTGGCTGAGTCAATTTAACTTGAGTGAGGCAGAGTGCCAGGGTTTTTGTGAGCTCTAATTCTAGCAAAACTTGGGGGATGGTATTTAATATCCCCTTTTCCTTTCTGGAACAGAACTGCTAATGAAAAGAGCTTTTACTTCTACTGTCATTATGGTGTGGTCGTTAGATTACTGGGCTCAGATTCAGAAAGACCTGGATTCAAATCCTCCCTCTGCCACTCATTACTTATATGATCTTAAGCAATCACAACTTCCCTGCAGCTCAGTTTCTTCATCAATAAAATGAAAAAACTGGATCCAAAGACATCCGAGGTTCTTTCTGTCAAAAGATCTATAACACTTTGAGTTTTGCCAAGATTTTGATGTATTCTGCCTATTGAATATAAGCATTGGACATTTTGAGGCCACACTGCTCCTTGACATAATTCTGGAAGGTAGGCAGTATTTATATGATTTTCATTTATATGTTAATTTACATTACATGTTACATGAAACTCAGACTATGAAAGATAAAATGACTCCCTCAATGTCATACACTAGAAAATATTTCAATTGGGATTTGAACTTAGGTCTCCTGATTCCAAGTCCAGTGATTTTTCTAATACATCATGGATTTGTTTGGTTTGGTTTTACTTAATTCAGTCAAGTGAGTTGAATTCATGTAGCTCAACTATATGATAACAACAACAAAAAACCCAAACATTTATATTGTACTTTAAAGTTTGCAAAGTACTTTAAATATATTATTTCCTTTGATCAGGTGCTCTCTTGCTATTTCACTACTTTTTGTTGGGACTTTTTTTTTTTCATATTTGCTCATCTGTCCCAACACCAAGATCTTTACACTTGGGTCCAAAAAGCCAATTTCATAGGGGAAATGTCTAGACGGCACTTTTTTCTCACAAAGATCTAAGAATATGAGTGATACTCAAAATTAATACTAATTCAAAGTGTGGCATGGCAACCAAGATAGCACTGATATGGAAAATGTTTATCTTATTGCCACCATATAAAAGTAGCTGTATAAACAACAGAACAAAACAAAGCCAAGACAATACAAGCCAACTCAGCTTTTTCCCTTGAATCCTCAGAAAGTATTATGATGTCATGTGACATACTTTAGAGGAAAATATTCCTTCCTAAACAATACCTCATGCTTCAACCATCTCTTCTAGTGTTAGAGTAGGATCGAGATATTCAAAGTGAAACAATAAGGAAATGAGGGATCAGGTAGTCACCCAAAGCATAGATTCATAGGCTCTAGAGTAGGAAAGGACCTTACAGATCATCAGGTCCAGTCTTTTAATTTTACAGATGAGGAAACTGAGGCCCAGTGAGATTTGGGGTTCAAAATCTTCTAATCTACAATGAAAGAAACTAAAGCAGAGCATCTAGGCAATAGACTTTATTAAAGGGTCCATTGTCCCCTCTACTGAAATGGACCTCAGTTCTTTCTCATGATCTGAGACTCCCCCTTTCTCCAGAGCTTTAGTTTTATAGTACTTGATGTCCAGAGATACAGAAGAGTCAAAGTAAAATATAGAATTCCATTGGTTGATAGAAGTTGGCCTTGATCCTTGGAGAAGGAGTAGAGAGAAATGAAGCATGGATGGTCACAGGATTGTCAAGGCAAGGGTCATCTCTGCTAAGTGGTCATAAGATGGATGTCTCCTTATACAAGAGAGAATGGTCTGGAGGTAAAAAAAAATAAATTAGGGGGCTTTCAATATCACGTCAAGACACCCCATCCATGCTGGACTTGGTCACAGTAATTAAGCAAAAGAAGGAAGAGTTTTGGAGTCTTGCCATCCTCTCACACATGTCGGCTTTGGTCCTATAGGCCAAAAAGGTGGAGGTCCTCTAGTGAGTATTCTTGTGGTTAGTCAAGTGAGCTTAATAACAGGATGGTAAATAGTGAACTTATAACTTGGAGTTTAAAATTGGTGGGGGGTTATTATAGGAAGAATTTATCTCATCTAATTACCCCAAATATATGTAAAATATATTACTATGTATAATTGCTATATTAATATTAGTTAATTAAACTGACTGAATGTCTATTAATGGAGAATTATAACATTAATAATCACTACCTTATGGAATTACACTAAATTGAATAATACTGATTGGAATAAAATAAGGAGAGAATAAATCATTCCTCTCAGAGGCTAGCCCAAAAATCACACAGGGTCTTGCATAGCTGGAATTCAAACCCAAGTCCTCTGACTACCTGGAGAAGGAAATGGCAAATCACTCTAGTACCTTTCCAAGAAAACCCCAAAATGGGTCCCAAAAGAATCAGACACACCTGAAATGAATGAACAACAATAACCTCTGACTACGAATCTGGTGTTCATCATGATACAATATTAGCTCCTCTTTGTAGGATGGAGTTGCTGTTTGCCCATACCACTTTCGACTGTGTCCCATCCTATAGGATGTTGTTTTTTTTCTCTGTTGTTATTGATATGATTGTGCGTTTTAATTTTACACCCTGCCCAAAAAAATGTATTAGATCCAAGAAGAAGGCCAGCAAGGCAGAGTAGGAGTGAAATAATACACTTCAGCGATCTTTATGGATTCCCAGGGCCCTGGAAATGCAAACACTTATTATTTTGACCTCCCTAACTCTGCCCATAACTGAAGGTATCATGGCTACTTAGAAACCAGGCTCAGTAATTGATACCATAAACTATCCACAGCAGCTCTCGCTAGAATGCATTTGGCTCCAGCTGCCGTCTCAACTTGCACTAATTCTCCAATGGAAAATGGACATAATTTCCTAAACAGAGCGCTCCCCAGATGAATGTCTCTCGGCAGGGCATTTCTGAATCCAACTTAGCATTTAGACTGGAAAATGTGCATAGTCTTCTTGTCTCTTCAGCCCAAATCCATTTGGAAGAGGGAATTTCCCTCTGGTTTGATAATGAAAGGAGTTAAGGCTCTGATGTTTGAGTGGAAGTAAGTTTGTGAAAGGCCTTGTGCCTTCCTGAGCTTCGCTTGCATTTACCTGAGGCTCTTCATCCCTGGGAGCCGGGAGAAAGAGCTCCCTTGAATCACCAACAGAAAAACTTTATGCAAGGAAAGTGGTGCAGTGGATAGAGCACCAGCCCTGGATTCAGGAGGACCTGAGTTCAAATCCGGCCTCAGACACTTAACACTTACTAGCTGTGTGACCCTGGGCAAGTCACTTAACCCCAACTGCCACACCAAAACAAACAAAACAAAAAACTTCATGCAGGGTCTTTCAGTTTTCTAGGATTGTAGCATAAAAAGAATAATGATGACACCACCAATAATAATAATAACAACTCACATTTATATGTGAATGCTTTAAAGAGGTAGCATAGGGGTAGCTAGGTGGCCCAATGGATAGAGCACCAGGACTGGAGTCAGGAAGATTAATTTTTCTGAGTTCAAATCTGGTCTCAGACACTTACTAGCTGTGTGACCCTGGGCAAGTCACTAAACCCTGTTTTCCTCGGCTTCCCATCTGTAAAATGAGCTGAAGAAGGAAATGGCAAACTACTCCTGTATCTCTACCACAAAACCCCAAATGCAGACACCAAGAGTTGGACATGACTGAAAAATTACCAAACAACAAGAAATGAGGGTAGTGGAGAGAGAGCTGGCCTTGTTTCTAGGAAGACTTTATTCAGGTCTTGGCTCTGATACATACTTGCTATGTGATACTGGGAAGTCAATTAATTTCTCAGTGCTCAAGGAAGCTTTCTAAGATCTATAAATTACAAAGAAAGTCCTGGCCTAAAACTGGAAAAGGAAGATCCTCACGAGAGGTTACCTATACTAATGAAATCATTGATTCAGTCTCTACCCTCTTAAGGTTTGCAAAATACTCTCCTCACCACAACCCTATTGGAGAAAATAGTGAAAATACTGCTATCCCCATGCTACAGACTTAAAAGCTGAGGGTCTGGGAAGTGAAATGGTTGGCACACAGTCACTCAGCTAATAATGACCAATGGAGTCAAACTCAGGTCTTCTGATTCAAAGTCCAGAGAGTTAGACACTAGTCTACTCTGTCCCACAGATTTGGTCATGATTGGAGGCAGAAGATTTGATTTGATGGTACCAGAGGATCACTTCTGGTCATTCCAGAGCATGGACAAGTAACCCAAAAGAGGGAAGGTGAAATGTTATTGTCACCTATCACAAAATCTGGGCTTGTCTGATTCCAATATGAAAGTTGGGAGAAGACAGCTCTAACCCTCTCCTTCTCAGAGACTGCCATTACATTTTTTCCAGTGTTTTATACAGTCTGCTCTCAACCCCACCATAATCTTATACCTGAATTTAACTCAGTAGCAGAGACCATTTTATTTTTCCTTTATATTCCCTATGCTGAGCAGAAAACCTTGAACATAGTTGGTACTTCATAGTATTAGATCAGATCCAATTGTTACCATGTATCGTGCAGAGATCAATGTCCTTAGAGTTTTATTTTTCCTTGATGACAGTATCCTCTTCATTCACTTTTCTTTCAAGCAGGAAAAGAAAGTTGACCTATTTTTCTTATTTAGCTTACTCAACTCTCTTCCTGGAGTGGTAGGCTTAAAGACAAGTCTTCTGGGAGACAGGTCTTCCTACACAAAACCAAATAACTATCCTCTATTTGGTAATTCTACATCAAACCAAAATCTCCTCAACCTTTCCCAACATCATATTTATTTTTCCTTGAGTCCTAACACCACCTAAACTGAGAGATTTCTTCATCTAGGAAAATAACTCAGCAATGATGGGGATAATCATTCTTTAGAAAAATCTAATATAAACCAAGCTTCTGTGAGTATCTTCAAACAAAACATAAGAGAGAACCTGAACCTATTTACAGGATCCAATATGTACATAGCAAGAGGTTGGGGCAACCTGAGTGGGATGCTGAGAGATTCAGCAGATGCCTTCACAACCAAGTGGCTGCTTACGTAATTATATTTCATTTGTATTGGCTCATGAGAAAGTTCAGAAACAATATAAAGCTGAGAAGGTTTGAAGCGTTTTTCAATTATTTATTTTCTTTTAGTGAAGTCAACACACATCTCTCAGGTGGTTCCTCTTTGCCCAGAACTAGTCTAGGTGCTATGGTGAATATAACGAGAATAAAATGAGATGAAGTATATGATGGAAATAATACTAGATTGGGCATCAGGAGAATGGGTTACTGCTTCTTCTTTCCCAGCTAGCTACCTATATGACCTCAAACAAGTCACTAAATTTATGTGTTCTATCTACAGGACAGAATGAGTAATACATGTCTTTGCTACTTCTTCCTTATGAGGACCCAATAAAATAATAACTATTAAGATTCTGAAAAAGTTAAAGTACTACAGAATAGAGTATTAGTCTAATCTGTAAATTTTAACTGTTTGATCTGAGAAATTATAACTAACTTTCTAATCTGTAACTTTGTCTTTCCCACTAAGCCAATCTCTGTAAAATTTTAGCTATCTATCTGGCTAGCTATCTGTGGGGCTATAGGCTGTTAGCTGCCTAAGTCAGTCTGTAAGGGCCATTTTTAAAATCCCCCAACTGCTTCTCCCAGACTGATAAGAAAATGCCTCTTTTCAATTAAAGCAAAAACCAGGGTTTATTTATAAGAATAAACTTAGAGATAAACTTAGAAAAGTAGGAATATAGGACCTGTAAAATCCTTCCACCAGACCCTCTGCTTCTCTCTATCCCCTTGCGCATTTCTTGCCTATGGGTGTGTCTGGTGGCTGTCACCACCTCCCCCCCCCTCCCCTTCACTCTAGCTCCCCTGTGTCTCCTTGCATCTCCGTGACTCCACCCATCTCCATGCACTTGGTCCTTTCTCCAGCCATTCCCTCTTAGCTGTCTTCACTACATCCCCCTTCACTTGGTCTTCACTCTTCTCACTGCCTCCTTTCTCCATAGTGTTTCTCTGCATCTCCTGTCTCAGTCCTCCCTTTTCACTGTCCACCCCCTTGTCTCTAGCTTACCTGCTTACACTTAGAACCCCCGAGCTGCATCTCCTTTCTCAGTCTTCTACCAACCACTGCTCCTCTTCACTACCTCTTCTCACTCTCCCTTCCTACATCTCCACCCCCCAGGCTATATAACCCTTCTTTCTCTCAGAAACCTCGGGCTGGGCTGCCCACACACACCAAGCTAATTTGTTGGCACCCCCAGGGCGGGCCCAAGGCCAGTGGGGGCATTAAGCCTTTATGTGGGGTGCTCCCAGAGCTGGGGGCTGTGTGGAGGAAACTGGCATGTGCCTGAGGCCCTTTGTGCACTTCCGTGCTGAGCGGAGCATGGGTGCGGGAGGCTTATATGCCTGGGGCAGTTTTAGGGAGAGCAGTTGCACTGGGGGAGGGGTGGCCTGTTCAGGGCGCCCAAGGCTAATTTTAGCCACTTACAAATCAAACAATCAACAATATTTTTAAGCACCTACCATGTTCCAAGTTCTCTACTGGGTGCTTGGGAATAAAGATAGAAGGAATGAAATAAACCCTACTCACAAAGAGTATCTATTTAAATTGGGGATATGTGGTACATGATTTAGACCTAAAGGGTGATACCATAAGCAAATTAGGAGAGGAAGGAATAGTTTACCTCTCAGATCTATAGAGAAGGGAACAACTTATGACCAAACTATGAAACTATGAAATAGAGAAACTATGAAATGCAAAATGGATCATTTTGATTATATCAAATTAAAAAGGTTTTGTACAAACAGAAGCAATGCAGCCAAAATTAAAAGGAAAGCAGAAAGCTGGGAAACAATTTTTATAGCCAGTGTTTCTGATAAAGGCCTCATTTCTAAAATATATAGTGAACTAAATCAAATGTATAAGAATACAAGTTATTCCGCAATTAAGAAATGGTCAAAAGATGTGAACAGGAAATTTTCAGATGAAGAAATCAAAGCTATCTATTGCCATATGAAAAAATACTCTAAATCTCTATTGATTAGATAAATGCAAATTAAAACAACCCGGAGGTGCCACCTTGCACCTATCAGATTGGCTAATATGACAAAAAAGGAAAATGGTAAATGTTGGAGAAGCTGTGGAAAAATTGGAACACTGGTGGAGTTGTGAACTGATCCAACCATTCTGGAGAGCAATTTGGAACTATGGCCAAAGGACTATGGGGTTGTGCATACATTTTGACCTAGTGATACCACTACTAGGTCTGCATCCCAAAGAGATCACTACAAAAGGGAAAAGGACCCACAAATACAAAAATATTTATAGCAGCTCTCTTTGTGGTGGCAAAGAATTGGAAATCAAGGGGATGCCCATCAATTGGGGAATGACTGAACAACTTGTGGTATATGAATGTAATGGAATACTATTGTGTGATCAAAAATGATGAACAGGCAAATTTCAGAAAAACCTGGTAAGACTTAATTAGACTGATGCTGAGTGAAGTGAGCAGAACCAGGAGAACATTGCATACAGTAACAGCAGCATTGTATGATGATCAACTGTGCTAGACTTAGCTCTTCTCAGCAATACAATGATCCAAGACAATTCCAAAGGACTCATGCTGGAAAATGCTCGCCATATCCAGAAAAAAGAACTGCAGGATCTGAATGCAGATTGAACTATGCTGTCTCTACTTTTTTTTTTTTCCTATTTTGAGCTTTTCCATTTTGTTCTGATTCTTTCTCAACAAGACTAATTCAGAAATATGTTTAATGTGACTTTACATATATAACATATTAGATTTCTTTTGGTCTTGGGGAGGGGGGAAAGGGAGAGAGGGAGAAAAATTTGAAACTCAAAATATTTTTTAAAAAATGTTGAAAATTATCTTTACATGTAACTGGGAAAAATAAAATGCTATTAAGATTCAAAATAAAAGAAAATTTAAAACATTTTAAAAAATAAATTGGGAAGATGATTGTTGTTAGACATGGTCTCTACCTTTGTAGAAATTATAGCCCTTTGTGGGGAGATGAAGTTTCTTTATCAACATAAAAACAACTGGGGAAAACACGAGATTATGTATGATCAAGTGAAACATTGTGTAGTACAGATTGTAAGCACTGTGGGAGATAAAAGTTGGGAGTTACTGGTGAGACTGAGAGGAAATATCATGGTTTAATGGAAAGAATATTGAATTTGGAGTCAGAGATCCCAAGATCAAATCTTGGCTCTTCCATTTACTACCAGTGAGAGTATGAGCAAGTTATTCTGAAAGTCAGTTTCTTTATTGTAAATAATAAACTAGATGACTTCCAAGGTCCCTGACAGCTCTAAATCTATGAATTGATAAATGAATGAATGATAAATTACTTATTAAGAACTTACTGTGGGTAAAACAATGCTAAGCACTGGAGATGCAAATATAAAATCAAAGACAATTCTACCTTCAAGATCAGACATAAAAGAAAATGGTGGCCAGGAAGGAGCATTTCATTTTGAAAAGTAACAGGCATGGATAGTGAGGATAAGAAAGTACCATCTATCAAATAATTTCCTTTCCAATGAATAAAGATGATGGATTTTTAAAGTTTGCAGAAGTCCTGGATATTAGCAATCTGAACATGCGCTATAGAGCATGCATGCATGTGTGCGCACATACACACATATATACACACAGAGCTGTTTTTGTTGGGTTTTTAGGGCAATTGTTCATTTGAAATTCCCTCAGTTAGCATGGTTGACTTCCTAGCCTCATATCCCACATTAACCACAGGCCACATGTGCTTTGAAAAACAAAAAAACAAACAAAAACAAAAAACCCAGGGGAGACTCAGCCCTTCCATTGTGGCACAGACTTCATTGTCTTTTCTGTGGAATGAAATCTAACATTTGTGCCAGCATCTCCTCAGGATTCCTCTTTGGTCTGTGGTAAGCACTCCTGAGTGACAGCTTCCTGTGGCTAAATCCCCTTTGTCCAGAGGAAGAATGCATCCCTTTTGCATTCTTGGGCTTTCTGCTGGAAGCGAAGTTTCTGATAGGAAGTTGGGACTCACCAGAGTTGACTTTCTAAACTTCAGAGGACCCTTCTGGTTTGAAGCCCCTCAAGGCCACTTCAGCTCTGTTTCCCAGGGAGGAGAAAGGTCAAAGACAGAGCCAAATTGCTAGGTAGACTGACAAGGGAGCTGGCTAAAGAAGAAAAGGGTATCTCTCTTACTTGACAGTACCAGGTGCCTCTGGTAGCCTGAATCTTCCTTAGGTACCATCAGGTTGTGTCACTTGGAAGACTAGTGAATCATGTGGGTAGCACAATTCTGTGGCTGAGTACAAATCTGTTGCAGTATTGGCTACTTTCAAATGGGTCATTCTTCAGGGGGGCCTTGGTTCTCACCTAATTGCTTAGCTTTAAAGTGGAGATGTCAAACTCACTTCCCAAAAAACCCTCCCCAATGTCCCAAACCAGATTAAAATGTAATGACAAAACAAATAAAAGGACAATACAACATAGGTAATGTTAATCTGTGGTTTTCTATGTTGCTACAAGGACCACAGGGATCCCTTTCTTCTTGACAGTACTTCTCTAAGGGACACACTTTAGAAAACTCAAAAATGCTACAATAAACATTGCCATGGAACCCAAAGGAATCAGCCCAGATAGTGGGAGCAGTAATTCCCTCATCAGTTCTGATTATTCTCTGTCCATCAAACAGAGAATGAGTATTAGATCTTCAGTCAGTAAGCTAGCCTGTTAGTCAACAAGTATTTGTTAAGTGCTTATTATACGCCACACACTGCACTAAGCAACAGAGATTCAAAGAAAGTTTAAAATAATAGATAGATGATAGATGGATAAATAGATAGATGGGGGGGCCAGCTAGATGGCGCAGTGGTTAAAGCACCGGCCCTGGATTCAGGAGTACCTGAGTTCAAATCCGGCCTCAGACACTTGACACTTAATAGCTGTGTGACCCTGGGCAAGTCACTTAACCCCCATTGCCTAAAAAAAAAAAAAAGATAGACAGGCAGATATACAAATAGATAGATAGTTGCCATCCTCAAGGAGCTCACATTCTAATAGGGAGATAGCATGCAAACAAATACATATATGCAGTATAAATGGGAGGATATCTGAGAGGGAAGGGTACCAGTAAGATGGATGGGGTGGGTAGAGTGGAGTAGGAAAGGCTCCTTATAAAAGGTGGGATTTGAACTAAGTTTTGAAGGAAACCAGGAAAGCCAGGAGGTGGAAGTGAGGAGGAAGAGCATCCAAGGCATGGGGAACAGCCAGTAAACAGGCTGAATGGATGAGGAACAGTAAGTAAACTAGTATTACTGACTTGTAGAGTACATGGAGAGGAATAAAATATAGTAAGACTGGAAAGGTAGAAAAGAAGCGGGCTGTGAAAGGCTTTAAAAGCTGAATAGAGGATTTTATATTTGATCCTGGAGTTAATAGGGAGCCACTGAGTTGATTGACAGGACGGCAGAGGTGATATGGTCAGGCCTCCACTTTGTTTGGGAAGATTACTTTAGGCTCAGAGTGGCGGATGAACTGGAGGAGGAGAAATGAGGCAGTGTGACCAGTCAGAAGACCATAGTAATACAGGCCTGAGAGGATGAATGTTTTTGTTAGTGTGGTGACTGTGTAAGTGGAGAGAATGAGAGATGCCGTGAACATAGAAATGACAAAACTTAGTGACAGATGAAGCTGAGGATGACATTAAGGTTATGAGTCTGGATGACTGGGAGGAAGTAGTGGTCATGACAGGAATGGGAAAACTGATATGAGAGGATGGGTTAGGAGGAAAAAGAATGAGTTCTGTTTAGGACATGTTGAGTTTGAGATGTGGGTGGGACAAAGCTCAAACTGGTGAAATAAAACTGGAAATGAGAAGAGAGATTAGGACTAAACCTGTAGATCTAGGCATAGAGATAATCATTGAAACCATGAAAATTAACGAGATCACCAAAGGAAATAGTATGGATCAGGGGGCTGGCCATTTCTGCCTGGGGGTCAAATCTGACCAGCATCCTGTTTTTTGTATGGCTCTGAAGCTAAAAAGGATTTTTTCCATTTTGAAATAAAGTTTTATTATATTTTAATATGTAAAACCATTGTTAGCTCAAAGCCAGCACAAAAACAAAAACAAAAACCCAACATGGAAGACATTTGTCCATTTCTGTAGAGGGAGAAGGGAAGAGGGTCAAAGATAGTCTTGAAGAACACTCACTGGGTGTAAACTAAAGAAAGATTCAGAGAGGGAAACTGAGAAGGAGCAGTCATCTGAGAGTAGAGCCATAAGAAAGTAGTATCATAAAAACCTAGAGAGGAGAAAGTATCCAGGACAAGAGGGTGATCGTGTTTGCAGAGATCAGCAGAGAAATTAATAGATTGGGAAGAATTGAAATTTATGGAATATAGGGGGTGATCTGCGGGAGAAGACCCCGTGGAATGCGATCGCTTGTACATGTAGATGGGCTTGTCTTGGCAAGGAGATGGTCCACGTCTTTACATGGTAGTGGAAGACACATGAGTAGGTCATAGGAATCGAGTAGACTGAGGAATTGGTCATAGGGTATTTAAGAGAGTATCAAACTGTATGTTTAAGTCCTGTAGTATGAGGGTAGCAGTTGGGGTAGAGAAAGGGGCTTTGAACTCATTGTGGAAGGAAGGAGAATGTCCTAGGGATTGGCTAATAGAATCTTCATTGGATAACAAATTTGGATTGAACGAACCTCAAAGAAAATGTGGTTACTGATTCATGGAAATAATGAGAAAGTTTGGAAATGGTAAATAAGGAACAAAGAATATTCTGACCCCAGACATGACCAGTGCCAGTCAAGGCTATGAGTGAAAATGCAACCAGTATTTCAAAGGGTGGTCAGGAATGCAGTGTCATCTGGAGGGAGCCAGGGCTCAGTGAGAATCCAGAGACAGAGAGTGGGAAAAGAAGAGGTTTAAGATAAAAGCAAATTGTGTGTGTGTGTGTGTGTGTGTGTGTGTCTGTCTGTCTGTCTGTCTGTTTTAACTATGGAGCAGGTATTCCAGAAAGTACAGTGGAAAAGGAGGTTAGATTTGGTGTGGTCATTTGGGAGTTAATTCTGAGAGGGATGGAGCAAGGGAGTAGTCAGTGATGGATAGGGAATCAGGTTTGTACAATGACAACCAGAGGTTTAGAATCACTGGTATGGGGGCAGATTATGGAGTATGACAGGGTAAGAATACACAAATTATTGAGGAATGAGTCCAGGCAGAGTGCCAATAGCTAGAGAGATCTACTAAAGGAGTTGGGTGATTAGACTATTCAAGGCCCTCCCTTGAGGTCCAACCTTTTAAGAGATAGAGATGTTGAGTCTCTGGGCCAACTTACAAGCAGAAAGTAAGATTATGGCCTCGGGGAGTCTGAACAGGAGGTAGGAGCTGGAAATTCTAGGTGGCTTTGATCCCTAGAAGGCCCCCAGAGTGCTGAAGAAATTCCCAGAGCAGAGAAGCCACAGGCAAGGATAATGGGGAAATTACTACCTGCAGTCCCTACTGTGAAGGATTGTTGGTGAGGCTCCTTTGTTGTTGAGTTGTTCAATGGTGTCTGGACCATAGCACACCAGGCCCTTCTGCCCCCCACTATATCCCAAAGACTATGAGGCACCAATGTTATATAAATGTCAAGGGTTTTTTGTATTTTTTAAGGGGGGAAGGTTTGTCTGTTTTTGTTTTTTGTTTTGTTTTGTTCTGTACATGAAATTATTCAGCCTGGGCAATTTCTTCTAATCATATAGATTGTCAATTCACTGTAAAAGATAATCCTAGAGACTTGCCTGAAGCACCAAGAAACCTTGTTCATAATCACACAGGCAGGATGTACCAGAAGCAAGACCTGGACCCAAGTTTACCTAACTCTAAGGTTAATCGACACTCACTGCCCCTCAAAAGTCAACTGTTATTATTTGTATCCCCCACAATACAAAGCTGAGCACAGGATATCATCTCATACCAGGACTCAAAAACAGCAGGACTCAAACTAAGGCCTCCTTACTTCAGGACCAGCAGACTTCTCACTGCCTCCTTAGCTGCCTCAATCAAGTGTGGGCTCAGGAAGTACATGTTGATTTGATTTGACTTCAGAGAAGTTTGTCATGGCATGATGTGGAAGTTTCCCTGGATTCTGAGACAAAGGATCAGGGTTTGAATCACAGCTCTTCTAACTCCTTCCTGCCTGCCATCGGGCAAGCTGCTTCACCTCTCATCTAACTTTCCTCGTACAGTGAATGAGGGGTTTAGACTAGATAAACCTTCTGGCTCTAAATCAATGATTCTGTAAGTGGGTCTCTTATAGTCTGTGTGTGTGTGTGTGTGTGTGTTTCCCTCCCTCTCCTTTTCTCTCTCCCTCCTTCTCACTGTCTCTGTCTCTGTCTCTCTTTCTGTCTCTGCCTCTCTGTCTTGCTCTGTCTCTTTCTGTCTTAATACAATTATAAGCAGAAAGAAAAGCCTTTCCTGCCCTCAAGTAGCTTACATTCTTTTTTTGCTTGTTTGCTTGTTTTGTTTGTTTTTTTGTGGGGCAACGGGGGTTAAGTGACTTGCCCAAGGTCACACAGCTAGTAAGAGTCAAGTGTCTGAGACCGGATTTGAACTCTGGTACTCCTGAATCCAGGGCTGGTGCTTTATCCACTGCGCCATCTAGCTTGCCCCCAAGTAGCTTACATTCTAATGGGGATGACACTGCATAAAAAAGAACTGAAAAGGAAGTGTTAGGAATCTACCCCCATAGAGTCAATCTGTAGAGAGAGACCTGTGGAGATGAGTAGTAGTGTAGCCTGAAAATGAGTAAAGACATGCTTGGCTTGGACATCTTCCTTAAAATGGAAGTTCTACAAGAAATTAGTCAAGCGGAGGGACAGGCCCCAGGGCAGAAGGATACTTCTATTTTTTTTTTTTTTTTGGTGAGGCAATTGGGGTTAAGTAACTTGCCCAGGGTCACACAGCTACTAAGTTTCAAGTGTCTGAGGTCAGATTTGAACTCAAGTCCTCCTGAATGCCGGGATGGTGCTCTATCAACTGCGCCACCTAGCTGCCCAAGATACTTCTAATTTGAGAAGTAGTCCAGGAATGGAGTGAGCTTCCAGGAGAAAGAGATTTCTATGCAGAGAAAGTCCAGAAGACACCCTGGGGAAGAATGTAGACATGATTGGCCTGGATCTCTTCCTTGCCCTCTTGCTCTCCTTCACTTCTCTTTAATCTCAAGGGTCCAGTGTTGTTATGTTGGCCAGCTGGCAAGGGGAGCCAAGGTCCCCTGATACAATGGCGTAGCCTTTATCCAAAAGTCATCGGGCAGGCTTATCATTCTCAAGGCAGTGGTTCTCAGCTGGTTGTCACACAAGAAACAAATTGATTAACACATTCAAACTAAAGTGTTAATTACTATTAATAGCTTAACTTGTTACTTCTCCCAGGAATTCTGGCTCAAAAAATAGAGTAACTGCCTTAATTGAAAGGAATAAATCTCTAATGGTGAGAGTTCAGGCATCAATAGTCTGACCAGGGAACTATTGGAGAGGAAGAAGGCCTGCCCGGTTTCCCTCAAATCAGACCATGTAGAAAGAGAGTAATCCCGGTTACAAATGAAGTAGCCATTCACCTCATCACCCAAGAAATCAAGCTTAGCACCCTCAACCTCCAGAACCCGAATTCTTTAATTTATGACCCAACTAGGTTTTAGGTAGGGACTGGATTAGCTACAGTTCAATGTAGTACTGGTTTTAGAGTCAAGAGGACAAAGCACTTATTGTCTGCAGTCAATTCAAATCTCTCAAGATCTCAATTCCCTTAGGTCTTCTCTTTGTGACTTTAGCAGTTTCCATGAGTTTAATTATAATCTCTATGCAGATGACTCTCAGGTCTATTTATCCAGCCTCAATCCTTCCCTTAGAGCAGCTAGGTGGCACAGTGGATACTGACTAGCTGAGCAAGTCACTGAGCACCTCAGTTTCCTCATCTGTAAAATGAGCTGGAGAAGGAAATGGCAAATCACTCCAGTATCTTTGCCAAGAAAACCCAAAATGGGGTCACAAAGAGTCAAACACAACTAAACAACAATCCTTCCCTTAAAACTTCAGCTTCCAGGGCAGCTAGGTGGCACAGTGGATAGAGCACCAGCCCTGGATTCAGGAGGACCTGAGTTCAAATCCGGCCGCAGACACATGACACTTACTAGCTGTGTGACCCTGGGCAAGTCACTTAACCCCCACTGCCCGGCAAAAAAACAAAACAAAACAAAAAAAACTTCAGCTTCCCATCACCAATTGCCTATTGTATATTTCAAAGTGGATGTATGGAAAATATCTCAGACTCAACATATCCAATACATATCTTTTTTTTTTTTTTTTTTTTTTTTGCCAGGCAGTGAGGGTTAAGTGACTTGCCCAGGGTTACACAGCCAGTAAGTTTCAAGTGTCTGAGGTCGGATTTGAACTCAGGTCCTCCTGAATCCACAGCCAGTGCTCTATCCACTGCACCACCTAGCTACCCCTGCAATACGTATCTTAAAGCTAGCTACCTCCTAAATTTTGCTGAATCCTACTAAGGAGTAGGATACCCCAAGATAAAACACAGGGGCTTGATTTCTTTTACACCAAATGCTAATTACACAAAAGGGCACTGCAAAAATTAGTGAGTACATTCATTTCTCCAAGCAAATAAACAAAAATCAGAAATTGATTTATAGATTTGAACATACCAGAAAATACACAAAAACATGTGAGGTTTTCTTAGGTAGGGGTGAGACAAGATCTCACTTCAACAAGAGAAAAGACTGGATCTCAATCAAAGGAGAAATTTCCCAAAGTCTCTAGGGAGGCAAGCTGGAAAATGGAAATACATTGAAAAACCAGTTTCCCCTTCATATATTTTGGAGTCTTTCTCTTTCTTCTCCAGGGAATTAGTCACAAAGAGTCTGGAAACACCTGCGTCTTTCTTAAAGGAAGGAAAATTAACAATGTTTCTTTTTGCAAAAGCTCTCCCATCCCACACCTAGTCATACAGAAATGCTTGAGTATCCTCCCCATCAATTAGGAGAGTTCCAAGTAAAATACTCCAGGTTTGGCTAGAAGCCCTGGTTAGGAGACTTAAGATGGACTTAGGTCAAAGAGTGGAGATTTTCACTATGATGAGCAAGTGGATCACTGGAGACCTGCTAGTAGAATGTGAGCTTCCTGAGATCAGAGATTGCCTCCCATTGGTATCTGTGTCCATAGGCAACTCCTAGAAAGGTGTCTGTAACATAGTAGATGCTTGATAAATGCTTGTTGCCAGAGAGTGTGAGCCCCATGGGAAACTGATACCACCAGAGCAGCTGTTACTCGTTTTGATTCAACAAAAACTTGCTAGCTACGGTTATTGCTGAAGAACTTTTTAGTTACATATGGGGGATTTTGGGGTTTTTGTTTTTGTTTTTTTGGGTTTTTGTTCTGTGTATCTGTGTTTATTTTCCCTTTTGAGGGAAGGTTCAACCTGGCTGCCCTCCATCTTCTTAAAGTTTCAATCTACCCAAGGAAGTAAGAGGTTCTCCCACGATGCTTATTAACTCCAGTGCATCTAATTATCCTCTGTACAGTTGGGTAGGTTTGAATCGCCTGACCTCCCCATGTCAGTTTATGGGTTTTAAACGTTTGACAGCTGCAATTAGCTGTAATTAGAAAGGATTAAAACCATCCATCAGGCAAGTTTTATAGATAGACCCAGACCAGTCTTATATCTTCATTGGAGAACAGCCATGGAGGAACAATATAGTGTAGTGGCAAAGAGCAAGGCAATCCAGGACCAGAAGATGGGGGTTCAAATCCAGCTTCTGGTATTTACCAGCTAATCTGACCTTGAGCAAATCACCGCCCTCCCTTCTCTGGCTTGCTATTTTCCTCAGATGCAAAGGGAGGGGGGTAAATTAGAATTTTAAAAATCCCTTACACTGTAAAATCTCTGATGAAGATGCCCTGGATGGAAACACACACACACACACACACACACACACACACACACACACACACACACACACACACCTCATAAGAAAGACAGACGGTAAGAGAAAAAAGCTAGATTCCTTATTTCCCTATTGGCAAGACAAAGGGAAACACTCTGGTGCTGTGCTTTTGTTGTGGTTTATAAATAATTAAATGTACAGGGCTGAAATCCATCGAGATGGAGTTCGACAACAACAACGACAACAACAAAAAACAACCTTTAAAAAAACAACAACAATGCCCAATCATGGAGGAGGAAGAGTCTGTAATCCCAGCTGCAAATGCTCACCAGGAGTTCCGGTATAATGAGCCTGGCTTCACAGCACATTATCAGCTTTTGTTTACCTAACTGTGTGACAATGTATCTTTATGCATGTCGGCATAGGGCCCACATTTGCTGTTCATTAATTAGCATCTTCTCTGTTAGCTAGGCTTCAGGAGAGATTTCCTCTAATTTGATAAACAGCTGATTGTCCCCTTGCAGTCTTTAATAAGGATTGAACAGGATATCTGGTCAGGGAGGACTCGGTGTTCCCAGGGTTCAAAGAAAAAGAGCATCAGGAAGGCAGAGAAGGCAAAAAGCCGCAGAGAGAAGGGACAAAGGGAACTACACCCCACCACACAATCAAGTTACTTACCTACTATGTGAAAGGAATAGAAAGAGGATTTTCAAAAGTCCAAACTCTCAAAATAATTTATATTCTAGATTTACAACTAGATGGGAAATTGGGATGGGAGAAGAAGTTCCCTAGCTTTATAGATCTCCCTTCAGTGTTTGGGATTTTTTTTTTTTTTTTTTTTTTTTTGGTGAGGCAATTGGGATTTAGTGATTTACCCAGGGTCACACAGCTAAGTAAGTGTTAACTGTCTGAGGCTGGCTTTGAACTCAGGTCCTCCTGAATCCAGGGCCAGTGCTCTATCCACAGCGCCACCTAGCTGCCCCTCCCTTCAGTGTTAAGGAAACTGAGGACTAGGCAGGCTGAGTCATGTAAGATCACTGACACAGGCAGTGAGTGAAAGAGATAGGATTTGAATCCAGCTCCTCTGATTCTTACATTACACTGTGCCACTTTGTCCTTCGGTGCCCATCGAATTAGGGACCACAGTTGGAACTGGTCAAATTGGCCCATGGCATCAGACTTTCCTAAAACAAAGATCAGACAACATTCCCTTTCCTCTGTGGTCCCTTGCCACTTCCTGGCAAACTCCTTGGCCTGACATTTTCAAAGCCTTCGAAGTCTGGCTCCCACCTACCTTTCCAATTTCCCTTCTTGTTGCTGCTCCCCTTCCCCAGGCTCTCCTCCAGTCCAGCTGGCCTGCTAGCCTTCCCTCATACACAACATTCCATCTTCTTTCTCTGTGTCTGAGGGATCCTCCCTGTACACAGCTCTGCCTCATAGAATCCCTAATGTCCTTCAAAACACAGCCCAGCTGCCACCTCCTAAAAGAGGCCTTTCCTGGTCCCTATCTGCTTGGTATATACATATAAGCTCCCTGAAGGCAAAAACCTTTGTCTTTGTATGTCCAGCACCTGACACAGCGCCTTGAACTTAGAAGGTTCTTAACATATGATTCATGAATTGAAGTGGAGTTGAGTTGAAATGAGGCCCAGACCCCATAGAAGCTTCTTTTTGTGTCTAGATCAGAGCAGGGAAAAGCAGGAGCAGAACAGGTTGTGTCATTGGGTGAGGATTGATTTCTTTGTGATACTTCAAAATAGAAGTTTCTGGTCTATGAAAGGTACTCCCTAGATAATTCTGTAAGGGCCCTGCAGCTTTTGCCTGGAAAAAATCCATTTACTGTATCCTCCTGGGAGCTCCCTCATACACTGTGAGACCTGACCCACAGTTCCTCTTACTATTCCTGAGTTCTTTTTGTATCATGTGGGGCTCTGAAACTCTTCTGTCTCTTCCTTCCCTCCTTTACCTCTCTACTTCCCCTCATTCCCTCCCATATATCCTTCCTCTCCCCTTCTCTAACTCTACTGTCTCCCCTCCCTCCAATATCCTCTCTCTTTTCCTCCTCTCCTTTTCACCTTTCCTCTCTCATTCTCTCCCTTCTCCTCTTTCCATTCACCTCTCCTCTGTCTCTCCCCTTTCCTCTTTTCCTTGCCTCCAAACTTTCTCCATTCCTTCCTTCCCTTTTCCCCTCCTCTCATTTCTCCTATCCTTCAATTTCCTCTCCTCTCTTCTCCCCTTTCTTCCCTTCTCTCCTCTCTCCTCCTTTTCCCTCCGTCTTCCTCTCCTCTTTGCTATTCTCCTTCCTTCCCACTTTCCCCTTCCCCCTCCTCTCCTCTCCCCCCAGACCTTCCTCTGCTCTGCTATTCTTGGCACAAGAACCTTCCTCCGTCCAGACAGCTGCCCCCTCTATCCCCTCCTTCCCAGCTCTGACCTGGCTTTATTAATACATCCATCCAGTGCCCATCACAGTGAGGGAACATGGTGATGTTGCCATTTTTAGCCACATCTAGGATGAAATGCCAACTAAATCACAGAAAAACCCTGTCGATGCAAAAACCATAGCACTAAGGCACCTAGGGCTTGGGCTGGTGAGGCCCTCAGCTTCAGGCCACACACCAGAGAGGCCTCCGGCCTTGCTTCCTTTCCTCTCTAATGTCTCACTGCAGAGGCCAGACCCCGCAGGTGCTGGAAGGCAGTTACACAGCTGTTGTTAAAAGGAGTCATCTCCCACATCCAGAAGCTTGGGAATGTGGCAGCGAGGGATGCCAAGCATCGGCTTTGGCTTCTGTGCTGGTGGTGACATCTACTTCCCTCTGCTAATTTCGAAAATTAAAGTCTGAAGTGAGCCTGGGGAGGTGCTAGGTCTCATCAGATCTTGAACAGTCCCCCTCATCCTCTGGCAACACTTCCATGTCCTAGTACTCATGGGGTCACATATTTAAAGCTGGAAAGGTCCTTCAAATTCATTTAAGGAGAAACATGACAGTGAGAAACTCTAGGTTTAAAGAAAGAAGGTTCAGACATCTCCTCATGCAACTTTTGGACTTTTTCTGTTTTTTGGTTTTTGGTTTTGTTTTTGGTTTTTTTTGGTGGGGCAATGAGAGTTAAGTGACTTGCCCAGGGTCACACAGATAGTAAGTGTCAAGTGCCCGAGGTTGGATTTGAACTCGGGTCCTCCTGAATCCAGGGCTGGTGCTTTATCTACTGTACCACCTAACTGCCCTTTGGGACTTTTCTGACCTACTTCTCACCACCCCACACTCTTTTAAGCTTATTTTTATGTACTGTCTCCCTCAATTAGATTGTAATCTCCTTAAGGGCATTTTTATTTTTTGGATTTGTTTTCCCAGCACTTATTGCAGTGCCTGGCACATAGTAGGCACTTACTAAATGTTTATTGGCTATTGACTGATTGTATAGCTTTGAATACTCATCACCTCTTTGGGCATTCTCTTTACAATGGAGTATGGATAGGGGCAGCTAGGTGGCACAGTGGATAGAGCACGGGCCCTGGATTAAGGAGGACCTGAGTTCAAATCCAGCCTCAGACCCTTGACACTTCCTAGCTGTGTGAGCCTGGGCAAGTCACTTAACCCCAATTGCCTCACCAAAAAAAAAAAAGTTACATCAAAATGGAGTATGGATTTACTCTTTCATTTCAATGAACTAGTCTAATCTTCCCAGTTTACAGATGAAGAAACTGATGCTGAAATGTGATAGTAATAATAGTAATAACTAGCATTTCTACAGTGCTTTAAGATTTACAAAACACTAGTGGGTGTAAGTTTATAAATACATGTGTGTATTTATTATGTATGTATACACACACACACAGTCCTATGAAGTAGATGTTATTACTATCCCCTTTTTACAGATGATAAAGCTGAAGCCTAGAGAACTTAAGTAACTGTCCTAGGGTCATGCAGCTAAGTGTCTAAGGTAGGATTCAAACTCAGGTCTTCCTGACTTTAAGTCCTACACTCTATTCACTACTCAAAACTTCTTAAACTGTGGGCCATGACTCCATATGGTGTTGTGTAACTGAATGTGGGGGTCATGAAAAATTTGGCAACAGTAAAAGATTATGTATACCTATTTTATATACCCGGGGTCACATAAAAATTTGGGGGGGCAAAAAAGGGTCACAGGTAGAAAAAGGTTAAGAAGTCCTGAAGTGGGGGCAGCTAGGTGGCACAGTGGATTAAAGCACCAGTCCTGAATTCAGGAGGACCTGAGTTCAAATCTGGCCTCAGACACTATAATTTCTAGCTGTGTGACCCTGGGCAAGTCACTTAACCCTCATTGCCTCAGCAAAAAAACCAAAAAGAAGTCCTGAAGTACATTACCTAGCTACCAAATATTACCAATAAACTCCAGTAGCTTCCTATTACTTTTAAATTCAAATAAAATCCCCTTTGTCTGTCACTTTGGGGGTCCTTCAAAACATGACTCCAGCTCTTCACACATTCTATGGTCCAAAGAACTGTCCTTGCTGTTCCTCACCCATGTCACACCATCTTCCATCTCTCTGCAGCTGCACTGGCTCTCTGCAATACTAAAACACATTGCTTCATCATCTCCACTTCTTAGAATCCCTAGTTTTCTTCAAAGGTCAACCCATGGATAACCTTCTACATGAGGCTTTTATCATTCCCCTATCCCCTTCTCCTTGGAGTGCTTCCCCTCCCTAAAATTTATCATGTATTTTTTTTATAGCTTTTTTTTTTTTTTGGTGAGGCAACTGGGGTTACGTGACTTTGCCCAGGGTCACACAACTAGTAAGTTTCAAGGGTCTGAGGCTGAATTTGAACTCAGGTCCTCCTGAATCCAGTGCCAGTGCTCTATCCACTGTGCCACCTAGCTGCCCCTTATCATGTATTTTTAATGTATTATCGGCATATGTAACATATTTTGTCCACTAAAATATAAACCCCTTGAGGCCAGGGACTTTTTTCCCTTTCTTTTTTTATTTTTCTATGACTAACATTTAGTTGACACAATGCTTGTTGATTGACTGATTGACTGACTGATGGTGATAGTAAGTACCATATATAGGATACAGTGTGGTTTTACTTACTGGGAGAAATAATTATAAATAATAAATATCTTGGGGGACCCAGAGATCTCCCCTTTTTTCTCAGTACTCCCTTCCTCTCCCCTCTCCCCCAGCCACTCAAAGTTAAGGTCTCCTTGAGAGATTCCATAAAATTCCCTCATCTGGGTCAAACCAAGCCCAACCCAAGTTTAGGAATTAATCTTGGGTGGAGATAGAGTCTTTTATCTAGATTGCAAAAGGACTAATGAGATTAAAAAACACGTGGGTGGAAACTAGTTTAAGCGGAGGGGGGAGGGGGGTTCTTGCATTCTTTCTGTGATGTCACCTTCCCCAAGAGATATGAATGACTTGAGTCACATCTCCCCAGACTTCATTTTAATATAACCCACCTCCAATCAAGTCATCCAGTTGGATTTGAATGATGTTAACCAATTAGCTTTGTTTGCTATGTGATGGACCTCCTACACTTGGGAGATTATATGAACAGAGACCCGACTGCCATTAGGGGTCTTTGGTCTGAGAGAGATGCCATAAACCTCCTTTTATTAATATCCTGCAAGCCATACTAATAAAATGATTAAATTACCCAGAAACTATGCCTCTCATATTTTTAATCATCACATTACAGGTGTGTGAGGATACCACATGAACTTAGTAGTGGGGTTAAAGGGGATAGGGTCATCAGAATTCCAAAGCTTTGCTGCAGTCTCCAGGTTCTTTGTCTTTGTATGACAATGGGAAATTCCTTTCCCTCCCTAAATCCCTTGTGTTCCTGAGTCAGAGAATGCCTGGCTTCTTCCCTACTTTAACAATCACTTCATTCTGTGGCCCACTTTGAGCCCAATGAAGAGCTAGTTTCTTCTTCACTCTTAAAATGCACTCTTTTTTTGGGGGGGGGGGGGTGGTAATGGGGATTAAGTGACTTGCCCAGGGTCACACAGCTAGTAAGTGTCAAGTGTCTGAGGCCGAATTTGAACTCAGGTCCTCCTGAATCCAGGGCTGATGCTTTATCTACTGTGCCACCTGGCTGTCCCCACAATGCACTCTTAGAGGCAGGACACCTTGCTAGAGGCAGATGCAGAAAGATTCCAAGGTTCAAACCCAGCCTTTAGCACTTACAAACTTTGTGATCATGGGCAAATCACTTGACTTCTCTGTGTGGATAGAAAAAGTTCCCACAAATATGATTTAAGATTTTGCAAATTAACTTCACATAGAACCTCTCATTTGAGCTCACAATAACTCTGTGAAATAGATTCTTGACACAATGGCAAGACTGGAGAAAGGTTTTGTTGTTGTTGTTTCAAGTATGGGGAATTGGAGGATATCTATGGGAAGCAAGAGAGAAACCAGTAAATAAGGAGAAATTGAAGTTGAGAGAGAGAAAGCAGAGTTTCTCAATTAAATTGGGGTGATGGAATCATAGTTATATTAAATACATATATACATGTTATTTATGTATACACATATGTAGATGTATAAACACATACATATATGTACATAATACACACATATACACACATATGTTTCTTTTAAAACAACAACATTGTCTCTCCAGGACCCATGCCAGTTGAATAAGTAGATGCTGAAGAAATGTTCATTATATTTTGAGTTGAAGTTATTCTTAACAAAAGAAAGTCAACTACTGAGAAAAAAGGGACTGGAAAGACAGAGAGAAAGTTTTGAAAAGTGGAACAAGATAGAGAGTCAGATATAGATAGAAAGAGTGCATTACATCAGTGAGGGCCCAGGTGAAATTAGAAACAATGAATTTTGTCTTGCACTCATACAGTTGTTGACTGACTGCTTCTAGCCCCATTCTGTGGCTCTAGAGTTGGGGGTGGTCTAGGGTTATAGAGACCTTAACAAGCCAAAAGATTAAAACAGAGATAGAGGGACCAGAATGAGAATTTTAAAAAGAGGTTTTAGCAGGAAGAAGGGAATAATTGGGGAAGAGGGAAATGGGTGGAAATAGAGGGAATTGTGATGAGATGCGAGTATCAGAGTCCAGGACCCAGAGGCCAGAGCACATTATGCAAAGAGAAACTCCTTCCTCCCACCTCCCCATTAAATCTACCTTGAATTGGTTTTGGAAAATATAGTAACTCAGAAGGGATCTCTGTTTTCTCAGCCATTTTGAAATTTCCACCCCTCCTCTCTCCTCCCTCTAGATTTATTCACATCAAAATTTTCCTTTTCAGAAAAGTAAATTGCAAGCAAGACCTCTAGGCCTTTGAGTTGGCTTCATCTCACACACCTGTTATGGGAACTTCCTGTTCTTTTGTGCATTTGACTATTCATGGTCCCTCAAGAGTACCTGGGACTGGGTTTCCATTGTAGTGATCTGCACTGTAGCACAGCAGCCCAGCTGTGACAATGATATTATGCACAGTGCAGTCTTAACAGATGAGTTTTTTGGCTCTACCTCTTTGTTCTTCTGTTGTTTGTAGAGGGAGAGAAATCCCCCTGAGTCTGATTAAAAAAATCTTTGGGGACCTTTCAGCTCCACCCTCACCCCCATCCCCACTCATTTCACCCCAGAGATGGAATATATTTGAAAGCTAGCTCCCAACCCTGTGGCTACTGGCTTTACTCAAACTGAAATATGGCCTCAAGCTATTTCTGAGGCTTTGTTAGTCACACACAAGAAATATTTGCTCAACTGAAATCCACACAGTACCTCATTTTGATGTAGCACCAATGCCGAATAGCTGTAATGTCCTCTTGGGTTACCTTCACACAGACTCATCTCTAAGTCTTCCACAAATGTGGAATGCCAGGCCATCTGAGCTCAGTAACTAACCAGTTTGCTTTCTGAATTAACCCATTCTAGTCCTTTTCATTTTGTTAGGATTTAGAGTTGGAAGGAACCTTAGGGACTATATATCTGGTCCATCCCATCCCCATCTATCCTTCTTCCTACTCTTTTTATAGTTGAGAGAACTGAGTCACACAAAGGTTATGTGACTTGCTCAAGGTTACACAGGTAGTTAGATAAAACAAATAGGATAGGCAGAATTAAAAACCACATCCTCTGACTCTAAAGAGAGTGGTCATGAGTTTCTGGGTGCAAAATAAGTATTTTTGATGAATGAAATCTATAAGATGATTACTGCCTAGGATGAACTCTCCCTCCACCCAGTGGTCTTACTAGGTACTCTTCCAAAGACTTAAGGAGGTCTCCCCCTCCTCTTAGAAATTTCCTGGCCTGTCATGACAGGAGGAAATAATTCTGCTGAGGTTTCTTGAGCCCATCCAGAAAAGCCTCTCCATTTCAAGAGGCTTTTATAAATCGATAGACTTTGTTTACGCTTGTTTTATCATACCAAAGTGCTCTCAGATATGTGATGCTGCAAAAAAAAAAAAAAGTTCAATAATTGGAGGATACCAAGAGTACATTAATTACCAGGAAATAACTGTCCTCTCAATCATCCAACCTATGAAAGAGCTAACTCTTGACTTGAGGGAAAGGAGAATGTCCTTTTTATCCTTATCAGTGCCCACAGATTAGTTACTTCTTGGTTAACAGAAAATTTTTAGTTCATTGACCTGTGGATATGGGGGGGGGGGTACCATTGTGGGGCAATGGAGCAATGGAGAATTATCTACCCCTCTGGCCGGCTCTAGTGACTCAAGCTGTTTTTCAAGCCTATTCTCTTTCACCAGAGAAAGAAAATAAGAGGAAGGAAACTGTCAGCTTTCCTACTTGCACCCCTAACTGTCTCCACTCAGTCTTCAGGATTCAGACAGCTACCAGGGAATCTTCAATTAACTGGAATAATTTTTTTGCTAAGATCTGCTTCTAAGAGAAAGATATGACCCACACTAAATTAACTGAAACCATCAGTATCCAGACCAGGTCCTGGGCTCTTTACCCATTTAGATTTTGTCTATATACTTCCCACATCTTCATTTGTAGCCCTGAATAGTGAGCCATACCTCGGAACATCAAAGGAGTTGGTTCTGCACAATTGTTAATCATGAAAAAAGGATCTGGCTCTATTTCTTCTATTCTATCAATAATTCATATTTCTATATGTATACGGTTTATTCTAAAGAACTTTATGAGATAAGTCATGCAAGCATTCTATTATCTCCATTTTAGGGATGAGGGAACTGAAGCCTGAAGAAAGAAAGTGACTTGCCCAAAGTCACACAGCTCATGAGGGATGGATGGAGTCTGGACCCAAACCTGGGCCTTCTGACTCCAAGATCCAAAACTCTTCCATTATCACCATGCTGCCACCAATACTAAGGCAGAAAATGGATTCAGGCATTTCAGAGACATTTTCTAAGAGAGTTTTCCAGATAACCTTTACTTAACCAGAAAATTCATCTAACCAAGATGGCTCATTTCCTAAGTTGCTTTCCTTCATTAAGGTCCTTGCACTCTCAACATCTTCTCCACAGGACAATTTAATCTGGCTCAGTTTACACAACTGTTTACAAACCACATCGCAACCTGTTAGAAATTCTGAGCTCTCTGGACTGTTTTTGTGTTTCTTAAGTGATTTGTGAAAAAAATGAAATAAAATAGAAGGGGGAGGGGGGGAACAGAGGGAGAGGCCTAAACACTGCAATTTTCCAGTCATTTTCATCCAAATTGTCTGCAATTTCCCAGTGGCCCTGGCACTAAATTGCAAGTGAGTGCTGCTGTAGTAATCCTTAGTTCTAGGCAGCCATGTCCAAACTACAAAAGGAGGTATGCACATATGTCCTAGGGATGAGGAAACTATTAAAGTCTCAGAGTTTTGCTTGGTTTCATATTGTGTTGCTTATTTTTGTTTTCTTTAAGACTGAATCTCTCTATTTCTCTCAGGCTAGAAGTGCTGCTGCCACTTTGGGGCCTAATCTTGCTGTTGATCCAAAGCTTTGACCTGATCCTTTCTGACCTGGGCCCATTTGCATCTCCTTAGACAGCTTGTGGGTCCTCCCTCTCCCACTCTTGATGGCTCATCATATTGGTGCTGAACTTAGTATAACTCCCAATAATAGTGCAGGCTCAACCCCCGAGTAGTATGGATTACAAGTATGCTCCACCATGCTCTGAAATGCTTTGGTTAAAAGCAGCTGAAGGCTTAGTAAAATATTATTCACTCTTCTTAATCAGTTATAGATAATCAGCATGTAAGAACTATGGAAAGATGGAGTTTAGGGCCATGGCATTTCTGACTTTAAAACTCTCTAATTGCATAGATAAGAAAATTGAGGCAGAGAGAGAAGTTAATGGACTTGCCCATAGTCAAGCAACTAGTGAGTGGCGGAGCTGGGACCATAACTCTGACTCCTAGACCTAAATTCTTACCATTATGCAAACTTCTTTATAATATGGGTAGACATCTTGATTGAAGTTTCTATTTTTTGGGGGGGAAGTGGGGAGAGCAATGAGAGTTAAGTAACTTGCCCAGGGTCACACAGCTAATTGTCAAGTGTCTGAGGCCGTATTTGAATTCAAGTCTTCATGAATCCAAGGCCGGTGCTTTATCCACTGTACCACCTAGCTGTCCCCTTCTATTTCTTTCTTAAACGAGTTCTGTAGCTATGGGAGAAAGCAAAGGGTGGTGAGAACAAAGGAAAAACAGTCTGGAAAATTCAATGTCCTTACTCTGGAAAGTTAATACCCTGACCCTAATGAATACAATCAGTTCACAAATAAGGGAGAAAGTATATGCCAATAGAATGGCAAGTATATTAAAATTCATAATGAAGCTGATAATTAAATACATAAATACACATTGTGGTAGGCATTAAATCTAATTATTGCACCTCTAAAAATCAATTTTTACAAACAAATTTAATAATTTGTGGCTGTTATTAATTACCATTGACAAGATCAATATGTACCTAATTCTTAGGTGACCATGCTAAACTACTTTATTAGCAGAATAGTCTCACAAAACACCAAAAAGCAAGATCAAAGAAAATGAAGCTGTAGATGGTGTGGTATAAAACCCAGCTAATCCATGTCACTTCCAAGAACATCAGTGGATAAAACCAGAAGGAAGAAAGCAAACAGAATAAAAATGAAACAGATCTGCTGGTCCTTCTAGAGTGGTTCATTCTCACTGGTGCCTAGGGTACGATAACCACATTTGGATTGTGCTACTGGCAAACTTGTATAGAAGTGATAAGGACACTTAAAAAGAGATGAAGTGGAAAAGATCAGCCGAACCTGCTCAAATGCATGAAGAAGAAATAAATACTGGAAACATTAGGTTTGTAAGGACACTAGAAGATTGATTTTCCAGATTTCTCTAAAATAAATAAACATACAAATACACATACATAAATGTGATATACATACATACACACACACACACACACACACACACACACACACACACACATATATATATATATATATATATATATATATATATATATATATGATATACACACATACTAAATGCATGGAAATGACTGTGGTGGGTATTTTCAATCACTCTTCCCTATTCTGCCAAAACAAGAACACTAAAAGTTATCATTAACAACTGACCCATATGACCACTTTTTTTCTGATTTCTACAGTATCTTTATAGGAAGAGTTGATGAGCTTATTGAGAATACTCTTAATGAAACATGAAAAGGGAGATAGGCAGACTTTCAGAAATCATTTTCTACAGCAGATAACACCACCACAAAAGCAGCAAAAGTATAAAGAATACAAGAACCTTCTGTTGGTTAAAAATAAATACACTATTTGACATGGTAGAAATCTTTTTTATATATTTTATGAGACTTATCTTAAATAAAGTGCCTACCCTCCAGATATTAAAATATTTTTTGTGACAGATATGCCTACAAGGAAGCTTTACTCAATCATCCACTGAATCATATTAACTAGAGTGTCATCAGTGAGATATGTGTTCACCTTCATGCCGCCATCAGAAATAATATATTATGTAGATGCCAGACAAAACAAAAGACTACTGATGGCAAAGTTCACCAAAAGCTTCTATTTGCAAATAGCATTATACTAATTGAAATGATTCCTAAAACACTACAAAATTTTCTCAGAAAAACCTATTGTTATTTCAAAGAGAACAATTTAACCATCTACATTGGATAAACAAAGTGGATAAACAACTTATATTGCCAAGCAAGACTATGACATATAACATAGAATTAGTATGTCATAAATAGGCAATACAAATGGAAAATGAGCTGAGTCAAGAACTGAGTAGGAAGGTATTGGGCTGTAGGAACCTGTAGGAAACATGTAGAAAACTGTTCAGTAATTTCAATGACACCAAATTGTTCTCTAATATAAATGTCCATCTCTCTACTTTCAATATCCTTTTGATGATAATGTATATCATCACATGCTACAATCCCAGAAGAATAAAAATAATAAAAATTACAAATAACCCAAAGGGCAGTGGAGAGATTTTATGTATAGGCATACCTTGGCATATTACCAATGTTGGCTTACCCGTGAAAAGTGCTATACAATACATTATTCATAAATACATGACTAAAAAATAAGCATGCTATTCATAAATTGAGAATGGAACACAACAGATGGATGGATTGGCTACATTGATACTCATGAGATATTATAGGAAACAAAATAAATCCTCTCTGGAAGAATTATGTATGAGAATGGATAAAAATTTCTCAGGATGGAAAAAGGATGGCGGGGCCACCTAGCATATGTAGAGGTAATCTCACTTTGATAAGATCACAGATTATGGGATCATAGATTTATAGGTAGAAAGCACACTGGACAATTATGTGGTGTAGCACTTTCTTTACATGAAACACTTTGCTTCACTTTGTCAGATGCAGAACCTAGTAATTCATAAGAAGGCAATGCAGTACAGTGGAAGAAGAGCTGGTTCTGGAGTTCAAGGACCTAACTTCAAAACCAGTGGAAATGATGCTATCTGTGTTACATAGGGCAAATAATTTAATCTCCCTGTGTCCTAGTTACCTCAACTGTCAAATGAGGAATTTGAACTAGATAACCACTAAAGTTCCCTCCATCTCAGAGACAATGATTCTATATGTCTCTTAGGGATAGGGCTGTAACAACAACTAAAATATCCATTCCCACTGCTGCATGCTAAATTTAGATTCTTTATAATTAGAAGCACTCTAGGCAACACCAGCTTTCTGGAGCCTTTAAGTAGCACACCTTTCTAGGGGTGAAAGAAACTTTAAGGAGAGATAAGTGTGTAAGGCAGACTAATGCAAAGTAGAGTTGGAAAATGACACTGGAATAGTGACTTTGCTTTCCTCTTCATCCATTTGTAATACCCTATTCAAATAATGAGCACGTTTAAAGCCTAGGGGTGGAGGCAGCTAGGTGGTACAGTGGATAAAGCACTGACCCTGGATTCAGGAGGATCTGAGTTCAAATGTGACCTTACTAGCTGTGTGACCCTGGGCAAGTCACTTAACCCTCATTGCCCTGCAAAAAAAAATAATAAATAAAATAAAATAAAACATTTAAAGCCTAGGGACAATGTAAATACCCCTCAAGTCCACATTGTTCTTTCCTCAGCTACTTTAAAGAGTTTATAGTTAGGTTCCATTAGTTTGAATACTGACAACTATGAAATAGTTGCATGTATTTGAATTTGCCTTATTTGAAGTCATAATTATGTAAAATATGGCAATTAATCACAGCCTAAAAGAAATACACAGCATGAATTTAAATAATGTGACCACTTTGAGGAATTCCTCATTTGCACCAATCAGAATGTAGATGTATATTAAATAAAAAGTTAAGAATATCATCACAATTGCTCTGAGCCCCCAGTTAGGAAAATTCCTTCTACTTAGGCTTCTATATGTACATAAATTTTTCAGCTTCATAGAATCAAAGTAATCTATTTTATCTTTTGCAATTACCTCAATCCTTGTTTAGTTAAGAATACATTTCCTAATCATAGATGTGAGAGATATGTTGTCTCTTTACCTTCTAATTTTTTTATAGTGTGATCTTTAATATGAAAAGTGGCTATCTATTTTGAATGTATTGTGGAATATGGTGTAAGGTGTGGGGCTAAGCCTAATTTGTACCGAGCTGCTTTCTAACTTTCCCAGCAGTTTTTATCCAATAGGAAGTTATTTCTTACGTAATATATGTTTTCTGCTTTATTGGACACAGCTTATCAAGTAATCAAGTTCCATTATTTCTCATTCTCTCATCTAGTTTATTTCATTGTTCTACCTCTTTAGGTTTTTAACAAATACCAGATTTTGACGGCTACTATTTTATAATTATAGTTTGAGATCTAGAAGAGCTATTCCCCCTCTTCCCTAGCTCTTTTCATCATTTCATTTGATACTCTAGATCTTTTGTTTTTCCAAATTAACTTTATCTTATAAAATTCCATCAAGTATCACTATGATTATTTGATTTAGAGTGTAAATTAATATTGGTAGTTTTATCATGTCTTTTATATTGGCATAGCCCAAAAATGAGCAATGAATATTCCTCCATCTAAGTTGCTCTTTATTTCCTTAAGGATCACTTTGTAATTGAATCCATACAAATCTTTTGCAGGCTTTTGTAGATTGATCCCCAGATACTTTATGAATTTTGTAGTTATTTGGAATGGGATTTCCCTTTCTATTATTATCTTTAGGATTTTTTTATTACTATATAGAAATGCAGTTGATTTTTGTGGGTTTATTTTGTAGCCTGCACCATTACTAAAGTTTTAATTGTCTCAATTAGTTTCTTTACTGATTCCCTAGGATTTTGCAAGTAAACCATCATGTCATCATTAAATAGGGATAGTTTTATCTCCTCTTAGCTTATTTTTATGCCTTTAATTTCCTTCTATTGTTTTATTGTTAATGCTAGCATAACCAGAACTATATCAAATTAGAGTGGCAAGAGTGAACATCTGTGCTTTATTTCCATATTTATTGGAAAAAAGATTCTAGTGTATCCCCATTGCATATGATGCTTGCTTTTGGCTTTAAATAGATATTTTATGATATTAAAAATTCCCTCTATGCCTATGCTTCATAGGGTTTTTAGCATAAGTGAGTATTTTACTTTGTCAAAGACTTTTGGGGGACCTCTATTAAGAAAATCATATGGTTTTGAATTTTTAACATGATTGTGTTGCTTAGTTTTCTAATGTTGAATCATGTTTATATTCCTGATATAAATCTATCTTGGTCATAATCTATTACTTAGTAGATAAATAATTGTTGTCCATTTGACAGAATTTTACATAAAATTTGTGAATCAGTATTCATTAATGATGCTGTTCTATAGTTTTCTGTGCATTTTCCTTCCCTGGATTAGGTATTAAACCTCTATTTGTATCATAAAAGGACTCTAGTAGAGTGCTTTTTTTCTCAATTTTTGAGAATAATTTGTGTAGTGTGGGTACTAACTCTTTTCTAAAATTTTGATAGAATTCTCCCATGAATTCATTAGGAACAGAAATTTTTCTTTGTTACTTCCTTTATGGGTAGTTCTATTTCTTTTTTTTTTTTTTTGAGATTGAGTTAAGATCTCCATTTGGTCTTCTATTGCTTTGAGTACTTTACATTTTTGAAGTTATTCCTCTATATATTTTTTTGTTGTTTGTTTTGTTTTTTGGTGAGGCAATTGGGGTTAAGTGACTTGCCCAGGGTCACACAGCTAGTTAAGTGTCTGAAGCTGGACTTGAACTCAGGTGCTCCTGAATCGAGGGCCAGTGCTCTATCCACTATGCCACCTAGCTGCCCCTCCTCTATATCTTTTGATTCTTCAGTTTTATTAATATATAACTTTATATAATAGGTTCCGATTATTCTCTTTATTTATTCTGATGTGTTGAGATTTCACCTTGTTCATTGGCTAATTTGTCAATTTGATTTTTGGACAACTTCTTTTTAATAAAATTGTCTAAAGATTTACCAATTTTTTTTGGGGGGGGCAGGGCAATGAGAGTTAAGTGACTTGCCGAGGGTCACACAGCTAGTAAGTGTCAAGCGTCTGAGGCTGGATTTGAACTCAAGTCCTCCTGAATCCAGGGCAGGTGCTTTATCCACTGCGACACCTAGCTGCCCCAAGATTTACCAATTTTTAAAGGGCTTTTTTTTGTTTGTTTGTTTTTTTTAATTTTGGTTTCTAGTTTCTTTATTTCTCCTTCAATTAAATTCAATAAATATTTATTAAGCATTTAGTAGGTGCCAGGCATGGTGCTAAGTGCTCAGAATACAAATAAGAAAAAGAAAGACATTCTCTGCCCTCAAAAAGCTTACAATCTAATGGGGGAAGATAAAACATAAAAGGAAGCTGGGAAGTTGGAATTGAAACTAGACAGAAATGCAGAAGGAAAGTGTTGTGAGATGGAAGTTCAATTTCTGCCCTCTATAAAGAAAGGTATTAAGAGAAAAAGAGTACTCCACCCTTCAGTCCCCCAATCAGAACTGGGAGGAAGCTAAGGGAGGTAGGAAGGTGTTAAATATCCAAGCCTTGAGTTATCTGCATGGTGATGAGATTAGAAATGATCAATTTATCTTTGGAGGGACATCTTAGTTGCCTGGAATTGAAAGCAAGCAGAGCTGCAGGTAAAAAGTGTAGTGAACTGTTAATATCTCATTTTATGCTTACTTTAGGTTTGTTTATTTCTTGGTTTTCTAATCTTTAAAATGCACATTTAGTTTATTAATCCTTTCTTATTCTATTTTTTAAATGTATGCTTGTAGGGATTTGATTTTTCCTGAGGAGGGCATTAGCTGCCTCTCAGAAATTTTGGAATGTTGTTTCATCTTTATAATTTTCTTTCATAGAGTTATTAATTGTTTCTCTGATATGTTCTTTGACCCATTTATTATTTAGGATTTCATCAATAAATCTTCATTTGTGCCCATGTGTTTTGTTTGTGGTCCCTGAAATCATTGCTATTTTCATTGCATTATGGTCTATAAGGAATATATTTACTATTCCTATATTTTTATATTTGCAGTATCTCTCTCTGCCCCAAAATATAACCAATTTTTGTAAAAGTTGCTCACGATGCTGAGAAATGCATATCCTTTAGCTGTTCCATTTAGAAGATGTCATGTCTTTTAGCTTTAGTTTCTCCAGCATTTTCTTCCCTTCCCTTTTCCCCTTTTGTTTATTATTTTTCTGTTAAATTTACCCAAAACCAAGAGAGGGAAATTAAATCTCCTATGACTATTATTTTACTGTCTGTGTCTTTTCATAATTCAGTTAATGTTTCCTTTATGAAGTTAGATGCTTTGGGGCAGCTAGGTGGCGCAGTGGATAGAGCACCAGCCCTGGAGTCAGGAGAACCTGAGTTCAAATCCAGCCTCAGACACTCGACCCTTAACTAGCTGTGTGACCCTGGGCAGGTCATTTAACCCCAATTGCCTCACCAAAAAAAAAAAAAAAGTTAGATGCTAAGTCATTTGGAGTTTATCAGTTTAATATGAGCAGTTAGGCATCACAATGGATAGAGCACTAGGCCTGGGGTAGAAGGTCCTGAGTTCAAATCCAGCTTTGGACACTTAGTAGCTGTGTGACCATGGGCAAATTGCCTAACCCTCTTTGTCTCAGTTCTTCATCTGTAAAATAAGCTGGAGACGGAAATGGCAAGCATGATGATTTCAGGAAAGACTTATGTGAACTGATATAGAGTAAAGTGAGCAGAACCAGAAAAATATTGTACACAGTAACAGCAACATTGTATGATGATCAACTATGAATGGCTTAACTCTTCTAAGCAATACAATGATCCAAGATAATTCCAAAGGACTCATGATGAAGCATGCTATCTGCCTCCAGAATAAGAACTGATTTTGTCTGAATATAGACTGAAGCATTCTGATTTTCACTTTTACCTTTCTTTCATTTTTGTTGTTGTTGTTTGAGTCTTCTTGTACATGTATAACCTGTATCTGATTGCTTACTATTTCAGGGAATAGAAACAGAGGGAGGGAAGGAAGGATAGAATTTGGAAATCAAAACTTTTTTTTAAAATGTTAAAAATAATTTTAACATGTAGTTGGGAAAAATAAAATATTATAATAAGAACAGAGAAAGAAACAGGCTCTATAATTCACCAAGAAAATCCCAAATAGGGTCATAAAGAATCAGACACACCTGAAACAACTCAACAATAACAAAAGTTTAATAGTGATATTGATCTATGATTCCTTTCAGCATAATAAAGTTTCCTTGTTTATCCCTTTTAATGTTTTCTTTGTTTGTTTTTTTGTTTTTTTTGTGGGGCAATGAGGGTTAAGTGACTTGCCCAGGGTCACACAGCTAGTAAGTGTCAAGTGTCTGAGTCCGGATTTGAACTCAAGTCCTCCTGAATCCAGGGCTGGTGCTTTATCCACTGCGCCACCTAGCTGCCCCCCTTTTAATGTTTTGAGTGTTTATCTTTGCTTTGTCTGATATTGTGCTTGTAACTGTTGTGTTTTTAGATTTACTTGATACATAGTAATTTTTTTTTCCCTAGGCCCTTATTTTTATTCTCTACATTTCTTCATATTTTAAATGTGTTTCTTGTAGGCCATAGATTGTGTGCTTTGGGTTTTTTTGTTTCATTTTGTTTTATTTTTTTGTTTTTAATCCAATCTGTCACCTTTTTTCATATTGTTGTATTGTTTTATTCAATTACACTCAAGGCTATGAAAATTAGGTTTATATTTTTCTCTATTTGCATCTAACATTATTTTTCCCCTCAAAATTTGGATTTTTTCCTTTCTTCCTCTTTAAACACAAAACAGTATTTCTCTTCAATTATTTTGGCCTAATATATTTTAAGGTAAAGTTATTTCCATTGGCACTCATCCTCTCTCCCTCAAGTTCTTCCTCCCATTTGTTACTCCTTTCCCTTGTTTTGGAATTTTCCTTAAGTTATTAGTTCCTTTTTCTTTCTTGCTTTTATCTAGTTAGTAAATTCTTCACATTTTTTTTTCTGTCAGTTAAGCATTCAAGTAGAATCCCTCTTCCTCTTTTCCCCTTCAACTTGTTTTGTTCATAATTTTTTTTAAATCCACCTCATTCCCTTATTAATATTCCCTTTCTATCTATTCTAAATTTCTATTCTTTGATTCATGGCCCTAATAATTATTTATTCCTACTTTTATAGAGAACTATATGACTCATAGACTTAAAGTTTCTAATGTACTTGTTTAGGATTCCTTTTTCTAAGTAATTTCTATGCTATTGCCCTTGCCCCTTCTTCTCTTTTGTCCACCAGTCTTACAAATACCAATTCCTCTAGGTGATAGAGAGCATGTTGCCCCAGAGTAAGAATTTTCCTATGTCTCTGATTGTGCAGTTATAATTGACCTGTACACTCCCTATGCTATTTTTTTTCTCATTTGCCTTAAAATTTCCTCCCTGGGTCCATGCCCTAGCACTCCTTTGAATGTCAGGTGCCCCATAGGAGCTCTGATTCCCCTTCTCTTGAGGCATGATGGTCTATTTAGGCACCCTATAGATCATACCCATTATAAGGTCCCCATCTCCCTTTATAAAATATATCTCTTCCCCCATGGGCATATTCATCAGTAGTATCCTCTCCCACCAATGAAGCAAAATTCCCCCCATTTCTTTACTCATTTTTCACTCCGTTTGCTTCCTCACTGATTCTCCTATGGGCTCTTTTCTTCCTGAGAGACTACGGGAGTTATGATCCTTTGTTTCATTTAATTAGAGTACATACATATTCTCATTTATCTTCTTTCTCCCTTCCCCCTTTTATGCACCTTTCATTCTGTAGTTTAGTCCCACTAAAAACATTGATTTATCTGTATGTGAGGTGTTGTGAGGTTCAGTCAGTTCATAATATTCAAGCCTTTTTCACCATGATCACTTCTCTTTGACTTCTGCTTTCACCCTTATCTCTTTGCCAACCTTTAAAAAGAAATGTCTTAATGGTCTCTTTGTTGTTATGCTATTGTTGTTGTCCTTAGTTGCTATATTTATTTACCCTTCTTGTCTTTCTGTTGTCTGAGGTGTTTAAGAAGCAAATAATTTCTTCAGGTTTGATTTTCTTCCTTGGGATACTTCAAATGTCTCTTTTATATTGAGAATCTATCTTTTTTCATTTATATTTAGGTTCATATTTGTAGGGTAGGTCACCTTGTGCTGCATCTTGAATTTTTTTACCCTTTGGAAAACATTATTCCATTCTGCAGTTTCTGGTAGGTATATAATAGTCTTGTGTTATTTGGGTTTCCTTTCCTTTATTTTTGAAGATTTTTCTCCCAGTCACTTGCAGAGTTTGTTGTTTGTCATTGGGCTTGTTAAATTTAACCACTATATGTCTTGGATTTTGCAGCACAGATTTGCTTGTTTGTTTCTGGAGGCAATCTATGGATTCTTTTGATTGGCACATTGTTTTCTCTGTTCAGAAGTTCTGGGCAGTTTTCCTATATCATTTCTTGCATTAAAGTGTTCAAATTTTGTACTTGTATCCTCCAAAGAGTCCTTTAATCCTTAAGTTGTCTCTACCTATCCTGTCTTCAAGATAAATATGTTTTGTGTGGAGAACAAGCTTCCTTTTACAATTATTGCTTTGTGTTTCTCTTCTTCCAGATTGTTCTCCATTTCCTTGTATTTGTATTCTAATAATTTTTTCTTTCTTTCTTTTTTTTTACTTTTATTTGTTTGACGAGACTTTCGCAGTGGATTTAAATTTTTCTGTTCTTAGAATTATTTCTGCTTCGCAGGCCACAAGTTCTGTTCTTGCAAATTCATGAATATCCTGCTGTGGTTCTACACTATCTTCAGAATCCACAAGGTTTTCTGCCTCATCAGGTCTCAATTCATTTTCTTTTTACTGGTAATATTTATTCACAAATGCCTGAACCCTTTTACCTGATATAGGGCTCATATTCCCTTCTGCTAGTAATATTTTCCTTGCTGGTTATCTGTTCATGCTCAAGGCCTTTAAATGAGTTTTCTTTCTCCTGAGATTTTTGATAATGTCAGTATTTTTTTTTCCCTTATGTTCCCCTTTCCCTCTATTCCTCCATTCTCTGGCTGAACTCTGCTGTAGCACAGAACATTTCCCCATGCTGTTGCTTTAGCCTGAGCAAATTGATTGTATTTGGATTTCAGACCTCCAAGGCATTGGGAGGAGGGGGACTTGAAGATGTAGACTTGAGATCTGTTACAGGCATGAAGGTCAGATTGCAAAGATCTGCTACAGGGAGAGAGAGAATGGTGAGTTGTGAGTGTGAATGGATGCTGAATGAACTTCTTAGGGGTTAAGAATTAGCCTTATCTTCTGTTAGTACATCAACTTTTTACCCTGTTTGGGTTCTTCGGATCCTAGATCATGAATATAGCTAAATTTACTTTTTCTCTTTCATATAATGCTGATTTTGAATAGGTTTGAGAGGTTGTGAGGATCACAGAAAATGTCCAGAACTCATCTTGATCACATGACCTAGAATGGCCTTAATTCACACTGATATTCATCTCTTACTCAGAGAGGCCTCTCTGTGACTTAGTCAAATTTCAGATTATATGAAATGTTTGGGTAAAGATGTGACAGTCTGTTATAGTGTGTTAATAGACAGGCACCAGAAGAGGAAGTTGGGGAAAGAGTTGACCTTTTCTGGGAAGTCCCCATAGTCCTTGAATAGTGGATGAAACTTGTAGCATCAGGCATCTGCCAAAGTCTTTTGCTCTGAGATGACTTTAAAACAAGCTGTCTTCTTAATCTCTCCCTTCTCAGTCACAGCTCAGTCCTACTTTGGTTACTGGGTAAAGGAATGATTAGAGAAGGGAGAGACTAGAGTCAGGGACATCAATTAGGAGGCTACACTATAATCTAGTTAAAGACATGATAAGAATTCAAACTAGAATAAAGGAAATAGAAGGATGGCAAGAGATGTTGTGGGGGTGGTAATGACAAAAATTGGCAACTGATTAGATATGGACAATAAAGAAGATAAAAGTCAAGGATAATTTCAGTCTTGTGGATGGGAATTCTAAAAAGAAAAAACTGGAGAAGTCAAGGACAATACTTTGTCTCTTTCCAAGTTTCACCAAGGGTAAGTCTTGTAAAGAGTAGGACGTGGGGTAATGTTGCCTGACTCTATACACTTGCTACACATGTGTTTTTAAGAAAGCTATGGTCCCAAGTAATAAAGCCTCCATTTCCAGAGTCTGCAAACATATATATTTTCTCATCATGTTGCTTTCAGAGAGGTATCATTCAAATTAAGATGAGCCCTAGTTAATATGATCTTCTTGAGCCCAGATAGCAGGACAAGGAGCAAGGCACAGATATTTCAGAGATCCAGAGTTCTTCTGGATTTAAGGAGAAAAAAACTTAAAAACAATTAGAGAAATCTAAAGGGAAAATGGACTTCCTGGAGAGGGAGTGGGTTTCTTATTGCTGGAGGTCAGTCTTCAACCAAAGGAGGAATGACCAACTTGTTAAGTGAATTATATGCAGCAGACATTTTTGCAGATACACATGAATATGGAAGGCCTCTGGGTGGCTCCAGTTGAATGGATCCCATTCAACTCAAATATTCTGTAATAATCAAATTTACTTTCCTAGAAAATACAAAGAATAATGAAGTCTTTCTCTCTCCATCATCCCCTTCTAGGGGAAAAAAGCTCCTTACACTGCTTATTGGCGGGGGGGGGGGGGGAGGGGAATTATAGTTGTAGCAGAATATGATGCTCAGACACATGTTAAATCATATTCTCACTGGTGCCATGCAGGGCTTTTTAAAAAAGAAAGTAGTGGGAGATAGAGACAAAGAGGCAGGAACAAAGAGAGATAGATTTGAAAGATGGAAGAAAGAAAGGAGGGAGCAAAAGAGAAAGAGAGAAGGAGAGAACTGGAGGGGGAAAAGAAAGAGATGAGAGGAAGGAAAAGATGGAGGAAGAGACAGGGGAGAGAGGAAGGGGGAGGAAGGAAGGGGGACAGAGAAGAAAGGGGAGAGGGGAGAGACAGAAGAAGAAGGTAGGGAGGGTGAGAGGAGAGAGAAAGAAGAGAGAAGGAAGGGAGACAGAGAGAGAGAGAGAGAGAGAGAGAGAGAGAGAGAGAGAGAGAGAGAGAGAGAGAAACAGACTTATGAAGGATACCAAGTTGAAATATTTCCATGTTCATGAGGGACTTAGTGATTGGACTTCCCCCAAGTCTCTCTAGCATATTAGCTCTAAAGCAAATCCTCTTCCATCCAAGAACAAGTCATTACATCATCTGTGTGTGTGTGTGTGTATGTGTGTGTGTGTGTGTGTGTGTGTGTGCTCGTGTTGTGTATTTTCTCTTCTTGAATGGGGTTAGACAGTTCACAGCAAACTGCTCTGTGTTGTTCGTTATCCGGCCCAGGAATCAGTAGATTCTTCTTTTTTACCGGCTCTATGCTTGTTATGGTTTATGCCTTAGAAAGTGGTTGCTTTTAATTGATACCAAGGGGCCCGGCACACTCCTTTAAAGTGATTCAGAACTGGCATTGCTCATTAAATGAGAGAATAGAAGGTGGAGCTGAGATGCAGCTAATTATGTCAGGCCCAGAAAGGGGGCGGGTAAAGCCTTTTCATCTGAGACCTTTGCAGATTGCTAAATTAAAAGAATGTCTTGGGCTGATAAACAGGTTGGAGCCAGTCAATTGAGCACAGCTATGGGGAGGTCAGGGCTGGCAGGAGCTGGAGAAGCTAAAGTGGTTTTATATATTAATTGTCATCTGTGAGCTCTGGCTGTGCTGCAGTGAGGAGTATGGGCACAGAGGGGAAGCTTGTTAGTTGGTAAAATGGGCTCTAGTCTAAAGTTGTCACAGCAAGGATAAAATAAAGGGGAGACGTGTTGGGGAATGTTACCCTCTGGAGATAGGTATTACCTCCATTATTAAGGAGGACGGCAGATCTACCTGTAAGTTCTACTAAAATCTTGTCTATTACTTCAAGACAAGACTTCCTGAATCTCAGAACTGGAAAGGACCTCAGAAGTCATGTTGGCCAACTCATACCTAAATGAGAGTTCTTTCTTTCCTTCCAGCTTCAACTTGATCCTCCAGGGACTGAGCTCATTGATTCGAATGCACTTCCCGTTCACTTTTGATTCATTCTCATGGTTAGGAATCCTTGTTTTCCCCTTCTCATCCCAAACACACACTCAACCCCATTTCTTTCAGCCAATCTTAGGCTCTGGTTGCTCTTCCCCATGTTGTCCTTCCTAAAAATGTGATCACCAAGGTGTAATACTTTACTCCCCATGCTGTGTGAGAGGGGCAGAGTCCAGTGTGCCTATCACTTTCCTCACTCTTGAGGTCACATACCTAAGAATTCAACTTGAGATGACATTGGCTTTTTTATTTACCATCTCACACTGTTGGTTTTTATTGATGTGGTAGTCTTCTATAACCGTCAGATTTTTTTTTCCCCCAGACATTTCATCTACCCATACTTCCTGCTTTCCCTAATCTAATTTTAACTCAGTGGGTACTTTATCACTGAACAGGTACTGAAGCATGTCCATCATGTTGTTGTCTGAGTTTGCAATTTCCCCCTTCAAGTGACTTTTGAGAATTGTATCACATCCATACCATGATCCCTGAGGGCAGGAACTTGTTGTTTTCTCTTTACATCTGTAGTTACTTAATAAATACTTGTTGGATTGTACTGAATTTGAGAGCAGGAATCCCATTGGTCAAGAGTTAAATAGAAAAGAGGAAAGCAATTCAAGAGATTCTGCAAAAGACAGAAGGAGAGATACTCTTTGGTACAGTATTAGTGGTAGAGGCAGATTACTGTAGTCTGTGTGCCTAGTCTAGTGCCTCAGACTGTTAAGTATTTCAGTATTTGCTCAACAAATGCAGTTCAACTGCCTTAATCAGGGGAAACTTCAGAGAGGAATTGGACTTTATGTAGGCTTTGAAGGATATGTAATAATGATAATTATGTAGCACTTTAAGGTTTGCAGAGCACTTTACATATATTTTCTCATTTGATTTTATATTCATGCCAACCCTATGAGGTGGTCAGTCAGTCACTGTTCTACACATGAAGTTAGAGATTAAGTGACTTACCTGAAGTTGAAAAGGTAGCAAGTGTCTGAGGCAGGATTTGAAACTGAATCTTCCTGATTCCAAGGTCAGCAATGCTCCGTCTCCTAAATCACCCACCACAGTGCCTTGCACATAGTAGGTATTTAATAAATGTTTATTGATTAAGTGATTGTCATTCTCTACTCTCACCAGGTAGAATTTGTATAGCTGAAGATGAGGGAAACAATCTAGATGGGAGATGAGAGAATGTGGGAACAAATAAGAAAGAACAAAATATACATGGTAAGTTTAGGGGCCCTGGTTCCCAACCTTAGAGGAATTATTACAAGGGATCAATAAGTTCATGTACATACCACACATCAGCATAATTTCCTTTATTTACCATCAGTGCACAAATAAGTCAGGGTTTGTTTTTTGGGTTTTTTTGGACCAGACTTGTTATTTCATAAATTCAGGGAATTCCACATATTTAAGGAGTATTACCTGGGAAACTGGCAAGTTAAAGGACTTGACCAGGGTAACATAGCTAGTATGTATCAAAGGCAGAACTTTAACCTAGTACTTCTTGGTTGGGGTGGGGACAATGAGTGGAGTGACTGGGCTGGAGAGGAGGGTATATGTTGGGGAACAGCAAAAGAGAACCATAGAGAGGCAGTTTGGGATCGAACCATGGAGGCCTTGAATGCTGGGCTAAGGACTTTGGGTAATTTTAGCCTATAGTTAGTCCTGGGTCCTTAAAACATGGCTTCCAGATAAATCTCCTTTCCCTTTTGTTGAATATAATAATCTTCAGTGGAGTTTAGGTACTGTCTTTCAGGTCTCCTACTCCCACTGCAACACAAATTCTATTTCATCCCCAGGATGTCCCCAGGACTCTTTTGTCACAACCAAATGATTTATGAGTTTGCAAGCTGAAATAGGTGACAAGAGTCGAATGAGAATATTTGGGCAGTTTCCTTGAAGAGGTGGGGACTATAGAAGCAGAACATTGCATGTGCTGTCAGATTTGGTCACTACATCGTTTGGTTGTACTGGTTTTTCTTTGTTGTAATGGAAAACTTGCAGAAGCAACATAGACTAGTGGACAGAGAGCTGACCCCAGAAACAATTTATCCCAGTTCAAATCCAGCTTCTGATACATTCAGCTATGTGACTGTAAAGAATTAATTGTTAATTGAGGTTTTTGTGCCTCAGCAAGTACTGGCCTGGGGATCTGCAAATTGCACAGTGCTCCACCCACTGGTTGTAGCTGTTGCCATGGCGCTGGCGCCTCAGTCATCACCACTCTTGATGCCTACATGGGCCTGGCAATATTATAATGATTGGAAGCCTAGTGAGGGCAGCCATGTGACTCAGAGTGGCCATCCCATTGGCTGGGGCGGTATGGGGTTTTCTGGGATTGGGGGAGGAGAATTGGGCATTCTAGGTGGAAGCTGGAAGGCAACAGGCGTTCTGCTGCGTATTCACAGCTGATTCCTGGGCGGTGGTATTTTCCTCAGGTTGTATAATTTCCCTTTCACCATTTTATTTCCTTTCCCTTAGTCTTACTGATCCTGTTTGTGTTGTTGTTGTTGTTGTTGTTGTTGTTTTAAGTTCGTTCTTGTTAAAATAAATCCTTTTCTGTTTTGAGGGAGGCTGCCGGTCTCCTTCCTTGCCCCAATATTGCATCGAGCTGCTTAGCTAACACTCCCCAATTAAAAATTGGTCCCCACATGACCCTGGGGAAGTCACTTAACTTTTCAATACCCCCAAGCAACTGTCCAAAACAATTAATTACAGAAAAATTGCCAATCTGCAATTACTAGAAAGAATTTCTTCATTGAGAGTCACATTATCATTGAAAATGAAATCCTAAGTTTGGAATTTTATTTTTATTTTATCTATTTTTTGCGGGTCAATGAGGGTTATGTGATTTGCCCAGGGTCACAGAGACAGTATGTGTCAAGTGTCTGAGGCTGGATTTGAACTCAGGTCCTCCTGAATCCAGGGCTGATGCTTTATCCACTGTGCCACCTAGCTGCCTCTGGATTATTTGTTCTTAAAGGAAAACTCACTGGATACAGGGATATTTTTAAAATGACTATTAGTCAACCCTTTAACCAGCATTTATTAATTCCTTACAATGTCATAGGCACTGTGCTAAGACCTAAGGACACAAAGGAAAAAAAAAAAGGCAAACACAGACACACAAAACCAAAAACCAATCCCTTCCCTCAAGGAATATACATTCTAATGGAGACAACATATAAATCCCTAGGTACATAGAAGATATATGGAGAGTCAATGAAAGGTAATCTGAAAAGGGAAGACATTAATATTTAGGAGAACTGGGAAAAATTTTTGCAGGAGATGGATTTTGAGTTGTCTGCCTTCAAGTCCCAGCTAAAATACCACCTACTAAAAAAAGGCATTTCCCAATCACCCTTAATGCTAGTGCTTTGCCTCTGTTAATTATCTCCAGCTTGTCCTATACATATATATATATATATATATATGTAGAGAGAGAGAGAGAGAGAGAGAGAGAGCTTGTTTATATAGAGTTGTTTGCACATTATCTCCTCCATCAGATTATTAGCACCTTGAAAGCAGGGACTCTCTTGTATCCTCAGCACTTAACACAGTGGCTGGATAAATCAGTAGGTGCTTAATAAATGCTTATTGACCAAATAACTGAGTCTTAATGGAAGCCAGGGAAATTCGTAGGCAAAGGTGATAATGTGGATGAAAAAGACAAGGGGCTGGGGCAGCTAGGTGGCGCAGTGGATAGAGCACCGGCCCTGGAGTCAGGAGGACCCGAGTCCAAATTCGGCCTCAGACACTTAACACTTACTAGCTGTGTGACCCTGGGCAAGTCACTTAACCCCAATTGCCTCACTAAAAAAAAATTAAAAAAAAAATAAATAAAAAAGACAAGGGGCCCAGGGCAAAGCATTGGAAAAACTTCAGTTAGTGACCAAGGTATGAGTGAAGAGCCAGGAAAGGAGACTGACGCAATCTGACAAATAGGAGGAGTGCAAGGAGAGATTGCATCACAAAACCCTGCAGATATCAATCAATAGTTTCAAAGACTACACAGATATGATGCAGCTAACAAAATAGTAAGAGATAATCATCGACAAACACTTATTAAAAGTGCTTGCTATATGCCAATCCCTGTGCTAAGCACTGAAAAGAAAAATATTTGAGTGAGGGAGATGGAATTTCCAGCCTAGATGCCATCTGGATAAGCTGTCCAGAAGTGAACCTTATGGGCTGTTCTGTGCCTCAGCCCTCCTGCCATTTTAGGACCCATGGGGCAAGGGATGAATGGCCAATAACCAGCCAGCAAGGGCATTGAAACGTCTCTATCATCTGTCCTCCTGCTGCTAATCCCTGCAGACCCTAAGCCATTTCATCTCACCTACCAATACACGCCATAGCTCCTTCAGCCTTGCCCATCTTGCAGTCTGCACTTTTCATTCTTCCTGCAGCTGGACCCTACTATATGAGTTGCATCCCCCTTCTTAAAATACGAGCTAATTAAGCACAGGGACTGTTTTGCTTTTCTATTTGCATCCCTAGAACTCAGCTGTGCGGTCACATGTAAAGCACTGAAAATGTGCCTTTTCATCCATCTATCCATCCTTTCATTCAAATCATACTTTGTGCTTCTGGATACAAAGTATGTTTAGACTAAATTAATTTCTAAATGTCTTCACTTATCACCAAATGATAGATCCAGTCTTGATTTTCCTGGAATCCAGGAAAACAGCACCTCTGGTGGGGTTTACCAAGAATAGCTTACTCTTTTCTTTCTTTTCTTTTTTTAAAAGAAATGACAGAAATATTCATAGGACCAGGGCTAAGTAATTAAGATTTGCTGTGGGAACACCAAGGAACGGTCATAAAATGTCTGTGCAGCTTGGCAAATGAATTACTTAGTGTTTAATTACTAAAAATGACTATCAATTACGAAATGTTACTGCAAATTACTTGCAGAATAGACACATTTGTTTGTGGCTATTAATGATTTCAATTATTCCTCTAAGGTAATTTGTTTCTTTATTCCAGCAGGAGCAAGTGCTCTCCTACGGTTACAAGGCACACCTCAAAGCCTGGCACCCTGCAGCTGGAAATGTGGACTCCTGAGTAGGAGGAGACTCCCAGCCACCAGAACTGCCCCTGCCTTTCTTACTGCTGACCTCAAGCCTTCAGGATGTTTGGATGGAATGATTAGTCCTAGAATGTCAGAGCCACAAGGGTCCTTAAACATCATGTAATACAACCCACTCATTTTTCAGGCAAGGAAAATCAGATGCAAGAATGGAAGGGGCTTGCCAAAAATCAAAGGTAATTAAAATAACAGCAGCATAGAACTTAAAGGGCCCTTTGAAGTTATCCAATCCAACCTCATTTTTCATATGGGGAAATGGAGGCCCAAAGACCTAACCAGTTTGCCTAAGGGCACAGCATGTCAAGGGCAGAGCTAAGTTACACAGTAGACAACATAGAGCTCCTGAAGGATTTTAAGTGGAGGAAAGAAATGATCAGATATGGTCATATTTCTTCTCCGCCCATTTCACATCTGTGCTAACAACCCCTTCAATGGATCCCTGTTGCCTGCCGAGTGACCTAGGCCTCCTGACTCAGTCTAGTATTTTCTCCACTGAGCTGTACTGAATTAAAGCACCCCTGGCTTGCTTTGAAGTAGGAACTCCCCAAAGGAAGTGATAATTATTGCCAATATTAGTAATAGTGGGCTTATTTATGAAAGTCCTACTCCCAGGCTCTTCATAGACAATTAGGACATCATAAACCAGGATAATTAAAAGCACATACAATATGCAACAGGAAAATCATACTGCATAATGGAAATGTAAGTAATATCTTAATGGAAACAGAAACTGCTCCCTTAGGGATCACAAGGAAACATATTAAATTATGGGAAATCAAATCTTAGCACAGTGGAAAGAACAGTGGATTTGGTATCAGAGGGCCTGGGTTCAAATCCTACTTCCTTACTGCCTTTGTGACCTTGGGCAAATCACTTAGCCTCTCTTGAGACTTCATTGCATTGACTATAAACTAAAGGATTGGACTAGTTGACTTCTAAGGTCTCCTTCCCCAATTAGCTCTAAATTTCATGATATTAAATAACATGTCATGAGAAAAGATACTACTCTTCCTTCTGGGCCAACAAAGATTAGTGATAACTTGGTTTATGATGAAATTTAGTTAGTGAGGAAGAGAGAAATCTTTCTGTCTAGAGCAGAATCCACCCAAGTTTAGGGACTTTCATATGTCCAAGGGAATCTCAGTATTCTTTGAAAACTCTTCAGAAGTCAGATTACCTATACTCCTGCCCCACCAAAGGTCACCAATAACTTCCTTATCACCCTATTAAGAACCACTCCCCCCACAATTTCCTCTTTCTTGGCCTCTATACAGCATTTGACAATATTGACTCTCCCATTTTCTTCAGATTTCATCCTTCTCTGATTTTAGAAGCATCATAAACTATTGGGGCAACTAGGTGGCACACTGGATAAAGAACTGGCCCTGAAACTGGGAGGACCTGAGTTCAAATCTGATCTCAGACACTTACTAGCTGTGTGACCCTGGGCAAGTCACTTAACCCCAATTGCCTTAAACATCTCCGGTTGTCCTGATTTATATCCATATCCATATCCATATCCATATCCATATCCATATCCATATCCATATCTATTTATCTTGCCACTGGACCCAGATGGCTCTGGAGGAGAGAGTGAGGCTGGTGACTTTGCACAGCCCCTCACTCAAATCCAATTCACTGCAAGTCATGATGTCAACTCCCCAATGCCATGGTCCTCTTAGAGAACGAAGGACAAACAACAACAACAACAACAATCTGTTCTACTGGACCTCCTCTTATTTCTCTGACTCTTCCTTCTGTAATTCTCTCACTGGCTTCTTTTCCTGTTCACTGCCTTCTATTGCTTATGTTGCTCGAAGCTTTTGGGCTTCTCTGCTTTTCCTTTTCCCTCCTCTCTCCTCTAGACTCTTTCTTTTGACAGTTTCCTTCACTCCTCCATCTTCAGCTGTTGCTTCTAAACAGATGACTCTCAAATCTCTATCTCTAGCCTAAAAGTCATTCCTAACATCCAGACCTGTGCCTACAGGACATCTCCACCAGGACTGAGACCTGAAACTCACCATACCAAAAGCCCAAATGTGTTATGATCTTTCCTCCTAAATGTGCTCCTTCTTCTGACTTCCATTTCTGCCAGTGGTCGTTTATCATGTGTAGAATTTGAGGTTTATTGGGGGCGGCTAGATGGCGCAGTGGTTAAAGCGCTGGCCCTGGATTCAGGAGTACCTGAGTTCAAATCCAGCCTCAGACACTTAACACTTACTAGCTGTGTGACCCTGGGCAAGTCACTTAACCCCCATTGCCCCACAAAAAAAAAAATCACAAATTAAAAAAAAATTTGAGGTTTATCTTTAACTCTTCTATCTACTTAATATCCAATGATGTTAAGTCCTGCACATTCTATTTTGCAATATCTTTGCACTCATCCCAACTTCTCTATTCCTAATATCACCATTGTGTGACTGTTGTGATAGCCTCCCACATATCCTTTTACTCTACTCTCCAACTAATTAGTTTTCCTTTTGCAAAGATCTGATCACATCACTCTGATCAAAGCCTTCTGTGTCTTCCTATTGGTGACTAAATCAAGCTTAAATACCCAGTCCTGACATTCATAGATCTATATCAATGGGTACTTTCTTATCTTTCCAGAAAGTGACAATAGATAGAACCTGGGCTCTGTCAAAGAACTGGGTTCAAATCTGGCTTCTGTTGCTTTCTCCATATATGACCCTGTTGCTGTCGGTCAGTTGTTTTTCAGTGGTGTCCAACTCTTCATGACCCCCTTTGGGGTTTTCTTGGCAAAGATACTGGAGTTGTTTGCCATTTCCTTCTCCAGCTCATTTACAAATGAGGAAATGGAGGCAAACAGGATTAAGTGATTTGCTCAGGGTCACCCAAATAGTAAATGTCTGAGGCCAGTTTGAACTCAAGAAGATTAGTCTTCTTGACTTCAGGTCCTGCACTCTATCCACTGTGTCACCTAGCTTCCCCTGTCTACTTCCTATCTCTATACAAACTAAATACAGGGAATTTTTTTTAAGAAGAAGAGGACGGAGGCAGCTAGGTGGCACAGTGGATAGAGCACTGACCCTGGATTCAGGAAGACCTGAGTTCAAATCCAGCCTCAGACACTTGACACTTACTAGCTGTGTGACCCTGGGAAAGTCACTTAACCATTATTGCCCTGAAAAAAAAAAGAAGGAGGAGGAGGAGGAGGAGGAGGAGGAGGAGGAGGAGGAGGAGGAGGAGGAGGAAGAGGAGGAGAAGGAGAAGAAGAAGAAGAAGAAGAAGAAAGAAAGAAAGAAAGAAAGAAAGAAAGAAAGAAAGAAAGAAAGAAGAGGACAAAGCAACCTAGGAGGATGAGAAAAGACCTGAAGTTAGAGGTGGCATTTGATCTTAACTCTGAAAAAATCTAGGTATTCTAAGAAGTAGAGGTGAGGAAGAAGTATATTCTGGTCTGCATAAAGGCATAGGTGGAAAGTGGCATGTCATGTGCAAGAAATGGCAAAACAGCCAGTTTAATTCATTAAAATTGAGCCATCTCAAATCTTTTGCTCTAGTTAAAAACCGGTATCCTGAACTATTCATATATATCTCTCATACAAGTCCTATGTCTAATCACAGAATCACAAGACTTAAAGTTGGAATAGACCCTTGGCCTTCATGGAATTCAACCTATTTCCCAAACCTCTGCTATAACATGCTCAACAAACTGCCTCTGCTTAAATACCTATATTAGAAATCCATTACTTTTGGATTGCCCTGTTTATTAGTATGTTTTTCCCCTCATATCAAGCCCAGCACCTTACATCATGTTGTCCCTCTGTGAGGACTGGGTTATGGCTAAGCCCTAGCTAACAGAAGTGACTCCATGTTTGACCACTAATTGACCCACTTTTATACCAGGAAGTTTCTATGTACCCAATAACTGGCTGGGTCAGCTACATATAGTGTTGGAAATTCAAGGTTAACAAATTATCATCTTAGCAAACTTCATCTAATCTATATATGCAAAGTTAGCAAACTTTCCTTAATTGCAATGCCCTTGTGATTGATAAAGGGAGAGGGGTCTCAGTCCAGACCACCCACTGATTAACTGCCCTGAAGGTCCCTTTCCAATTCAATCTTTTGTGAGTCCACCCAGTGACAATGATCAGATATAAGGGCAGAGACCCAGAGGTCTGGTTTTCCAATCCATGTCCACATCCCACAGTATATCTGAGCCACCATCATACACTTGTGAAATTGTAACCCCAGGGAGTCTCACACCTGCATGCTCATGAGTAACAAACTGCCTGACTTGTCATCTTTTGAGCACTAATACATCTTCTCCATATACACCCTTGCTTGAAATACTCACCCCACTTCTTTTTACTTCTTCAGTTCCTTCCAGTCTCCAATTAAAGGCTATCTTTTCCAGAAAACTTTGGTTTGGAGTGAGAAGATTTGGATTTAAATCTTTCTTTGTTACTCTCTCTGTGACCTGAGTGAAGCCACAACATATCTTGGAGCCATTTCCTTCATTTGTAAAATAAGCAGGTTGGAATAGAGGGACACTTACAATTAGATGAACTCCTTACAATTTGGGAGAGTGAATCCTGATTAGAAAAGAAAGCAGAAAGAGTCAGAGAATTAGCTTTGGTCTTTGAGTCAGTAATTTAATCATCAAGCATTTAATAAGCACCCACTTAATAAGTAAACACCTATTTAATTTTTGTTGTCACTATAGCCCCCGCTTAGTGCTTTCCTAATTACTAAAGTGAGAGTTAGGTTGCTGTTGTTCAGTTGTATCCACCTCTTAGTGACCCCATTTGGGGTTTTCTTGGCAAAGATACTGGAGTACCTTGCCATTTCCTTCTCCAACTCATTTTACAAATGAGGAAACTGAGGCAAACATGGTTAAGTGACTCGTCCAGGGTCCCACAGGTAGTAAGTGTCTAAAGCTGTCTTGACACTCTATCCGCTGTACTGCCTAGCTGCCTATTTAATAAGCCAGACTAAAACACAGCCCTTGCTTCCAAGAAGTTGACGTTCTAATGAAAGGCAAGGCACTAGGGAGGAGGTGATCAGAGAAAAGGTGGGAGGAAGAAAGGTCTGAAGAAAGTAGGACTTTGAGTTGCATTTGGTAGGAAGCCAAAAGTGAGGAGGGAGAGGATCCTAGGCATGGGGGGGTGGGGAATCAATAAAAAGGCACAGAATTAAGAAATGGAGTATTGGTTTTGAGCAATTACAGGTAAGCCAGTATAAAATATTGATTCCTAGGATACAGAGAGTATACTGAAATGAAATAAAACTGGAAAGGTAGGAGTGGGCTAGTTTGTGAAGGGATTTAAAAGCTAAAGAGAAGATTTCCTATTTCATCCTGGGGACAGTAGGGACTCATATAGAGTATGGATAAGGATAGAGGGAAGGAAGTGACATGGTAAGAATTATGCTTGAGAAAAATCACTTTGGCAGCTGAAGAAAGGATAGATTGGGGTGGAAAGAGACTTGAGGCAAGGACACCAATCAAAAGGCTATTGTAGGGGGCAGCTAGGTGGTGCAATGGATAAAGCACTGGCCCTGGATTCAGAAGGACCTGAGTTCAAATCCAGCCTCAGACACTTGACACTTACTAGCTGTGTGACCTCGGACAAGTCATTCAACCCTCATTGCCCCACCCCCCAAAAAAGGCTATTGTACTATGGTAATAGTCCATTTGAGAGATGATGAGAGCCTACATCAGGGTGGTGGCTATGTGAATGTAGAGAAAGGAGTGAATATTTGAGAGATATTGTGAAGACAGAAACAAGACATGACGAGAGATTGGATCTGTAGGGGTGAATGTGAGTGAAGAGTTGAGGATGACAGTGAGCTTATGAGCCTGGATAACTGGGAAGATGGCAGTGCCCTTGATAGCAGTAGGCATGTTCAGAAGAGGGTTTGTGGAAAAAAAACCAGCATGAGTTCTCTCTTGGACATGTTGAGTTTGAGATGTCTGTGGGACACACAGTTTTAGGGGCCCAGTAGGAAGCTGGAGATACAAGATTAAGGTTAGAAGAAAAGTTTGGGCTAGGTAAGTAGATCTAAGAATTGTCAGCACAGAGATGATAATGGAACCCATAAGAATTGAGATTTCCAGGTAAAATAATGTAGAAAGAGAATCAAATAGCCCCTAGGACAGATTCTTGGAGAGTAAGTAGTGAGCGTGATCTTGATGATGGTCTAGCAAAGGGACCTGAAGAGGAGCATTAAGGGAGGTGGGAGAACAACCAGGAGAGGAATGTCACAAAGACACATAAGGAAAATAATCTCGAGGGGAAAGGGTGGTCAACAGTGTAAATGGCTGCAGAGAGATCAGCAAGGATGAAGATTGAAAAAGGCAATTAGATTAGGCTATTAAGAGATCCCTAGTAACTAGAGAGAATAATTTCAATTGAAATTTGAAGTTGGAAGCTAGATTGCAACAGGTTTAAAAGGAAGGGGAGAGGAGGGCAGTTTGATGGCGAAGTGCTTATAGCACAGTGGATAAATAACTTTATGGAATTAGGAAGACTCATCTTCCTGGATTCAAATCCAGCCTCAGACACTTACAAGCTGTGGGACCCTAGGCAAATCACTTAACCCTTGTTTGCCTCAGTTTCCTCATCTGTAAAATGAGCTGGAGAAGGAAATGGCAAAGCATTACAGTTTCTCTGCCAAGAAGCAAGAGTTGAACACGACTGAAAAATGAAAACAGAAAAGTGGAAAAGGAGTGGAGATACTTATTAAAGACAGCCTTTTCAAGGAGTTCAGCCATGAAAGGATGGTAAGATAGAGGATGATAGCTAGTGGGGGAAGATCAGATGAAATGAGAGGGTTTTGAGGATGAAGGAGACTTGGACATGTTTGTAGATGTCAGGGAAGGAGCAAGTAGATTGGTGAGAAAGTAGGAATAACCAAAAAGGTCAATATGCTGGACAAGACAGGATGGAATGAGATCAGGGTGCATATGCAGGGGTTTCAGTTTGCTTTGACAAGGAGTTCCTGCTCATGATATGACATAGGGGAAAAGGAGGAAATGTGGCAGAAGGTATCTGAGTGATTCGAGGTGAGGAGGAAGGGAGAAGAGGGAGTTCTTGGAGAATGACCTTGACGTTTTTAATAAATTATGAGGCAAGGTCCTCAGATGAGAATATGGGGGAGGGGGTTCCATGGGAGTCATGAGGAGAGAGGTTTAGAAGAGTTGTTGTGAAAAGTGGGGTAGGGAATCAATTAGAGAGGTATAAAATAATTTGCCAGACAGCTAAGTGCTGCAGTGGATAGAGTGCCAGGCCTGAAGTCAGGGGGACCTAAGTTAAAATTAAGCCTTAGGAACTTACTAGTTATGTGACTCTGAGCAAGTCATTTACCCCTGTAGGAAACCACTCCAGTATCTCTGCCAAGAAAACCTCAAATGGGGTCATGGTGAGTTAGACATGACTGAACAATAAGAAGAAGAAATAAAAGAATTGCCTTGCTGCAGTGAGGACCTGGTTGAGATTATGTCACAAATACTAGTGGATTTAGTTTTGTGATTTTCACCAGCTTAGTTCAGCTACTAAGGAAAGAGAATTGAATTTGGAGTTATAAGATCTGGGTTCAAATCCTTCCTCTGCCACTTACTAGCTATATGAGCTTTAGAAATGTCCCTTCCAAAGAAATCAAAGCTATCTATAATCATATGAAAAAATGCTCTACATCATTATTGATTAGAGAAATGCAAATTAAAAGAACTCTGAGGTTTCACTTCATACCTCTCAGAGTGGCATATATAACAAAAAAGGGAAAATATTGGATATTGGAGGGAATGTGGGAAAACTGGGATGCTAATCCACTGTTGGTGGAGTTGTGAAAAGATCCAACCATTCTGGAAAGCAATTTGGAACTATGCCCAAAGGGTTATAGAACTATGCATACCCTTTGATCCAGCAATGCCACTGCTAGGTTTATATCCCAAAGACATCCCCAAAAAGAGAAAAAGGCCTATTTGCACAAAAATATTTATAGCAGCTTTTTTTGTGGTAGCTCAGAATGCCCATCAACTGGGGAATGGCTAAACAAGCTGTGGTATATGATGGTATTGGGATATTATTGTGCTATAAGAAATGATAAGCAAGATGATTTCAGAAAGGCCTGGAAAGACTTGTATAAACTGATGTATAGTGAAGTGAGCAAAACCAAAAGAACGTTGTACACAGAGACAGCAGTATAGTTTTATGAAGAATTGTGAATAACGACTACTCTCAGCAATACAATGATCCAAGACAATCCCAAAGGACTAATGAGAAAGCATACTACCCAGCTCCAAAGAAAGAACTGATATTGATTGAACACAGACTGAAGCATGCTATTTTTCACTTTCTTTCATTTTTTCTTTTTATTCAAGTTTTCTTATACAAAATCACTAACATGGTAATGTTTTAGATAATTGCATATGTATAACCCATATCTGATTGCACCTCAGGGAGGGGTGAGGGGAAAGAGGGATAAAATTTGGAAGTCAAAACTATAAATAAAAATGTTTTATTATTTTTTCAAAGAAATGCCCCTTCCCTTCTCTGGATCTCAGCATCTTCCTCTGCAAAATGAGAGATTGCGTTAAACATCCTCAAAGTTCACTTCCAGCTCGAACTCCTATGACTATGATATCAAGGGAAAGGAGGAAGAATTTGAAGGAGGGAGGAATCCCATGAGAAAATGATCAATGTAGCAGTATGCATGATTCCAGATTCAGTAAGTTATCTCTTCTGACTGGGACAGAGGATTCCAGCCTTTAGTGGGAGATGCGCTTGGAGAAGCAGCTAGGTCATCTGAACTGCAAATTCTCTGACCTCACACATTTTCTGTTTTCTCTGTCTCTTCTGCTTTGAAACCTGAGTGAGCTCAGGATTACATGCTTCCATCTCCCTCCAGGCACTGTGTGATGGGTTGTAAATAGCCTATTTGGGAAGCAATAGCATGTTTTGGGCTGTTGCTTGCCATATGTAATTGCCTCAGTTGTTTTACTAGCCACTTTCCTTCAACTTCTTGGGTTTGTATTTCTCAAAGGCATATGATATCCCTCTGGGCAATTAGCTAGGGAAGATAATTAGGACCCCTGGGCAATACTATTTGTCCATTCATCCATCCATCCACTCATCCATCCATCCATCCATTTATTCATCTATTCATTCATTCATTCCATAAAGTTTCAGTTTGAGTGCTATTTCCAAGACTTATGCTAATAAATATACAAAAATGAGCACAACCCTTTTCCTGGAGTTTATTATTCAATTAGATTTAGAGAGGGGCTGCTAGGTGGTGCAGTAGATAAAGCACTGTAATGATTGGAATGACACCACCTGCTGGAGACTTACTATAGAAAAGCTCCGCCATGAAAGGAAAGTCTTTGAGAGCAAGACCATGGGTCTTTTCTTTGGCGTCAGGAAGTGACTTTGGCTTGTGGGAGGAAGAAGGGGGGAGCCTGGCACTCTAAATGGGGCTCTTTCCTTTGGACTCTGGTGGAGAGCGAAGCTAGAAATGTGCTCTCCCTTTAATAGATAGATGAATGTAGGCCTTTCTCTCTATCAAATTCTTATTCTCCTTAATAAATGCTTAAAAGCCTAACTCTTGCTAAAGCTTATAATTTATTGGTGACCACTCATTAGATATTTTAGACAGACTAGCTAGAATTTTAGCCCTTAACAGCAGTGGCCCTGGATTCAGGCGGACCTGAGTTCAAATCTGGCCTGAGACACTTGACACTTACTAGCTGTGTGACCCTGGGCAAGTCACTTAACCCTCATTACCCCACAAAAGAAATAAATAAATGAATCAATTAGATTTTGAGAACTGTGAGATGCTTGGGATTAGAAATCCAAAATAACAAGTATCAGAGCCAATACCAGTTGGCCTTCCTACATAGACCTCCTTTTGGTCTAGTAAATCTTTCTTTCTTTCTTTCTTTCTTTCTTTCTTTCTTTCTTTCTTTCTTTCTTTCTTTCTTTCTTTCTTTCTTTCTTTCTTTCTTTCTTTCTTTCTTTTTACTTTTTAGTGAAGCAATTGGGGTTAAATGACTTGCCCAGGGTCACCCAGCTAGTAAGTGTTAATTAAGTGTCTGAGGCCAGATTTGAACTCAGGTACTTCTGACTCCAGGGCTGGTGTTCTATCCACTGCACCACCTAGCTGCCCCTAAATATTTCTTTTGATATGGTTTTCCTGCCATTTATTACTCCCCTACGCATACTCTTCAATCCAATGACACTGGTCTCCTTGCTGTTCAACAAAGAAAAAATCCCATCTCTCAGCTCCAACCATTTCCATCATGCCTGGAATGTTCTTCTCTTCTCCAACTACTGACCTCCCTGGTTTCATTTCAGTTTCAACTAAAATCCCACTTTCTACAGGAAGTTTTACCTAATTCCAGTCCCTTCCCTTTGTTAATTATCTTCTATTTAGTTTTTTTTTTAATGTAGCTGGCTTTGTTTTTATTTGTTTGCATTTTTTCTAACCCCTTAGACCATAAACTTCTTGAGGGCAGGGACTGTCTTTTGCCCACACAGTGCCTGGCTCATAGCAGGTACTTAAATAATGTTGACTGATCGATTGATTGATCATTATGGTCTTTGTAGAACATGAATTGTGTGGCTGAGGTTCACACAACTGGGAGTGTATTTGTGGCTGTTAATACTGTTCTTTAAGAAAATATTAGGGGGCAGCTAGGTGGCACAGTGGATAGAGCACCGGCCCTGGAGTCAAGAGTACCTGAGTTCAAATCTGGCCTCAGACACTTAATTAACACTTACTAGCTGTGTGACCCTGGTCAAGTCACTTAACCCCAATTGCCTCACACACACACAAACACACACAAAAAAGAAAAGAAAATATTGATTTCCTAACCACTGAATGACTATTTACATATTAAATCAGACTGGTACTTCATAAACCCCTCTATTAACCTATGAGCACTTTTGGACTCATTTCTGTTCTCTTCTCAGGAGCAGCTGTTGAAGTAGTTTAACAGGTAGGGAATCATTGCACTTAAATTTAGTTTTGATCACATTTTCACAGTCCCCCCCACACCTTCCCCCAAACTACATGCCCATTCTATAGGAAAGAGGTTGCTGGACTTTATTATGAATACGAGCCAAAAGAGTTCCTGAAGGAAAGCTCTCTCTGTCCTCCAAATAGGATGGCTTTTCTATTTATTTTTCAGGTCAAGAATGGAAAGAGATGGCTGCCATTATCCAGATTTGTGGGACTTCGCCTTCCTTCCCCTTCAAGATCAAAGGAACCTCTGGCTCATTATCAGCCTGTTAAAGTATTAGGTAGAAGTCAGTCTAGGAGGTGTGGGGTTCCCCCCACTCCTGCTTTTGGGGGAAGATCACTATCTTTCTTCTTTATTGATTGCTTGCTTTTCATTTTATATCCTTTCTCCCTAGCCTGAAATGAGAAAAATGAGCCCTTGCCACGGGCTTTAAACTTTACACCCAGACAATATCTCCCCCTTATCTAATGCCAGGCAAGGAACCTCAGCCCAGAGGACCCTGGGTAATGTTACAACAGATTATGTCATAAAATGAGGAGATAAGCAAAGGGACCAATCTGAAAGACGCAGCAAAATTTACCTTTCCACCTTCCTGCTCCCCTTTTAGAAGGAGGCTTTAAATCAATCTGCCTTTGCCATAAATTCTCTCTCTAAAATTTGATAACAAGTGCAATATTTTCCTTGGAGATTGGGCTCTAATAAGATGGAGGAAAGGTAAGGGAGTGGGGGGGGAGGGGTCCAGGGGAGCAAGGGGGATTGAGCAAAGTAATAAAATGCCAGGATTGATCGAGGCTGGTCTGGGGGGTTTGCTCTGTATTACTTCACTTCTTGGCTGGTAAGCATAACCCAGCCAAGGATCATAATTTTTTTTTTTTCCTGTAGACAGCTGAGTCTCTATATTGATCTCGATTTGTTGTTCTGTTCTCCTGTAATTGTTCCCCTTGATTAAGACTCCAGGTTGGTAAGAAAGTCTGGGTGGGGGTAGGGGGCAGTGAGACTGTTTGAGAAGGGGAGCAGAATGGAAGCTGAATGAGCCTCATGGCTGGAGTTTATCGTGACCTTGGCTTGTCGATTGGAGAGGGCCCAGTCATTGATGTTGTCTGGCTCCAGGATATCTGGAAATGCACCATCGAGTCAGTCCATGGGCAGGACAAAAAAAGAGACTGTTGAGTCAGGATTTGAGGATCTAATCCTCTTCCAAAAAGAGTTCAGCTGAGTGTTTTCCTTATTAAACAAGTTGCTGGTGCTTCATGCTGGTAGAGAGTTTCATAATCACTCTTATTAGCTGTGATATGCTAGGGATTTATCTGCCTTAGATAGAGAATTTAATCCTTTCATCTTTGTTTGACCAGTGGGGATACTGAGGCACAAGTTGGGTAACCAACTGAGCTGAAACCCACACACCTGAAAAGCCTTGGGGATGAGGTGGGAGGAGGGAGTGGATCTTACTGGATGTGATAATGCTGCTCTCCTGACTGTTCTGTCCCCCACCCCATCTAATGGACTCTGACCTGCCTTCACAAACTCCAAATCAGCAGAGGACCTGCAGGGTCCCTCAAAGTCAGAAGTTTGAGAAACTTAGCTTGGCCAGAGGAATAATGATACTTAGTCACCAGTCCTGCAGAGGTGGAGGTGGGGGTGTTAGAAGTATAAATCAGTACTGAGGACTGATAGAAATGTAGGACTCCTTGTTAACCAGGATAGTTTACTCAGAGAGCCCCTGCTGTCTCTAATCAGCAAAGCAACCAAATTAATGGCATGTCGGCTACCATCTCTACTGCAGGTGTGTTTTAAATGGGGGAGGGGGGATGGTTTAACAGATACGGTACTAGAACTAAAATCATAAGACTTGGGTTCAAATCCTTCCTCAGATACTTGCTAGCTGTGTGACCCTGGGCAAGTCACTTACTGAGTGTCTGCTTCATAATATTAGTACTTCCCTCACAGGGTTGTCTTGAGGATTGATAAAGATATTAAATGTAAAGTTCTCGACATAGAATAAGTACTTAATGAATGCTCATTTCCTTCCTGTTTGCTATATTATGGTATTTTTCTGCCTCAAACTGAATGGGTAGTCTCCATTTCTACACCTGTTAAATGAAGAAATTAATTGTATTAAACTGTTTCTCAAAGGGTGTTCCCCAGCACCCTATTGTACTGTGAGTTTCACTGGTCATGTCATGTTTTGAATGTTATATAAAGACAATATAAAAATAATTATAATATTTTCCAACCCAGCAAACATGGTGTGGTAAGTAGAGTTACCATAAAATAAGCAAAATTTGTATATTTACATACACACATTAACCTTGAAACATGTTAAACCTTGAACTCCTGAAGAACCAATAAAAATGGTCAGCTACTCTCATCAAAAGGAAACTGAGGGCCTCCTGATTCTACTGTTGTGTTGTGCCATGATGATAAAAAAAAAAAAAGCTTGAGATCAATTGGGTGGGACTGTTGATCCAATTCTACATGCATTTATTAAATACCCACTAGATACCGGATATTGTACTAGGCATTGAGATACAAAAATAAAACATAAGTGTGCATGCATGAGAGAGAGACAGATAGAGAGACAAGAGAGAGAGTGTTCCTGTTGTCATGGAACTTTTAATCTACTACAGATGAGAGGGAAGAGTTACAGGTATGCAGATATGTAAATAGATGGTACATACAAAATTACAATGTAGTTTTGGGAGGAAAACTTAAAAGGGGGGATATCGGTATCACAAAAAGTCTCATTTATGTTGGAATATTTGTGCTGAGCCTTGGAGGAAGTCTAAGGGACAGAGGGAAGAAGAGAACACATTCTAGGCATGAATAACAATATGTACAAAGAAACAGTCAAGAGATAGAACATTGTGTTTGGCAAACATCAGGTAGAACAATTTGACTTAAACATAGAGGTTCATTCAGGGGAATAATATGAAATCAGCCTGAGAAGCTGGATTGGCCTCTCCCAGCTCTAGGGGTCAATGAGAAGCCTTTCTTTTCCAAAAAAGGACATAAGAAAGATGAAATGTCCAAAAACAACTACCTACCTTTTCAACAATGCAGAACTATTATGTGATATTTTTTTCTTGTCTGTTTAGAGCAGTGTTCTTTGATTTGTGTTTTGTTTTCTTTTTTAAAAAACCTGGGGTCCAGAGAGGTCCATGAATATATTTTAGAGAGTCTATGAATTTGATTTTTTGAAAAAATATTTTGATAGCTGTTTTTCACTATGATTGGTTTCTGTCATAATCCTGTAAGTTTAAAAACATTTTTACTAAGAAGAGGTCCATAGACTTTACTCAGACAACCAAAGGTTAAGAATCCCTGTTTTAAAGTAATGATATTTTAAGTTGGGTGGGCTTGGCAAAAGTGGCAGAAAAAGGGGTCAAGATCTCAAATGTCCTTGGGGCTTAAGGGAATCAGAGAATGTCTTGCTTGACACAAAGGCAAAAGCACCTTTTCTCCTTTATTGGCCCTGAATCAGATCAGGCAATCAATTTCCCTTAGCCCTACTGCCAAATGCACCCACCCCTCAGCGTGAGTAACCCCTAGTTGAGCAGCATACCCTGGGAGCAGCCCAAGTATTCTCCTCCATTCATCACCTGGGAAGTACCAACAACCCTGGCACCTCAGGGGCCACAAAACCCCAGATGGGAAGAAGCAAAACAGCTAAATGTATGGTAGCTTCCCCTGAGCATCAACATGCATGCATGGCCTGTGGTTCCCTCCCCATTCAGAGGCATGACTCAGCGCTCCTGCTGTCAGGCATCAGGCACAAAAGGGGTATTGTAGAGAGAGCCAAGCCTGAGATCAAAGAGGAAGTCAGAGGGGAGTGAGGAAAAACACTGATCCTAATTCTTCAGCCTCTGTTCAAAATCAATCAGTCTTCTCCTTGCTCTCCCTGCCTCTCCTCCTTTTTCCCCTCCTTCTCTCCAACTCTCATTCAGATAGCTGAGACAAGCAGAATGCCTGGGAATCAGCTCATTTGGATTCGATTCTGGCTTTGGCCCTCTAGAATAATGACTGCCCTGGGGTATGTCCACCTCATCTCTGGGTTTGGTTTTCTCTTCATGGGGCAGCTAGGTGGCGCAGTGGTTAAAGCACCGGCCTTGGAGTCAGGAGGACCTAAGTTCAAATCTGACCTCACACTTAACACTTACTAGCTGTGTGACCCTGGGCAGGTCACTTAACCCCAATTGCCTCACCAAAAAACCCCCAAACAAACAAAACAAACAGTGCCTTCCCATAGAAGGCTCATTGATTTAGAGCTGGAAGAGGTCTTAGAGGCCACTTCCTCATATTATAGATGAGGAAATTGAGACCCAGTGTGGTTTGAATTCTTTGCCCAAAGTCACCTTGAAGGGATGGGATCTGTGCACAGGCCCTCTGACTCCAGAGATGGGGCCATTTCTACTCCTCCATGACTACCAAGGATGAGTAGAATGCTTCCCCTCCCCTTGTACTCTCCCCAAACTCCTCCTCCAGGGATGCTGTGTGGAAAGCCTTCAGTGCCTGAAAGGACTATCTTTTTATTTTTTTTGGTGGGGCAATAATGGTTAAGTGACTTTCCCAGGGTTGCACAGCTAGGAAGTGTCAAGTGTCTGAGGCTGGATTTGAACTCAGGTCTTCCTGAATCCAGGGCCAGTGCTCTATCCACTGCACCACCTAGCTGCCCCCTGAAAGGACTACCTAAATAGGATTCTTAGCCATTCCTTAAGGTCCAGCTTAATTCCATGACTCCTCACCCCCTTTTCCTTTCCTTTCTTTAGCCCTATAAGATTGGAGCATTTATTTGTCAGTAGAAGGTCACTCTTGGCCATCTATTTCCATCCCTCCCTTCCAACAGAGTTGTAAAGCTGTTGCTGCTCAGCTTGATTATTTCTTCTAAGGACCAAACTCTGAGGGTGTATGTGTGTGTGTAAAGCAATGAAAGGGGAGGTGAGCAGGAGACACTAGGAGATGGTGTGAGGCAGACTCACGACAAGGCTCAGCAGTCTCCTTGCCCTGGGCCTGAGAGAAAATGGAGTTGGCTTGGTGAGAACACACAGATTGTCTAGAACAACACTCCATGCTTTTACTGGTGGGCCTTCCTTGCATAATGTTTTCTGAAAGAGCTGGGTATAAATTGGATTTTGTTCATCAAATTGCATTTGATATGGGGAGATGAAGGGCTGCTCCTTAAGACAGACATTATCAGGGGTGGGCTGGTAAATGTGTAACAACCAGTTCTCTGGGAGGAAAAAGTACATATGACCCACTCCACATTATTAACATTTTCTCTAACACGTTTGTAAGTCTAGACATTCTGCAAAATGATAAATCAAGCCCTGATATGAGGGATTTTCCAGTTTCAGAGGTTTAAATGCTCACACTGAAAATTGTATCTTTGGTTGATACAAATTAGATCTTTGGTTGATACAAGTTGGCTCAAACCCCCTCCCCCTATAGCATAAATATTTAGGTGAAGAGGCTGGGGGGAGGAGGTGCAAATGATAGGATCATAGAGTTAGAAATAAAAGGAACCATAATTATCATCTGGTCCTGGTGTCCTTAATCCTGGTGTCCAGGGTTAAGGTAGATTTCAAGGTGTCTGTTCACTTGGATGGGGCGGGGGAGGAGGGGATTACATGTTTATTTCAAAACAATTGACTTCCTTTGTAATCCTATTTATTTTGTTTTATGTATTTAAAAACTTTATCTGGGGCAGCTAGGTGTGCAGTGGATAAAGCACCGGCCCTGGATTCAGGAAGACTGGTGTTCAAATTCAGCCTCAGATACTTGACATTTACTAGCTGTGTGACCCTGGGCAAGTCACTTAACCCCATTGCTCCAGGAAAAAAATAAAATAAAATAAAATAAAATAAAATAAAATAAAAACTTTATCCCAAGAAGGCATCCAAAGGTTTTAGCACACTGCCAAATGGGTCCATGAGAAAAGCAAAAGATCAAAAAAGATGGAAAAACACTGAGTCCAGTTCCCTCTTTTTCTGGGGGTGTGGGGTGGGGAAGGGAAGGGAAATGAGTGCCCAGAATGGTTAAGTGATTTGCCAGAAACTATACCAGTAGGAGTGAGCAAAACTGAGATTCAAACTCCAGGCCTCTGACTCCAGAGCTTGCATTCTTTCTACCATACTATGTTCTTATTTTCTAAGCCTATGATCTGAGGGGCAGTGGTGTGGATATTAGGTGTGAGCCAGAAGGGGCAGACAAGTAAGCTTAGTAAGGAAGTAGAATAAATACAAATTTGATTTGAAGGGCCCACTCCAAGGGAGGTACCATTGACCAGAAAAAAAAAATCCACTGTCTACTCAGTGCCTGATATCCCACCATTACATAGTCATTCCTTTGAGTCTTAAAGAATTTTCAATTCTTCGTTATTGTTGAGTCATTTCAGTCGTGTCTGACTCTCCATGACCATATTTGAACTTTTTTTGGCAAAGATACTGGAGTGGTCTGCCATTTCCTTCTCCAGCTCATTTTACAGATGAGGAAACTGAGGTAAAGAGGGTTAAGTGACTTGCCCAGGGTCACATAGCTAGTAATTGTAAAATGTTGGATTTGAAATCAGGTCTTCCTGACTCCAGGCCCAGCATTCTATCCACTGTGCCACCTAGATGTCCAAATGCAAACAGGTAGCCCTTTTTAGCTAACATCTCTCAGAGGCATTTTGGTTGGGAATGGGGCAGAGTCTAGAAGAGAAGGAAAGAGAATGATAGAGAATCCCTTGGAGTAGAGAATCTTTCCCATACTCTCCAGTACCCTAATTCAGGCCCAAAATGTCTCTATCCTAATTGATTTTCCTGTCTCCGGTATCTCTCCTCTACCATCCATCTTTTACATCTAGACAAACAATCTTCCTAATGTACAAGTCTGATGCTGTCAGTCCAATCACAAACCTTCAGCAGATCCCCATTGTCCTTATGATAAAATACAAACTCCTTAGCCTGGAAGTCAAGGCCCACCCTAATCTGGCCCTAACCACTTGTCCTTGTCTCAAACAACTTTCTTTCTTCCTTCCTTCCTTCCTTTCTTTCTTTCTTTCTTTCTTTCTTTCTTTCTTTCTTTCTTTCTTTCTTTCTTTCTTTCTTTCTTTCTTTCTTCCTTCCTTCCTTCCTTCCTTCCTTCCTTTCTTCTTTTCTTTTCTTTTCTTTTCTTTTTGAGGGGGCAATGACAGTTAAATGACTTGCCCAGGGTCATGCAGCTGGTGTAAAGTATCTGAGGCCAGATTTGAATTCAGATCCTCCTGAATCCAGGGCAGGTGTTTTATCCACTGTGCCACCTCACACTGCCTCCTCAAACGACTTTCTTGACAGGGCAGTGGGAAGAATGCTGAAATTTGAGTCAGTCAGAGGATACAAATTTGAGTTCTTCCTCCATCAATGACTAGCTATGTGACTTTAGGCAAATCCTAACTTTATTAGACCTCATTTTCATCATCTATAAAATGAGGGTGTTGGATCCTAAGTCTAAATCCATGCTTCTATGACCCTAATTTATATTTTTGCCCCAACTATATTATTGCCAGCTACCCAACTTCATCCTGAGCTATCTCAACTTCATGGCCTTTACTCAGTTTTCTTCACCTGGACCATCCCAGATCACTGTCCAGTCATGTCTGTCTTTGAAGTTGTCCCTTATGCCACTTCAGGCTTGGTTAACAGATTCCCTGCTACCTGAGGATGGACCCAAGTAAAAGTTTGAGGCCCTTAACCCAAGATGTCGCCAACAGGTGATGAGTCATTAGGTCACAGCAACCCATGAAAAGTTCTAGATAATTTTGAACAATAATGTTGATGACAATAATAATAAACTGACATTTACATAGCATCTCCTATGTGCCAGGCACTGTGCTAAGTGCTTTACAAATGTTATCTTGATATTCAATTATCTCATTTGATTTGAGTTCCCTACCCAAGATAGTAGGAAGAGAGAGTCCCTCCTTGGCTTGCAGCCCACAGAAGAAGTATATGTTATTGCCAGTGGCTCGAGCTGAACTGCTCTCCTCTCCAGCTCTGCACCCAGCCTGGACTGCAGCTGTCGGGAGAGAAGCCACCATAGCAATATACCAATATCGGATCTCCTGCCCTGGGCTACACTCTAAATCATCTCAGCCAATCAAGCACTTAATGTTCTTGGCCCCTCAAGAATGTTGCACCTCACCGCTGCCCATGTATCTTTCAAGTTTTATCTCCAGCATCTTATAAATCATCCATTAAATACCTCCCCACTAATGTGCAGGCCTGTTGTTCTCAGCCAGAGCTGGAGAGTGCACAAATCAGTTTTACTGCATATTAGTCCTGCCCAGTGGGCTAAAAGAAAAGAAAAGAAAGAAAGAAAAAAAAGAAAATTCTCAGTGGACCTAGCAGTAACAGCTGGCAACACCTGAGAGATCCAGAGTGACTAGATCTAAAAAGTGATGTTGAGCCAGGAAGATAGGGACCTCTACCCAATTACTTAGACTTATGCCAAGTGCTTTGCTTGCTATAGCCCTATAAGGTAGGTCCTCAGGGTGGCATCATCTTCATTTCAAAGGTAAGGAAACTGAAGCTCAGGGAGAGGTTGTGTGATATGCCTGAGGTCGAACGACAAAACCAGGCCTGGAATTCAGGTGTCCTAATGGCATGTCCATTGTCCTTTCCACAACACCACACTTTGACTAGAGGGTTTTTTCCCCTTAGCTTTAGTAGGCACATGACAGTACCATCACCCAGACCTGAAATTCAACCTCCTCTGAAGCAGAATGGAAAAATTGATGGAGCATGTTCTGAGTATATTATCAAGGGGGTAATGGCGGGGAAATGGAAGGATCTGGGCATGGGGATCAGATAATTAATAAATAGAATAAGAATCAGACCAGCTCACTCATGTAGATGACATTTGACAGATTTCTTTCTTTTAAAAAAAACCATATATATATATATATATATATACACATATACATGTATATATATATATATATTTATATCTGGAATACAATAAGCATTTCCATAACACAGCATAATAAAAAATGATTGCACATGAAACTGCAAATCTATTGTGTACAACTTCAGCATTCAGTAGATTTCAAAGCATCTTCATGAACCTTGTCTTGTTTAATCTTCATACAAATCCTGTGAGATAGGATAGCTAGATATTCTTATCCCTATTCAATGAGGAGGAAAGCAAGACTCAGAGGAATTATAAACAGAGAAGCTTATGGATAGAGGCAGGGAAGGGAGTAAGGAAGGAAGCAATGTAATATGGTAGAAAGGCTATTGGAGTTCTAGTCCCAGCGCTGTGAGTGTCTATGTCATCTGGGGCAAGTCTGCCCTACCCCTGAGCCTCAGTTTCTCCCTCTGTAAAATGACCAGTTAATATTAGATCAGAGGTTCTTAATTAACCTTGGGTTCATGAACTTAGTCTTGTAATATTTTGATATCTATTCCAATATAACTTGTTTCCTTTGTAAGCCCGTGTGCTTTATTTTGTGCAAATAAAAACATAATTCCTAGAAAGTAACCCTAGGCTTCACCAGATGGATGCCAAAGGGGTTCATGACCCAAAAAAGGTTAAGGATCCCATGAATTAGATATTTTCTGAGGCTGCTTCCAGCTATAGAATTCTTAAAAAAGAATTTTTTCAAACCAAAATTTCTGACTCATATACTCCTCCTTTGTGACAGGGAACTCAGAGTAAGGGGACTCATAGGGTCACATATAGAGTTGGGAGAGGCATTGGAAGTCATCTTGTCTGGCTCCCTCCTTGTACAATGAGTGTCACCATTTGGGATTGAATATGAAAAGAGCCGACTTTAGATACAGGCTGAATGGGTATCTGCCAAGGTGGTGTGACTGGAGAAGCACCAATAGCCTATCTACCCTAAAAATATCCCTGCCACCAGCCTGGTGCAGGACCAGACACTTCCTTCAGTAGAACCCTCCTTTTGAGTTAAGTTCTTGTTTCCAGGAGGCCTTTGCAAAAATATATATAAGTGATCCTGGAGAAGATGAAGATAAGGCTTTAATTGACACAGTATTGCCACAACTTATTTCACTGTCACTTCAAAAAGTTGAAAAAAATACCAGTTTAGCTGAATCCATCCAGCATATCTTAGAGATTTAAAGTCATTCACACTTATGGTAAAGTAGGCATGGAGGAGAAAATATAGGTCAGAGGTCAGGAGGCGTGTTTCTGGGAGATGTCCTATGGTAGAAATTGTGTGAACCCTTCAGAGAATAATGGAAGCTCAGGATGATGCTAAATTTGAAGGGGGTTATGTGAAATCGTGAAGAAACTTGGGATTTTTCTGGGGTCAATTGGAATAAGATTGTTTTGAAAGGAATTTCAGAGACTATGCAGGACTTGTTAAAAACTAGAGAGGTCACATAGAAGATACTGGTTGAGGGAGCCATTCCCTGGAACTTAGCATCCAGAAGAGGAGAGACTGATTTAGGTGCAGATTTCCAAAGGAAGCATTCCAGTTTAGATGGTGTCAGTCTGAATCCCCCGTGTTCTTAGGGCCCAGGGAAAATGGGGCTTGACTTTCTTAGCCACCCAAAGCATGAAGAAGACTGGTGCTGAGCTTATACTGGAGGACAGAAATAAAGATGAATTACAAATAAAGTCTGAGATATTTGTGCAACCCACGTTTTAATGAAATAAGCAATGTGAAATTGTGAACCTGTTTAATTCTTGTGTCACAGGCTCATGAAACAAAAGACCTGGCTATAGTTTGGGGGGTTTCTCACTACTTTGGCTCATAACAACCTCCTTTTCAGGAAAACCTGGGGAAAAAAAAACATTTTAATTATATCTACTCTGCAACATACTGAGATAAACTCACAATATTGTGAAAGACTTTTATTAAAAAGGAAACAAACAAAACAGATCCTTGAATAAGCAATTATCCATCCCTAAGATATATGGAAATAAAATTGCTTGATCACTTAAAAGCCCTGAGTTCAGGGCTTTCTGATGGAAACCTCTCACAGGTCCCTTGTGAGATTGTTGCTTTAGTCCAGTCAAAGGCATCAAGCTGCCTGTCTATCAATCCTACTTTCTGGTGTTCAGCCTTCTGCTCTCACCTCTGTAGCATCACCATCTTATTTACTAAGCCATCCAGGCAAGGTGAGGACAAGTCTCAAGGGTTTTCTAATCTAAGAAAGGTGGCCCGCACCCTCAGCCTCAATTGATAGAAGGAACCAAAAGGTCTAACCCTGATTTTCCATCAGTTGAGAACACCTACCTCTTTGACTGAGTTACAAAATCAGTCCAATAATCAGAGATATTCCCACTTAGGTGTGTTTAATCTCTGCCAGGCTCGTTGAAGGTAAGGGTCCTTGTAGAAGAGGAAGGGGGAAAGAGAGAGGCCTCTCCTTCATGCTTAGCCAGGTGACCCCCACCCCCACCCCCCACCATCTCTCTTTGATCAGAGGAGTACATTCCAGCTTCAAAATCTTCCTTCTCTCCTATGATTATCACCATTCTCTTCCTATTGGCTCTTCTCTGCCTTTATATTTGTTAGTCCCTCCTAATCATTAGCCATGCATAACCTTGGAACAGATATATAGCCTCTAACACATAGATTTTGATAGATTTGGAACAAAAAGAAATCCTATAGGTGATCTAGTTCAATCCATTAATTTTACTAATGAGGAAATTAAATGCCAGAGAGGTTTCATGATGAACTCAAGTCATACAAATAGGAAGTTATAGATTTCCTTATATAGCACCCATGGAGCTAAGCATGAACTCTGATCCCATTCAACTCCATGAAGAGGAGACTCCTCTGTCTATATCATGTATTAGTAGCCCACGTAAGCTCTAGGATATCCTCAACCCAACTTTCTACTCTCATGTAACAGTTAGGTTCCCAGAGATTAGCTGGCTGTATCTCTGACTCAGGATTCTAGGGACAGTAGGTATGACCTTCTCTAATATCAGTGACTTTAATCTCCACTGGTGTGCTCCTCCCCAAGATTATCAGTTTAAAATTACTTAGTCAGCTTTAAGTTGCTTTTAGAAAGGGATAGTTACTAATGTTGTAAGAACACATGTAAGAAAAAATTCTCCCTAAAGTCTGTGACACACTTTCTCAAAACTGCATACATATTCCAGGAGAAAGGAGACTCAGGCTTGGAGAGTATATCTAACCAAGGGGTAACTCACAGTTTCTGATACCTAGAAGTTTTCTCTCATTCAGGGATGCTTAGGAAGTTCTCCTTAAGCATGGTACAATCTCTCTCTGGTAGGCTCCTTGGAAAGCCAGGGTCTAGCCCACCCTTAGTTCCTCATAATGTCAACACTGCTACAAGTTGATCCAGGTAATGCCATTTTAGGACATTGATGGGAAGATAAGAACATTCTCTGGACACTTTGAAGCTGGAAAGTACTTCTCTGGTCAAAGAAGGTTGGGAAAGAGACCTGGCAAAGGACAAGAGACGTGCCTCTCCTCCCCAATCTCCTTCCCAGGGGGTTCCTCCTCAGGAATATATTGGAAAGTCACATGCTCCAATTTCTGGAATGCATCTCCTTTCTAAATTCACTTCATAATTTATGGATGATCTTTGGGATCTGGGGCAGGGTAATATTTCATCAGAGAATGGTGATAATCATAAGAAAGAAGGAAGATTTTAAAGCTGGAATGTACTCCTCTGATCAAAGAGGGATGGGGGGGGCAGCTAGGTGACACAGCGGATAAAGCACTGGCCTTGGATTCAGGAGGACCTGAGTTCAAATCCAGCCTCAGACACTTGATACTTACAAGCTGTGTGACCCTGGGCAAGTCACTTAACCCTCACTGCCCCACCAAAAAAAAAAAAAAAGAGGGATGGGGGTTTCACCTGGCTAAGCATGAAGGAGAGGCCTCTCTCTTTCCCCCTTCCTCTTCTACAAGGACCCTTACCTTCAAGGAGCCTTGAAGAGATTAAACACACCTATGTGGGAATATCTCTGATTATTGGACTGATTTGTAACTAAGTCAAAGAGGTAGGTGTTCTCAACTGATGATCAAGTGAATATAATTATTGTGCAGCATCCTGATTTGAAGGCTTCTTCATACATAGTCTAGGATCTTTTGATTGACTGGTTGAGACATGTTCTCACCCAGTTAAGTTAGCAAGAGCTAAAATGGGGTAGGGTAGTTTTTACTCCTTAGATATCTGTGCTTCACAGCTGGATTGTAAATATTTTTCAGGGCAGAAAAGATGTTTTCTGCTCTACTTGTGCTTCCCATAGTACTTCATACTAAGGGCTGGGCATAGGGCAGTGACTCAATAAATAGTCATTCAATTGAGCCAACCAGAACTGACCCCTGTGTCTCTTTTAATCATACCAAATGTTAGTGCTCTTAGGGATCAGCTAGTTCAACCTTCCAATTTGACAGAGGAGAAAATGAAGGCCCAAGAAGGTTAACGTGTTGTTGTGTGTTTTTTTGAACCCACATGGATAGAAGAATAATAGGGTTTGAGAGTAGAAAACAAAACAAAACAAAACTTAGAGATTATCTCTAGGCCAATCCCCATTTCCAGAGGAGTAAGATGAATCCCAGAGAGAAGAAGGTGAGTTAATTTACCTGTGATCACAAAGTTAGCAAGTAGCAGAGCTAGGCTTTGGAGCAAGGTAAGCTGATTATTAATCCAAAGCTCTTTCTACCATAGTAGCCAGATTTCATTCAGAACAGAGAAATCGACTTCTAAAAACTTGTCTAGCTTATGGAAACCCAACCCTAGTGGGAAAAACAACAGAGGGAGAAGCGAAGCCAGTGTGTCCTCCTCAGCTCTACCACTAACTTGCTTGTGTGACCTCTCTGGAATTGTTTCCTCCTCTTTAAAATGAAAGGGCAGGTGGAAATTGAAAATCTCTGCAGTACCTCCCAGCTCTAATATTCTAAGAGATCTATCATTCCAAGAAAGAGGACACCCCCAAATTAGACCATCATTTTAACCCTTAGCTGATAGGAACCAGTTTTTTTTTTTCCCTTTGAGGAATCTATTGATACTATCATCATTACCTACCCCCTAAGCAACTCCTTTGACAGTCCAGTGGAAATAGGGTTTCTGTCATATGCCTTGCATTAGGTATTTGCATAGCCAGTGGTGATCAAAGGTTGCTGGAGGAGGACTGAGTATGAGGGGCAAGTGTGTTAGAATTGTACAGCTAGCTGCTGCTGCCACCTGATGGGCCTTCAGCCTCTCACGTGCTAGCTTGGGACCATGCCCAGACCAGGGCTGCCTGACTACTCATGGGATGGACGATGGATCATGGCAAGTGCCCTTGTTTGTTATTTAGACGACTGTCCCCAGGACCCCATATGTTACACTGAACCCTCTTTCTGGTGTAATTGAGATTTTTAAGTTAGATGCATGAGGGTCCCATGTCTAATCACTCACCCAGCATTACCAGGCTCTAGGCGCTGGGCCAAGACTTGAAAAAGACAATAAATACTGGTACTAAAAGTAGCCTGTCAGCCCCTTGGACAAGTTTTCTGGGAGCCAGAGGATATTGTGGCTTGGATCTGTTAGGATTTCATGACCTCTTGTTCAGGAGAGAACCTCTGCATTTAACCTGCTTCTGCTGAAGACCCAGAAGATAAGACAGGAGGAGAGAACAGGTTTTGGATGCTCCAATCAGTGTGAAGAACAGCAAATTCTGCCTGCATTGTATCTACAATCACTTACTGGCCCTGGAAATGGTACCTTTGGCTCCTTACTCCCTCTCAGCCATAGCTACCAAATCTTGGCTGTTTTTTACCTGCACACTATTTCTCATGTCCAACCTCTTCTCTCTACCTATAGAGCTACCACCTCTATTCAGGCCCTCATCACCTGTCACCTAGGTATTTTTGACAGTCTCTTAATTGGTCTCCCTGCCTCAAATCTCTTCCCATTTCAGTCCATTCTCCACACTGCTGCCAGAGCGATTTTCCTTGAGGGAAAATGTGATCATTTAACTCTGCTATTCAACAAACTACAAACTACAGTGACTTCCTTTTGCTATTGGAGTCAAACATAAACTCTGTTTAACTTTTCAAGCTAAACATCCATTTTGGCAGCATGTATGCTAAAATTGGAATGATACAGAGAAGATCAGCATGGTCCCTATGCAAGGATAACATGCAAATTTGAGAAGCATTCCATCTTTTTCCAGGACAGTATGACTGGTTTTTAGTAGGAAAATTATAAACAGAATTGACCATATTAATTACAAAACCAGCAAAAATCATGATTATATCAATAGATGCAGAAAAAGCTTTTGACAAGATAATATCCATTCCTGTTTTTAAAAACACTAAAAAAATAGGAATAAATGGAGCTTTTCTTCAAATGATAAATAGTATATTTCTAAAACTAAGAGCCCGCATTATTTGTAATGAGTATAAACTAAAGATGGGCTTTTCTAATAAAATCAAAGGCTCAAAAATACAGATAGTATAAAATATTTGAGAGTCTACCTCCCAAAATAAGTTGAAACTATATGAAGACAATTATAAAGTACTCTTTACACAAATAAAAATGTATCTAAATAACTGGAGAAATAGTCATTGCTCATGGGTAGGCAAAGCTAATATAATAAAAATGGCAACACTACCTAAATTAATTTAATTAAATGGATACCAATCAAACTACCAAATAATTTGCTGCCCAAATTAATTTACTTAAGTGCTATACCAATAAAGCTGCCAAAGATTTATTTTGGAAAGCTAGAAAAAAAATAACAAAGTTTACCTAGAAAAAAAAAAGTCAAGAATATAAAGGAATTAATGAAAAAAGTTGGGGATAAAGGAGGCCTGGCAATACCAGATCTCAAACTATACTACAAAGCTGTAATCATTAAAACAATTTGGTACTGGGTAAGAATTGAAGAGGTTGATATGTGGAACAAATTAATTACATAATACACAGAAGCAAATGCGTACCATAGTCATATGTTTGACAAATCCAAAGATCCCAGATATAGAGGCAAGAACTCACTGTTACACAAAGACTATTGGGAAAACTGGAAAGCAGTCTGGCAGAAAATATGCATAGACCAACATCTCACATCCTATACCAAGATGAGCTAAAAATAGGTGATTTAGAAATAAAGGGTGACATTACAAACAAATTAGAGGAGTACAGTAGAAATTGCCTGTCACATGTATGGATAGGGGAAGAGATATCAAAGAAGAGACAGAAAGGTTCACAGGAGTTAAAATGGATACTTGATTTCATAAAAAGAAAAATGTTTTATACAAAGAAAACCAAGTAAAAATAAAAATTTGTGTGTGTGTGTGGGGGGTGTTTTGGGGGGATCTCTGCAGCATGTTTCTCAGCTAAAGGTCTCATTTCTAAGACATATAGTAAACTGATTCAAATGTATAAGAATAAGTCATTTCCCAGTTGATAAGTGGTTGAAGGAGGAGGTGCTGCCATACATTGGAAAATGGTTAAATACATTTGGGGGTATATACGTGATGGAAAGCTATTGTGTTGTGGGAAATGCTGGGGTGGAGGGGTGGATTTGGAAAAACCTGGGAAGACATTTGTGGATTGGTGAAGGATGAAGTGGGCAGCCCCAGGAGAATAATTTACATGATAACAAATCTGGAAGGCAGGAAGCTTGGGGGGATATGGGAATTTTGGTAAACAGGATAAAACCAACCACAGTTCCAGAAAACACATAATGAGGCATGCCATTTGACTCCATATGGAGAGATGGTGGACTCAGGGTATGTGTGTGTGTATGAATATATGTATGTATGTATGTATATGTGTATGTGTGTGTGTGTGTGTGTAGGACACGGCTAGGGTGGAAATTTGTTTTGCTTTATTTCATGTATTTGTAGTAAGTTTTGTTTTTCTTATTTTCTCAATGGGTAGGAGGTAGAAGGGAGTAAATTCTAAATGTAAACTTGAATTTTAGCAAAAAGGAATTTCTTCCTAGCCATAGCTATAAAAGGTACCTGATCTACTTCTTTCTTTTAATTTTTCTGTGATATGAATTTTGATATTCAGATCTAAAATCTATTTTGAGCTTATTGTGGTATCTGATATAAGATAGTTGTCTATATCTGATTTCTTCTAAACCACTTTCCAATTTTCCCAGAAGTTCTTGGCAAATAAGGAATTCTTTCCCAAGTAACTAATATTCTCATGTCTACACAAGACTGGGTTATTGAGTAAAATTTTTCCTGATTATTCCTTATCTAGTCTGTTTCACTAATCTAGAAGCAACTTGGTGGTACAGTGGATTGATTGACTCTCCATCTCTTTCCTCCATGCTTCTGCACCCATGCCTATAATGTACTCCCTTCTTGACCATTTTCTACAGGAAGCCTTTCCTAGTAAGCTCAACTACTAGTCTTGGTATTCCCTATAGACCTTGTGTTTGTTTATTTGTATTTGATCTCTTTATATTTAGCACTTGATAAATCTATATATCCTTATAGTATCTCACAACTGTGCTACTGTCCTATCATCTTAATTCATTTCTTATCATCTATATTCTTTCTAATCCATTCTTCACATGCGTGTCCAGTTAATTCCTTATGTACAGATGGAAATTTAGGCTTGATGTAAGGGGTGAGGGATGTCCCTAACATCTAAAGCTATCCAGGTATAGAATAGAATGCTTTGGAAGGTAATGAGTTACCTATCGCATGAAATCTTCATGGAAAGACTGGGTTATCATCTGTCTGAGGTGTATTATTGATGTCACTTTTCTTTTTTTTCTGATTAGATTTTTATTTTCCAATTTACATGTAAAAACAATTTTGACATCATTTTAAAAAAAACTTTATGTTCTAACTTCTCTTCCTTCCTCCCTTCCCACCACCCCAACCCCAAGAACTCAAGCAATCCAATATAAGTTATATATGAGTAGTCATGGAGAACATCTCCACATTAGCCAGATTGTGAGAGAAAACACACAAAAACAAAATTTCTGATTAAGGAGCTATCAAAAAAAAATATGCTTCAATCTGTTTTCAGATGCCATCAGTTATTTCTCTGTAGATGGATTGCAATTTTCATAAGTCCTTCAGAGTTATATTGGATCATTGTATTGCTGAAAATAACCACGTCTTTCCCAGCAGATCATCTTACACTATTGATATTCTTTTGTATACAGTACATTTCGCTCTGCTTCAGTTCATGTAGGTCTTTCTGGGTTTTTCTGATAGCAACCTGTTCATCATAACCATTATATAATACCTTAAATTTCACAAAGAATTTTCTTCACAATAGCCCAGCAAAGTAGGTAACATATATTTTGCCATTATAATCAATCATCACACCTATTTCCCTCATCCTATTCCCTTCCCATGATATTTACTCTATTTTCTATCTTCTTTTACCCTATTCATCCTCAAAAATGTTTTACTTCTGACTGTCCCCTCCCCCCCTCTGCCCTCCCTTCTTTCACCCTTCTCTCATTATCCTCTTCCCCTCCTACTTTCCTGCAGGGTTAGATAGATTACTCCTCCCAAATGGGTATGTATGTTATTTCCTCCTTGAGCCAACCCTGATGAGATTAAGGTCTTTGAGCTAATTCTGTGTTCTAAATTTTCTTCCTCCCTCCCTCCTCAACCCTCCCTATGAAATTAGGCAATTCATTATAAGTCATACATGTGCAGTTATGTAAAACATCTTCACCTTTCTTGAAAGTGTTATGCTTTTTACTGCCCCTTCCCCCAGTCTGCTCTCCCTTCCTTCCCCTCTTCCTCCACCCCCATCTCCTTCCCCTTCCACTTTCCCTCATGGCACTATATATTACCATACCCACTTGAGTATGTATGCCTCTTTGAGCCAATTCTGATGATAGTAAGGTTTACTCACTCCCCTACTCCTTTCCCTCCCCTCCTTAAGCTTTTTCTTGTTTCTTTTATGTGAGCTACCTCTTCCCAGTCTACCTCTCCCTTTCCCTTTCTTCCAGTGCATTCCTCTTACTCCTTAACTTTATTTTAAAGATGTCATCATGGGTTAGCTAGGTGGCACAGTGGACAAAGTACCAGTCCTGGACCCAGGAGGCCCCGAGCCCAAATCTGGCCCCAGACATAAGACACCCCACCCTGCCTGGCCCACAAAAAACAGGGACAAAAAAAAAATAAATGCTTTACAGATATCATCACTTCATATTCAGTTCAGACCTATGTCCTATGTCTAAGTATATTCCATTCAGCTGTCCTAATACTGAGGAAGTTCTTAAGAGTTAGAAGTATTATCTTCCCAATGTAAGAATGTAAACAGTTTAATCTTTTAATATCCCTCATGATTTCTTTTTCCTGTTTACCTTTTTATGCTTCTCTAAGGTCTTGTATTTGAAAGTCAAACTTTTTATTCAGTTAAAGTCTTTTCATCACAAATGCCTAAAAGTCCTCTTTTTCATTTAAGTCCCATTTTTTCCCCTGAAAGATTACACTCAATTTTGCTGGGTAGGTGATTTTTGGGTGTAGTGTCAGTTCCTTTGCCCTATGGAATATCATATTCCATGCCCTCTGGTCCTTTAATGTAGCTGCTGCTAGAACTTATGTTATCCTTACTATAGCTTCACAGTATTTGAATTCCTTTTTTCTAGCTGCTTGCAATATTTTCTCCTTGACCTGGGATCTCTGGAATTTGGCTTTAATATTCCTGGAAGTTTTCCTTTTGGGATATCATTCATAAGGTGATTGGTGGATTCTTTCAATTTCTATTTTACCTTCTGCTTCTAGAATATCAGGGAACTTTTCCCTGACAATTTATTGGAAGATAATGTCTAAACTTTTATTTTGGTCATGGTTTCCAGGTAGTCCAATGATTTTCAAACTATCTCTCCTGGATCTATTTTCTAGGTCAGCTGTTTTTTCCAAGGAGATATTTCTTATTGCCCTCTATTTTTTTATTCAATTGGATTTCCTTTACTTTGTCTTGGCTTCTCATAAATTCATTAGCTTCCATTTTTTCAATCCTAATTCTTAAGCAATTATTTTCTTCTGAGAGCTTTTGTATGTCCTTTTCCATTTGGCTTTTCAAGCTGTCAACTTTTTTTTTTTCTCATGACTCTCCTGCATCTCTCTCATTTCTCTTTCCATTCTTTCCTCCATCTCTCTACATCTTCCTTCTATCTCTCCTACTTTCTCTTCAAATTTCCTTTTGATTGCTTTCGTGGCCTGAAACCAATTCATATTTTTTCTTAGAAGCTTTGGCTGTAGGCGTCCTAAAGTTAGAAAGTAATCTCAGCCCATCTTTTTGTGGGTTTTGCTCCTCCAGGGATTGGTTTATAGCTGTTTGGGGGGGTAATTGTGTCAGGAGCTCTGTGCATTTAATGTCTTTCCTCTGCCATCTTGGTTCTCCCCCCACCATTTCTGGCTCTGCCCCCCCCCATTTCGATGTCACTTTTCTATAAACCAAGCCATGTTTTCTCATTTCCTACAAAATAAGTAAAAGTCTTACCTATTAAAACTCTACCCATCTTTTAAGGCTTTACTCACATGTCATATTCTCATGATGCCTTCCTCAAGCTCCTTTTCTTCAGTTGGATTTGACAAAGATTATCGTAGAGATAGACATTAGGTAGATGGGCAAAATGACATAATATACATGCATACATGCATACACATATACATATACACACATATATATCATATATGTATATGTATGTATATATGTAGCACTTTTCAAACCTTAAAGGACTATATAAGTAGCAGTTATTATTATCATGATAATTATCATAATTATTATTACTTGCCTACCATTTCCAGTCTTCCATCTGGTAAAGACTTCATTCCCTAACCCTTCTATGGCATTCCTGGTCAGCTCAAGCAATGTTTATAGAGCAGTACAAGGGTATGCTGGTAAATGTTTAACAGCCAGCTCTTCAGGGGAAAACATGTTCACAGGACATACTTTTAAGTTTAATTTGAATTATTAGCACCTCATTTTAAAGACTAGACAATCAACAAAATAATAAATCAGGCCCTTATATGTAGAGATTGTTCATTTCCAATATGTAAATGTTTACACTGGAAACTTAACAATTAACTCTCACATGAAAGTTAGAGCTGGCTCTAGCACATCCCCTGCACATATCTGAACCAAAAGCCCCTGACTGTGCCTGGAGAGTGTCTCACCTAAGCTAAATAAGAACAAAAGCTCAGACAGAGTCTCACTTCTACAACTAGAATTGGAACTCACCTTCCATTTCCTTTTCATGAATAGAAGGGGTCATCAAAGGTATCCCAGAACAATTAATTACTCTGCTTCTAGACAACACTCTAACCCCAGACCAGTTTCTGGATGATATAACACTGAGCCATGAGGGTGAGAGTAGAAGGGTTAGGAAGAGGAAAGCATGACTAGAAAACCTTCATCTCTATGATAAATAGTTGTCCATTTAATAGATGTGTGATTTAAAGGAAAACCTGCTTGTGTGTAATTGTACCAAAATATATTTATATTGAAAGAATGAAATCACATGACGTATTAAAGTATATAACAATAACATTCACATGAACATCTTAAGATTTCCAAGTACCTTCCCTACAACACACTGGTGAGGTAAAAAGCAAAAGTATTATAGTTTCCATTTTACAGGTGAGAAATTGAGGCTGAGAGATTAAATAACTTTCCCAAGGTCCCACATCTAATAAGTAAGAGAGCTGGAATCTGAATTTAAGGCTCTTCTGACTGAAAGTTCAGCTAGAGTTTTCTTCCACTAAATGCTACTTCTCCCAACACACATAGACCAGATTCCATCTGACATTTGCACCTGGAAGAGCAATTAGAACATTTATGAATCAAGATTTTTTTTTTTTGGTAAGTTTGTTTTGAAGGATGCTAATTTGTTAGTTTAAATAAAATCCTGTATCTTGATTATAGGCAACAATGCATTTAAGCCTTGATTAGTCCTGGGCCCCTGCTGTGAATGAGGGAATTTTCGCTGTTTCATCCTTCATGGGGTACTAATGGCCATAATGAAAACATTAATCTTAAGACCAATAAATGATTGACTTTAATAGGACGCTGATTGATAGCTATATCCATTGCCCTTCCAGGTACAGATGGATTGTTTAACCATGACATAAAGGGGTAATAGGGCATGGCTTTGGAACCAATCACTACTACTCAAGGTTCATGCCCTATTGATGGTGTCTTAGAAATGGCATCTTTTGAGAGATGGAGTGGGAGAGGGGAAAGTTGGTACTGAGGGAAGAAGCCTGAGATGTAGCTCCTGATGCAAGGAATGTAGAATCTACCTGTCACAGCATGTAGAAAATTACAAGACAACTAGTATACCTTTGGGAAAGACATGTTCATTGAGAGATTGTTTGTGTGTGTATAACACATACAAAAATATAAATCACATACATATAACACATACATATCTGTCCACGTTTATCTGACAAAGAGACATTTAGTAGACAAGGTAGCAAGGATGGTGAATGGACATTAGCTAGAATCCACAGACTGGACCCTGAAAGACAACAAATAGAAGACCAAGAGGTTATATATCCCTTGCTTTGAGCCCATGGTCAAATTGTTTGGCTAAATATGAAAATGTTGAGCATAAAATAATCATTCCAAGTATTCAGTGGACCTGTATTAACTATCACATTGAGTGATATGGAAAGGAAGGAAGGAAGGAAAGCAATAATGAAATATTCATATGCATATATAAATACTGCCCTCAATAGTTTCTAAGGGCTACAACAGGGAAAAACTAGCAAATTAATTAATTTTTCTTTGTTGAATACTTTTATTGTGAAGGGTAATTATTTGTTTAATTAAGATCCTGGGCCTTGATCAGGGGTGTTAGGACATGAAAATACTTGAGAGTCTGCTTCCTACTGTAAAATACAAGACTAGGAAATTTAAATAGACACATGGAACATAAGCATCTTTCATTTACTAGAGCCTATAATGAAGGCATATTATCGTTCTTCAACAAATATTAAACTTGGAAAGAGAAATGCAATCACAACCATGGGATATGGATTTTCTCATTTTTATTCTGGCTCATTCTATTTCCCACTCTTGTGCCTTCACACAGCCTGCCTTCCATTCCTAGAACGGACTCCTTTCTTACTACCACCTCCTAGAATCTCGGAATGCCTTAAAGGTTCATCTTGTGTACAATCTCCTATAGAAAACCTTTCCAGATCTCCATAGCTGCTAACGCATGATCCATTCTCATCAAATATCATAGATATAGATATATATCTGTATCTATTTACAGGTTGTAGTTACTCACTAGAATGTAAGTTTCTTGAGGATAGGGACTATTTTTCATTTAATCTTTGTATCCCTAGCACCTAACCCAGTGAACTACACAACATAGGTGCATAATAAATGGTTGAATGGGATTCTATTATATATATATGTGTGTGTGTGTGTGTGTGTGTGTGTATATACACACACACATATATATACATACATACATGTAAATTATTTATATATTATGTGTTTTACATATTATATGTTTAAGAGTATATATAAACCATTAATAAATATATATGACCAATAACCATTCCTTAATAGATAAGTGATTAAAGGATATGAAAAAATAGTTCTTTTTTTTCTTTTTTTTTGTGGGGCAATGAAGGTTAAGTGATTTGTCCAGGGTCACACAGCTAGTAAATGTCAAGTGTCTGAAATCAGATTTGAATTCAGGTCCTCCTGAATCCAGAGCCAGTGCTTTATCTGGCACTTAGCTGATCTCCTAGCTGTCCTCCCCAAATAGTTCTTTTTTTGGGGGGTAATAAGGGTTAAGTGACTTGCCCAGGGTCACACACTTAGTAAATGTCGAGTGTCTGAGACCGGATTTGAACTCAGGTACTCCTGAATCCAGGGCCGGTGCTTTTATCCACTGCACCACCTAACTGCCCCTCCCCAAATAATTCTTAAAGAAGAATTACAAAGTATTCACAATCACACGAAAATGTTCCAAGTCACTAATTATAATAGAAATGCAAAACTAAACAACCCTAAGATGTCTTTCAAATTGGCAAAAACAAAACAAAACAACAACAACAACAACAACAACAACCCAAAAATGGAAATAGCCAGTGTTGGAAGGGTTGTAGAATGATTTAAACAAAAAACCAAAAACCAAATAACCAATACATTGTTGGTGGAGCTATGAAGTGGTAGAGCCATTTCAAAAAGCAATTTGGAATTATACAAATAAAGTGAATACCCTTTGAACTCCATTGTTGTTATTCAGTCATTCAGTCATGTCCAACCCCTCATGACCCCATGACCATACTGTTCTTGGGGTTTTCTTGGTAAAGATACTGAAACAGTTTACAACTTTCTTCTCCAATAGATTAAGGCAAACAAATTTTAAGTGACTTGCCCAGGGTCCCACAATTAATAAACATCTGAAGCCAGATTAAACTCAGGCCTTCCTGATGCCAGGCCCAGTGCTCTATCTATTGAATCATCTAGCTGCCTCAAAGTGAAAACTCACCATTGTTCCTCTTCACGGCAATCTTTAATAAAAGGCAAAATATATATACATCTGAAAAGAAACCAGAGTATGTGACTCAATTACTTGGTTTATATACTAAGAAAGCTGGCAATAAGAAGAAAGTCCCCATATACTCTAAAATGTTCACAATAGCACTTTTTGTAATAGCTAAGAATTGGAAGCAAAGTCAATGCCCATCAATTAGGAATGGCTAAACAAAATGTAATAGAATATTACTGTGATGTAAGAAATGGTGAGTGCAGAGATTTGTATGAATTGACACAGAATGAAGTCAACAGAGCCAAGAAAAGAATATACACAGTAATTGCAACAAAATAAATGGGAATAACAATTAGACATACCAGAATTAAAAATAAATGTAACAAAATTATAAAGATCAAAGAATACTTGCCTGAAGAGATATTAGAAGACACCTCCAATATTGCCCCCCAGCCCTGCCTCCCACTGTGTAGAGGAGGAACATGCATGGATGTCACATGTTGCTCATGTTTTGGGGTTTTTTTGTATTTATTGGTCAGTTGTACAGACTTTTCCTCCTCCTTTCTAAAAAAAATACTATTTTTCATATGGGATGGCTATTAAGGAGGAGGAAGGATACTTGGGATTGCCATAGTGATGTGAGGTACAGAAGATATCAGTAAAAACATTAAAAAAAAACTGATCTTTAAAACATTTTTATTATATGGGACAAAAAGTGAAGACGGCTACGCTGGCTCTGTCATGTTCACCACATGCAAGATGGACGCATTCCTAAAGACCTACTCTATGGCGAGTTAGCCTCAGGCCAAAGACCTGCTGGACACCCCCAGCTTTGCTACTGTGATGTATGCAAGGGAGACTTGAGGGCTCTGGGAATAGAAACCGGCAGTTGGGAGGAGATGGCCAAGGACCGCACCCGATGGAGTTCAGTATTCAGGAGCACTTTGCTCGCAGCTGAGGTGGGCCTCCCAGCTCTGGAGGAAGAAAAACGAATGAGACACAGGAACCTATGGGCAACAGAGAGCGCAGTTTTCCAATGTCCTCCTTGTGTCAGGAGCTACGGCTCCCATATCGGACTACACAGCCACACTGTGGCCTGTGGCTCTTCAAGGCGCTGATCCATGGTCATCCAAGACTGGCAGAAGCCTACTATGGTGGGGGGTTAACTCATAGAGTCCCAGATGTGGAACGTATCAAGCCCCTCATTTTAGAAACAAGGGAAATAAGGTCCCCAAACTTTAAAATGATTTGCTCAAGATCTCACAGCTTGCAAGTTAGTACAACCAGGATTTGAACCCAGGACCTGTGACTCTTGATCTGGCATACTTTTGGTCATACTCTGCTTCCTCTCTTAGACTATCCACCAAATCCTCCAGCTGTCTCTGTGGCTCTTTCCAACCAACAATTGCGAGGTCCCTTTATTTCTGCTCCATTACCCTGGCTTCATAAGTGCAGTTTGTGCTTAAATTTCTTTTATTTTTTTACACGAAACACTCAATAAATCCACAGTGCTTCAAATACCAGGTGCTAAACTCCTGTGGCCGCCAAAGTTCTTTTATAAGCCTATAGCTTCAGATGAAATAAAGTCGAATAAAATGTTTGCTATTCCCCAATTGTCCTGCTATCTCCCTGTTTAATCACTGCAGGTTCCATTAGACTAGGGCTGCTTAAGGATCTCCCTGCTGGGTCTCCTTCCAAGAAGAGAATGACTTTATTTCTTTTTTTTGTTTGTTTGTTTTGGTTTTTGGTTTTTGTTGTTTTTTGTAGGTTTTGTTTTTGTTTTTGTTTTTGTTGTTTGTTTTTTTCGGGGAATTGAGGGTTAAGTAACTTGCTCAGGGTCACACAGTTAATAAGTGCCAAGTGTCTGAGACCAGATTTGAATTCAAGTTCTCCTGAATCCAGGGCTGGTGCTTTATCCACTGGGTCACCTAGCAGCCCCGGGAGAGAATGACTTTAAAGGGAAACTGTTGACCTAGAATTCTGGTACTCAGCTAAGGAAGTTCTTCATGGAATCAAACACTATGGTAATAAAGAAAAAAGTTAGTGCCCACACACTCACACAGTGCAGATAAATGGCAGCGAGAAGCTAGCACAAGCTTCCTCCCTTCTACTTGCCCCTCTCCCCGCTTCTCGCTCCCTTTCCCCCCTTCTCCCCTCCCCACCAGTCCCGCCCCCTTCACATATAGGCAGGTTAGGCAGGTGCTTTGCATATTAGATTTTCAAAGCCCATTAAGAGCTGTGCTGTCTGCAGAGGAAAGAGAGGGAGGAAGAAAAAATTCCCCATGTCACTGTGAGGCTTTCCCCTCTTATTCTGTTGTTTGTGTCAGCCCAAGCATTGTGACTTATAAAAATAGCTCACATCTGTAGAATGCTTTTCCAAATAGCATTTATAGTATTTGAAACACCTTGACCTTTAAAATACTAAGGAGAATAGTCAAGTCATTAACATTTATTGAGCTCCTATCATGTGCCATGCAATGTGTGAAGTGCTGGGGTTACAAAATAAACTAAAGGACAACGTCTCTCTAGGAACTCACAGTCCAATTGGAGAGACAATGTGTAAACAATTATGCAACTATGTACAAACAAGATATACGCTAGATAAATTGGGAGTTATGTCAGAGGGAAGGTGCTAAGATTAAGGAGGACTGGGAATGGCTTTTTTTTTTGTGAGGCAATTGGGGTTAAGTGACTTGCCCAGGGTCACACAGCTGGTAAGTGTCAAGTGTCTGAGGCCGGATTTGAACTCAGGTGCTCCTGAATCCAGGGCCAGTGCTCTATCCACTGCGCCACCTAGCTGCCCCAGGAATGGCTTTTTGTAGAAGATGAGACTTTAGCTGAAACTGAAAAGACATCAGGAAAGCCTGGAGGTGGAGATGAAGAGGAGAGAATTCCAGCAATGGGTTATAGCCAGTGGAAATGTCCAGAGTTGGGAGGTGGAATGATGGAGAAACAGCAAGGAAGCTATTACCACTGGATCAAGGTCCCTGGAGAGAAGAAGACATCACAGTTTTCTAGCACTTAATGTAAAAAAAGGGCTTTTCCCACAATAGCTAATGAAGGAGGTGGGACAAATATTACTGCCCCAATTTTAGCGATGAGGTAGAAGTTCCAAGGGGCTCAATGAGTTGCTCAGAGTCATGTAGCTAGAAAGCAATCTCAGGCTATTGCTTTTTATTACATTTTTTAAGTCAGGCTGACTCCAGGCCAGTGAAGGTCACATGTATGGTCTCCTGGAACCACATCTTTAGTTTTAGAAACAAATGGGAATCATAGCAAAGAGATGGAAAGAAAATAGATGGGAAATGACTTACAAATAGAGGTATGTGAATGTAATCTAATATTATTGCTCTATGAAACCAATGAAGAATTCAGAGAAACGTGAGAAGAATTTTAAGAACTGATACAGAGTTAAGTAAACAGAACCATGAAGGCAATATTTACCATGATATAAAGATGTAATTGGGAGGGGGGAAAAGGAACTGAATGTTTTGTCAGTATAATGATAAAGCTTTTCCCTGAAGAAAAGGTGAGAAAATATAACTCACTCCCTTTGGTCAAGAAGTGAGCGAACTATAGGTGTGGAATATTTCATATGCCATCAGACTCAGTTAACATGTTGCTTAATTGTGATGAAATACTTCTTTTTTATCTCTCCCTTTCTTTTTTTTTTTTGTTGTAAGAAATGACTCAATGGGCAGAAAAATAAATATATTAAAATTAAGGTAATTTTAAAAAATATGTATTAACATATTTTATTTTTAAAATAAAAGAAAGGAAAAAACAGTCGGATATGGTTGTTGGTTTGATAGATAGCTCTTGAGGTAAGCCTGTTCTCTGAAAATCTGTTTTTATGGAAAAGAAAAATTAAGGGGTGGCTCTTTGTTTTATAGTTTGTTGGCCTTGAAACTAGAAAGACCTTGGTTTAAGTTCTACTTCTGACATATGTTGGCTGTGTGGCTATGAGCAAATCACTTAATCTTGTAATACTCTTAAGGCCATAAGTGTTAAACACAGACAGCCCCAGGGACATATGAAGCTCTCAACACTCCTCAGTGATGCAGAACCGATTTAAAATATAATTGGTAGATATTTAGCAAAATACAATAAAGCATAGATAATCTTAATCTGTGGCTTTCTTAGTCAGTATGAAGCCAGGAGGGATCCTTATGCTCCACTTAGTTTCTTTTTAAGTTTGAAGTCACTGCTGTAGGCAACTCTTTAAAACTTTAAGATGGGGCAGCTAGGTGACACAGTGGAAAAAACTCAGGACCTGGAGTTAGGAAGATCTGAGTTCAAATCCAGCTTCAGACACTTACTAGTTGTGTGACTCTGGGTGAGTCACTTAATCCTGACTGCCTCAAAAATATTACTAGTTGTGTGACTTCAGACACTTACTAGTTGTGTGACTCTTGGTGAGTCACTTAATCCTGACTGCCTCAAAAAAATTAAGATGCAGAAAAGTTTCTGATCAATATTATTGGTCCTCATGCCAACCCTCAGAGGTGGGTACTATTATTATCACCCTTTATAGATGGGGAAAATGAAGCACAGAGAGGTAAAGTAACTCGTCCAGTGTCACATAGCTAGTGAATATTTGAGGCCAAAATTTAAACTTAAATCTTCCTGACTTCAATCTGGCAGTCCTATCCATGGTGCCACTAAGAGGGAGTTAGAGGGGCAGCTAGGTGGTGCAGTGGATAAAGCACCAGCCCTGGATTCAGGAGGACCTGAGTTCAAATCCAGCCTCAGACACTTGACACTTACTAGCTGTGTGACCCTGGGCAAGTCACTTAACCCCTACTGCCCTGCAAAAAAAAAAAAAAAAAAAGAGGGAGTTAGGTTATATAGTTTCTAACTCTATGCTGCTGGACTAAATCTCTGGTCTTCTGCTCCTCATTTGTCAAGTGAGGATAATAATATTTGTGTTGTGGCCCTTCTGAGGTTGTTAGTAATATGATTGAGAGGTATTGATCATACACACACACACACACACACACACACACACACACACACCCTCATTCATTCATTCATACATTTACACACACCCTTCCCAGTGGAAATGTAGAAATCCCCCTTTAGAGCCTAGTAATGGCCTTGTACTCTCTTTTAGAGACTGTGGGACTTGTCTCCTGGGGGCAGGAGCAGGAGTAACTATCTAGAACCCAACACAGAACCATTTGTCCCCTCCTTCCAAGTTGGAGACTTTTTATCTCTCTCTCACACAGCCTCAGTCTGCTGTGTTCAAATAGGGCCAATGAGGTGGCAGACAGTGCGTCCCCTCCAGAGGAAGACAAGATTGGCACAGTCCAAAAGCTCTCCCTCTGGGGCCTGTCTCTAGCTCCTGGACGTGTACCCAGCAGGAAAGATCCCACCTCTGCACTCCTCCTCCCTGCCCTGGTTCATTCCCCTGGAGCTGCCACATCTCAGGCCATTTTCTGAAGCACCATGATCACCCCCTGAAGATGAGGGCAGGAGAGACACCGCTGTCCAGCTGCCTTCAGATCTGGGCTGAAACCTCCTGTGTCCCTCATTTCCATGAAACCAGGCTCTCTCCGTGTGTGCCCCTCTGCGGTGAGTGAAAAATATCTGAAGGGGATATGCAAGGCCCAGCCTGAGCCTTCCCTCCTGACCTTACAACTTTCCCTCCATTGGCCATTTCTTTTGCTTTTTTTTTTTTCCTTCCCTCTCCGCCTACCACTGTTTCCTTGCAGTTTGCATTTTCCAGCCCCAGCCTAGAAGAAATCTTTTTCATCACAGCTCACAGCTGTGATCCTCGGGTTAAAAGAAATTACTCATGAAAGGGCAGCCTGGGGTAGAAAGCAGCACCATCAGAAGAAATCTGGGCTTCCAAGGGAGAGGGAACTTCAAGGATTTATTGACATGTGGGAGATCACAGCTCTGGCTCCAGGCCCAGCCACTGACATTTGCAATAGATTTAGGCGCCACAGCTTGTCTCGAAATTATTTTTTAACTCAAGCTAAGATGCCAGGGTGAGACACTCAGATCTGTTCACCATGGCTTGGTCAGTGTCTGTGGACAATTAAGGGGGCACAATGAGGATACTGGTATTCTCTCACAGAGGCAAATGTTATGGAGTTAAGATAGTTCAACAAAAAGAGTGTTGGATTTGAAGCTGTCACTTCATTCCTCTGTGCCTCAGTTACTTTGTCTATAAAATGGGTATAATAATATTTTACTTCTCAGAGACGGTGGAAGGAAGATGCCTTGAAGACAGGTTAAGCTTATATGCCTATAAGCTCCCATTCTTACTGTAAGTCACTGGTAGGCCCTGGTATCTGAAAAGGAATCTGGAGTTAGAATTATGGCATTTTAGATCTAAAAGGTATCTTAGATATTCTCAGGATTCTTATAGATGGGGAAATGAAGTCAGAGAAGGGAATTGGTTTGCATGGGATCACACACTTGGTTAATGAGGTAGCTGGGATGAGAACCTAGACCTCCTGACCACAAGTGTTCTCAGGCTAGCTTAAACCAGCCAATTGTTAAATTTTCCATGTGAGCATTTAACACCTCAGAAATTGCTGCAAATCATGGCTTGATTTATTGTTTGGTTGATTGTCTAGACTTAAGAAATCAAGGAAGAAAATGTTAACACTACAGATTGAATTTGAGTATTTGTTTTTCCTGAGTCGGTTGTTAAACATTTTGGTAGCCCTGTTTCTACCCCAGGATTCCTGGTTCTATGTAGGACACATATTTAGCTTTCCACCATCCTGGGATTCCTCTTTACTCTTAGTAGACATTTCAGGTACTAAGACACCGGGACTTGCTAAGTTCTGACAATCACTGGAGAGGTAGGGAGACTTCCAAGGCCCTAAAAGGAAGTATCTACACCCCAAATTCCTTTCTGATTTCTCCTTATTCCTCTCTCTTTCTCCCTCACTTTCTCTCCTCTTTCTCCCCTGTGCTTTCATAATTTTAGGGATTTCCCTGTTAAAGAAACTACCTCTGTCAGTGAGGCTCTGCTATCCTCTAGATGATAGTCTTAGGGAACTTCTTGGGGACCGTAGGAGATTAAATAACTTCTCCAGAGTCATACAAGATCTGTGTCAGACACAGGATTTGAACCCATGTTGGCCAACTCTCCATTACCTCCATTACCCTCTTTGCCTCTTCTACTCTCACGTAAGCCAGAGCAAAAACTAAAGCCAAATGCAAAGAGGTGCACAGCCTGGAGCCCACTCCCCCAAAGAGGGCTCTGAAAACCCTTGTGGTTCCCACTCCTGAGTTTCAGCGGCCCCATGAAGAGGTGCAATGGGAGCAGGGCGAAGGGAAGCCGGCGTGTCGGCTGCATTTGCTGTTTGGCTAAGCAGATAGTGAAGGCAGCCTCCACAGGTCTTGACTGTGACAGCTCTCCCAGGAATGATTTATGAGATGATGGGGAGGGACTGTTCTCTTATTCCTATGGATACTGCGATTTGGGCAAAGGCTGCTGACACTGTTATTCAAATTGATTTTTCATACACTGTCCAGTGTTGACATGTTGGCTGCTGGGGGTTGCCCAAGCAAACCGTCAGCTCCCCAACAGCCCTGCAGGATGCAAGACTGGGATGAGAAGGCAGTGGGGACCTCCCACCAGTTTAGCCTGCTGAATTAGGAACAACTTCCTCCTAAGTGCTATGAAACTTGTTCGAAAGCTTAATCTCTCAGGTAGCATACGTAGAGGAGCAAGTCATGATATTGAGTGAATATCTGCATAGGGAAAGCAAGAAATCGAGCAAATAGGTGAGAAAAAAACACACCTCATCATATCCTGAAATCATTCCCTCCAAACCCTAACCTTTCTTTCCCCACCTTACCTTCTCTAAATAATTCATGTCTAAGTTTTGTGTTCTCCAGTGTGGTGGAGTACAAAGCTGGAGGATGCCAGGAGGAAGGCAATCAGAATGGGGAAGGGTTGACAGTCTGTACTAGAGGAAGATCTAGTGAAGCATTTGGGGATGCTTGCCCAGGACAGGGGAAGAAGGTTCAGGGGCATTCCATGAGGATTAGAAATCCTGAAATGTGGATGAGGGGCTACACTTATTTTGCATGGTCCAGAGAGTAGAATCAGAAATAATGGATGGAACCAACCAAGAGACAAATTGAAGCCTAATATGAGAAAAAACACTTCCTAAAAATTAAAGCCATTCAAAAATGAAATGGACTACCTCAGGAGGGAAGGGGTTCCTCATGGACAAGAGGTCTTCACATAAAAGTTTTGATAAATGTGTTTGCTGTTGTAGTGGGGATTCTTTTTCAGTCTGGGGTGCTGAGGTGTCTTCAAGCTCTGAATTTCTGTGATTTCGGTGTAAAGGTGGGGTTGTAAAAACCTCACACTATGTAAGCCTTGATAGCTTAATTGGGTGAAAATATGGCTCAATCAATCAATGATAGTCATTAGATTAAATGTAAAAAAGTCTTCAGAAGCAATCAAATTAAGTGAAACGACCAGATATTGGAACAGACAGGAAGCCTGTTACAAGTGGCTAAGGGATTTCATTAGATGCTGTATAAATGAACCCAGTTAACTGGAATCTGAGAGCTCGGGAAAGTGGAGGCAGTGTGGAGTTCTACCTAAAAACTCTGAGAAGGAACTAGCAGGGATAGAGAAGAGAGGAAGAAGAGGCCTTGATTGATTCTTAGGTCTCCTTCCCCTTCCCCTTTGACTGGGGGAGGATAGCTTGCTCATTTCAACAGTTCCAAAGGATTGGGGTTTTCCCATTTTCCCATCCTAAAACTGTCCTCTGCCCCCTCCAACCTCCCCACCCCAGGACAGTGGCAGCTGGCAATAATTGGGAGCTTAAGGAAAACTTAAGGAACACCCTGTGAATGGGAGCGCAGGACTCTAGCAATCAAATGTGGTAAGTTCTTCCTTCATAATGTTGTTCTCTGTTTGAACCCACATTCCCCAAACTGTTTGTATTTGAAGGGTCACAGACTTTGGCGCAGTTTTTTGTACCAGCTGTTTTTATGATACCCTCTTAATAAATAGTCCTAGAAGCCACTAAGTCTAGATGACAAATTGTCAGCTATAATCTTGCGCAAAAGGAAACACACTAGCAGGGGTTTGAACTAAGGATGCTAGAGAATCAACTCTGAGTCCCTAAAACACTGAAGGGGACCTGTAGTTTTGGTCTAGAAACCACGATTCATGTGAGAGAGGGAGTTGGAAGCTTATATGGACTATAGTGGGCAAGGAATCAGAAGGCCTGGATTCTCTTCCTACTTCAGCCACTAGCTACGTGACCTTGAGCAAGTCACTGAATTCTTTAGACCTCAGTTCTATCCATATAATCATTTGCTTTCTCTGGGGAAGATACAAGAGTAAATACCACACAGTCTATGTCCTCAAAATTTTTACAATCTGGTTTTCTCCACTGTAAAGTGAAAGATAGGTTAAATTATTTCGAAGATCCCTCCCAGCTATAACAGACTATTAGTGTATGACATGATCTGTAAGGTTCCTGCTGGCTCAACCAGACTATGACTAGAGCCTGGTGTCTGTCGCATTCTCTAGCAGAGGTTCCTGACCATTTTTGTGTCCAGTGAAGCCTATGGACCCCTTCTCAGAATAATGCTTTTAAACATACAAGATAAAATATGTATAGTTACAAAGAAAACCAATTTTATAGAAATCAGTTATCAAAATATCAAAGGGAAAAAGAAGTTGATGAACCTTAAATTAAAAACTCTTGTTCCTAGAGGATTCCTACAATGGGCTTTCTTCAGAAGGCAATAGCTATCATTTCCCCAGCTGTGTTACTTACAGCCTGGACCTCTCAGAAGTCCTGGAAATAGCTATGTATTAAGGGCCAGAAAGGGCTTATTTTCCCAGCAGTGCTGGTCCTTCACTTTCTCTTTCCTGCTCTCTCCAATATCTACCACCACTGCCTCATTAAAAATCTTCAGCATGTTACCGTATTCTTTCTAGATGATAGGCATTGGGCAGCACTTCTGGGTATATGGGATCATACTAGGTCTTTTTTGGCATTTCCCAGGGACATTTGTGAAATTAACCCCCCGTTTTGCTGGTTACCATTGCTCCCTATCTCTCTCCAGTTTCCATAGGTGCCCCAATCAAGGGAGCTTTTGTCCCTGCTGAACCCCATGGAGCAAGAGACAAAGCTGCCTGCTTCCTCCGTGGCAGTGAAGCATGGGAAGGAGAGGGAGCTCTGCTTGCCCCACGCTGCTTCAAGCAGGCATATGTTCAGACCACATGGCAAGGCAAACGAGAGGAGGAATCATTGCTGTCTGCAAGGTACCCAGTGCCCTGTGCAAGGGCCTTCTGCAGCGTGGGATGATAATTAACCCTCGGAGCATTTGTTACCAACGCAAACATTTCCGAGGAGCATGCTGAGCATGTAATTGCTACAGTGAGGAAGGCATGGGGTGGAATGTTAAATGCATATGGGTGGAGGGGGAAAAGTATTACAGAGTCAAAGAGCAGTGATATACCCCAGAGGAAGATACAGGGCTGCTCGGGACCACTCTAAATTACCCTTCTGGAATGATCAGATGTTCCCGGGTGAGACACACTCAGGGAACAAGGTGATGGAGGGCACAAGGGCCACCACCACCAACCCATTCCTCATTTCATAATAGCTAGTTTTACACAGCACTTTACAGATGAGGAGACTGAGTTACAAGAAGTAGAAATAAATTACTTACTCTCTTTGACTGAGGGATGAAGAATGAAGGAACAATAGTTTTCCAAAGCTTCTGAGGCCTCATCGTGAAATCGGGCAGAGGTGTCTAGAGGGCAGACCTGAATCATCAACTCATGGGATGTCACAGTTTGGAGGGACCTTAGAGATCATCTAGTTCAAATTATGAATTTTGCACAGATGGAAATTGAGGTTTGGAGAAGGGAAGAGACTTGTTTAAGATTTCACAGTTTTCTACTCTAACAGGAGAAGGAGAACTAGAATCTGGGCCTCCCATAAATTGTTCCAGTTCTCTTCCCAGGGTACAACCCCACCCTGCTGTGGCCTGGGGGTTGATTTCCCTAGTCATCGTTGCCAGTAGGTTCAAAAACAGAGAGGTCATCAGCCTGGATCTCCCTAACTTTCCAGCTACAAACGTTTGATGTGATGATGGTGAGGAAAAGGGATAATAGAGAAAAGGATTGGAGAAAAAGATTATGGGGTCATAGATTAAGAGTTAGAAGACCTTATAAGTCACCTGGATCTCGCCCTCCTTCTATAGATGAGAAAATGACGCCCAGTAAGCCCCACTTGATTTACTCAAGATTGCATTGGTAGTAACTGAGAGAGCAAGGATTTGGCTTCAGGTTCTCTGATTGCAGACCCAGCATTTTCAGAGTGGAACAGAGGCAAAAGTCCCAGGTTCTTCCACTCAGGTTGCTACTGCTAAGAGGTATGAGGAGAGTTCCATGTCCAAGACTATCTGCTGAGCCTCTTTCCCCAAAAGGGATCACCAGAAACAAACTAGAAAGAGACGATGAGGAGGAGGAGGATGATGATTGATGATGGGATGAATTAAAGCTTTGCAAATATATGCTTAATTTGTGATTAACGGTTCACATTTTTGCATGATAAATGAAAAAATTTTATTAAACACAGATTCACGGAGGTTTGACAACCAGGTAGTAAATATACAGCCTGCACATGACAACTAATTCCCAATAAATGTATTTCTTTCAATAGCCAGCTGGTTTTCATTTAGCAAACAAATCATTGCCTGGTGAAATCTGAATTGAGGATCTGGAGATCTTCATTAAAAACAGAGCTTAACCTTGCTTTTCTGTTTTCTCCCACTAACAAAAAGGGTAGGGAGACCTGGGAGCTCCAGAAAACTAGTGTTTGCTCATCCATTTCCTGGAGCTCAGTCTCTTTATCAGTAAAAAAGGTGTATAAATTCTAGCCTTTATTACAGTGGGGAATGGGTTGGACTTTGGTAATCTCTGGACCCATTCAGTTCAAAATCTTACCCAATCTCTAGTTGATAGTCTATGATGTGCTCACTGGGAAAGCCTTCAGCTAGTACCTATCATAGTGTCAAGTAGTCACTTGATAAATATCATATGAATTGGAATAAACTGAGAATTAGAAGAATTGGGTTCATATTCTATCTTTTCCCTCCCTTCTTCTCTGTCCTTCAGTTTCCCCATATGTGAAAGAGGGAACCCCACTAGAAGACCTGTAGGGTCTCTTCTAGTTCTGAGTTCCTGTAATGCTTTCCTTTGACTTAAAGAAAGTCACCAGAGTGGAAGGGCCTAACAAAACAAAATTTGCAAAGAGAAGGAAAGGATAAAGAAATCCATGAAAAGGTTAAAGTTGAGGAATAGAGGAGTCTAAAGTGGGAGGAAGGGCTTGGAAAATTGGTGGTTAAGGTAGGGTATGACCAACCCAACCCTAGGGAAAAAAGGTAATCTTTGTGGGAATATATTTAGACTACCAGTCCATGCTGTGCCAGCTGAGATCAATCAATAACTTAAGTATCTTCACCCAACTGATCTTTTACAACTCAAAAGTAAGCAGGGCTACACTTAGAAGTAGGGATGTGTGGAGCCAGGTCTAACTGGCTCAGGAGAACTAATTGTTAAATTTTCAGCTTGAAGATTTATAATATAGAAATTGGCTAACAAGGTTTAATTGTTTTTGTTGTTGTTGTTGATTGCCTAGACTTAGGAAAGGGATGGAGAAAATGTTAATAATGCAGATAAAACTTAAAAGTGTGTCCTGGGGTTTCAGAGAGCCAGTTGTTAAACATTTACCAGCAGAGCTCTATCAAATCATGTAACTCTATGACTCCAAATCTCTCTATCCTCTGGATAGACAACTGAAATTAATACATTAGAAATACATTCTTTGAATGATGAAATCCTCCCTTTCAAAATGTAACACATTTTAGGGTAAGCTGTGATTACTCACCAGATATCATTTATATGAGCGACAGTTTGGTCACACTGGAAAGGGAAATGGGGATTTGGAATAAGGAAATTTAGGTTCAGATTTAGGTTGGAATAAGGAAATTTAGGTTCAGATCTGAGATTTAACATTTACTACCACTGTGATTTTGAAATGCTAAATGTCAATTAGAGGTCAGTGAAAATAAAGATTTTTTTTTTAAAAAAGAAAGCTACCTATTGCCTGTATGTCCTTGAGGAAGTCACTTGACTTCCTAAGCCCAAGTTTGCTCCTTTGTTTACAAAGTTTATAATACATATATTACCTACCTCACAAGGTGGTGTGGAAAGTCTTGTGTAAACAAGCTTTTACAAAGATATAGAAATATGAGTAATTATCAGTTAGTTTGCTCTTCTAAGTGACAGATACCTGAGTAAATGATAGTTTTGATGGGCTAAGGAAAGTTCAGAGTTGGCATGACCATTGCCAGAGTGGCCCATTTGGCATAATGAAAAGACTGGGCATCTGAGAATAATGACAGGAGGAATGAGTTGGACATGCAAAAAGGAGATAAGATGAAAAATACACAGAACTACCACTGGATTTTGAATCATGCAAGCTGTTTCAAACTAATTAAAAAGAAATATTCCTATGCATCTATGAATAGATGGATAGGTGGGTGAATAAATACATGCATGAATGAAAAGGATTTGGTAAGTTGGTTTTTATGTACCAGATATTCTGCTTAATTTTGCAGACACAAGTATTAAAAGAGGGTTTATACCCTCAGGAAACTTATATTCTATTAGAAGAAAAAAACATATGCGGGGATGGTGGCCAAGGACAGAGTTTTGGTCTAAGGAATCAGAGATGATGAGTTAATGTAGAGAGGACATTCTCATGTCCTTTATGGAAATAATGGTATTTTTATTTGATTATGGTACCTAGAGAAAGAGATGGAAAGGGCAGGGGTGGACACCACAAGCAGCAGGCTGGATGGTATATGAAGGTAAAGCATGATCTGCATCCAGATAGTAGAAATGTGATAAGTGCGTTAGTCTATACTCACCCAGTCACCAATCAACTAGGCTGAGTTCTAAAGTGCAAACTACAAAATGAGAGTAAATTAACTTTCCCAAGGACTGGGAACATGGATTTTGGAGATCCAGCATAAAATAGTCTATGTGTGAGAGCAAAAACAGGAGACTGGAAGACAGACCAAAGAAAGGGGAGAGACAACATAGAACATTGGAAAGAGCCCAGATTGGGAATTAAAATGGGGAGAATTCTAATCCCAGATCTGCCCAAAGCTATCCTTGGAACATTAGAAAATGCACTCTTGGTCTCAGTTTCCCAAATGTAAAAAATGAAGCAATCAGAGGAAATCATCTCCCAGCTACCTTCTAGCTCTCATTTGCTGGTTCAACAGAGTTATTGGGTTTAGTTCTACCCATTTACACATCTTTGTAAAGCTCCTGACCCTGGTCCAACTGCTGTTATTTGTTTATTCTCATATTCTTATATTCTTTCTCTGTCTCTGTCTCTCTCTGTCTCTGTCTCTGTCTCTCTCTCTCTCTCCCTCTCTCCCTACTCGAAAATGCCTTTGCCAGAGATGCTTTGACAGACAGGGAGGGAGGGAGGGGAAGAGAAAAGAGAGGACACAAGAGAGCTGCTTCTGAAATTTGCTTCCAGTCATGGGGAAAGTAGAGCAATAAAGGGTCTCCATCAGCTGAATAGCTCTCTACAGGCTGAGAGGAAGTGGTCCAAATTAACCCTGATAGAAAACTTAGCACTCGGCACTCCATGGTATACATCGAGAGTGAAATCCATTTGAAAATACTCTGCCACCAAATCAAGCCGTTCATTCCCATTAACGACCCATCACATACAGTAGGTATTCTTGGCTCATGCTATTATGCCTCTGGGTTATTGTTTTAAATTTGAGTCATTACAACAAATTACTGTACTTAGCACTTCTCAAGGAGCTCTGTGGACTTACTGTCACTCAGAAGTCCTTCTTATTCCCCTCTTCCTGAGACATGCTTGGGAATGGCAGAGACAAACCAGCCTATTCCAGATGTTCTCAGGGACACCAGAGAATTCTGGAGATAGGTTCCATTGGTTTACAACCACAAAGGGAAGTTTGGTCATCTTCAAATACAAGAGGACCAGGCTACCCTTCTTTTTTCCATGCCCACTGGTAGGAAAAAAACAAGAAGAACCTGGAGCTTATTTAGAAGGAAGGAAACAAGCATTTATTAAGTGCCTACTGTGTGACAGGCACTGTGTTAAGCACTTCAGAAATATTACTTCATTTTATCTTCATAATAACATTAACCTCATTTTACTGATGGAGAAACTGAGGCACAGAGAGATTAAGTGACTTGACCAGGGTCACACAGCTACTGTATTTTAACTCAGGATGCCTTGCCTTTAAGCCTAGTGATCTACCCATTATGCTACCTAGCTGGCTCTATTTGATGCTTAAGAACCTAAAGTGGATGAGGAAAGGAGGTTGTATCAGTCTCACAGCAACATTGGAAAACAGTTACAAGTGCTAACAGTTATGTATTTGAGACCTTGTGAACCATAGCACAGTGTGGGTAACTGAACTAGATTCACTTAGCAATCATTGGCAAAGTCTCCAAAAGACCAAGGATTGCTTAGGATCATAGAGCTGGAAGGGTCCTTTTGATCCAACTCCATTATTTTACAGATGAGGAAAACTGAGGCCCAGGAGAAGTAGATGATGTGCCTAAGATCTAATGAATCATTCAGTATATAGCAGAGTCCCCTCCATATACATGGAAATGGAAACTATCAGAGGTTGAAGGGACTATAATAAGCATCTAGTCCATCTCCTCAATTTACAGAAGAGGAAACTGAGGTCTGGAAAGGTAGAAAGATTTGCCCCAGGTTACACAGGTGCTAAGTATCTGAGGGAGAACTCAAAGCCCGATCGTCCAACTCCAATACCATTATTTCTTTTTGGGGGGGGTGGCAATGAGGGTTAATTGACTTGCTCAGGGTCACACAGCTAGTAAGTGTCAAGTTTCTGAGGTTGGATTTGAACTCAGGTCCTCCTGAATCCAGGGCTGGTGCATTTATCTACTGTGCCTCTGTAAGGGGCTAAAATTCTAACTAGTCTGTCTAAAATATCTAATGAGTGGTCGCCAATAAATTATAAGCTTTAGCAAGAGTTAGACTTTTAAGCATTTATTAAGGAGAATAAGAATTTGGTGAGGAGAGAGAGAAAGAGGCCTAGATTCAGCTATCTATTTCAGGAAGCCCACATTTCTGCTCCACTCTCCATAAGAATCCTGACAAAAGAGAGCAAGAGAGCCAGCTTCACTCCTTCTTCCTTCCACAAGCCTCCTGTGAAACTGGGAACATCCCATCCACATGCACACAGAGCTCCAACCTAATTGGCTGGTAGCTTTGATAGACAGTACCCACGAGCAAATGTCACTTCCTAACGCCAAAGAAAAGCTGCATGGCTTGCCCTCAGATGCCTTCTCCTCATGGTGGAGCTTTCCTAAAGTACGTCTCCAGCAGGTGGCATCACTCCAATCATTATACCACCTAGCTTCCCCAAAGACCATTGTTTCTTATACTCCTCCATGCTATACTGTGCTCAATGTACCAACACAGGCTAAAGACACTGTCTTATGCATCTTTATAGACTTTTGAGCCCCAAATTAGATGTTCCAATAGATGGTCTATTTTAACTAGAGCATCACACACACACACACACACACACACACACACACATACACACACACAAAACAGGATGAAGAAGATGAGCTGTGAGAGACATTTTGGTGCCTGAGATAAGGTGCCCTTTTCAATATGACCAAGTAATTCATAGAAGCAGGAGATACCTTGTAGACGAACTTCAGATATCATGTTCTCATTCTCCTGGTTTCAGGCCAAATCAGAAATAAATCATGGCTACACCTTCCCCCAGAGGAAAACTTATTCTCTTTTGAAAGACCCAATGCAAACTCATTTTATTGTCTTTCATAATACATTATATTTAAGCATTATATATGTCTGATTTTTAGTCACCTAAAAACCTCAAATTCAGAAAATGTGACTACCTTCTAGAGAGGTACTAGACAGTTTTAATATATGCTCCCCCATCCTTCTCCAAGGGAAACTTTGAGTCCTACCAGGATGTGAAGCAGGAGGTTGGGGCCAGGGGCTGGCTATTCTGTCCTCCTCAGAAAGGAGGAACAGGACCAGAGTTATATTTATTTGTTCCTATAAATATTGTTAGTCTAGGGGATATAAGCTATAGGTCTTCGCAATGATTCCTTAATGAGGAAGTAGAGCCTCAGGCTTTATTTGTAAGGCTTGATTCTCTTCCCATCAAATTCTAGTTCTACAACAAACATACATGGTAAAAAGCAAAGATCTACATTTATCTATTTCAATTGCAAAACAGAAATCAGAGAAAGTATACAAATGAGAATATAGACCAGAAAATACATATTGGACAGAGCTCTACCATTGGAAGTGTGTAAAGGGCTAAAATTCTAGCTAGTCTGTCTAAAATATCTAATGAGTGGCCACCAATAAATTAAAAACTTTAGCAAGAGTTAGATTTTTAAGCATTTATTAAGGAGAATAAGAATTTGGTGAAGAGGAAAAAGAAAGGCCTAGATTCATCTATCTATTAAAGAGAGAGCACACTCACTCCCTTCTCCACCAGAGTCCTGAGGAAAGAGAGAGAGTCAGAGTGCCAGGCTCTCTCTTCTTCCACCCACAAGCAAACGTCACTTGCTGACGCCAAAGAAAAGATGCATGGTCTTGCCCTCAGAGACCTTCACCTCATGGCAGAGCTTTTCTACAGTAAGTCTCCAGCAGGTGGCATCATTCCAATTGTTATACATGAGATATGTCAGTTCAACCGAGAGAGTTCCAGATCTCACCCAAAGAGGGAATCCTCTAAAGTCTTTTGTGTAGCAAGCTTGGGATAAGGACTTGATAGAGACTGCTATTCCCTCTCATGTCACTTCTTCTCAGAGTCATTTTTTCCCTTCAGCAAGATGAAGAGAAGTTGGTATCACACATCTTCTCTTTTAAAACTGAAAGCCAGGAGAACTCTCAACCTTCCATCTCTCCTGCTCTTACCAACTCTGGCCAGCCTCTCACCCAGGCAAGGGGCATTGAGTAATTAGTCTGTACTGATGAGGAGAGAGTTCCATATAATTAAGCACTTTGAGCCAAGGGTTACATTACAATCACTAAAACAATGCACATCTAATAGAATCTAAGGTCTTTGAGTGCTGGGACAGATTCTTCTTTGGCTTTGAATCACCAGCTTTTTAAACTTGTCTTGGTAGTTAATAAATGTCTGTTTAAATTGAATTGAATAAAAAAACAACAACATGGTAAACTATTTCAGCAAATGAGATAAGTAAAGCACTTAGTAGTATGCCTGGCACATAGTAGGTACACAATAAATGTTTGCTCTCTTTCCATTGATGTTTTTAGCCCTCTGGCCAACTTCTTACCTTCATATGTATTTGCATATTTTAGAATTTGTCTTTCCCCAGAGAGTCTTTATTCCCTAAAATAAAATTCTTCACTCTTTCCCCTTTTCCTTCGGTTTTAAGAGAGCTCCATAAATTCTGGTGATGTACCTTATCTATTCCTCCTTTCCCATGATCTTTGGCAACTGGCCCCAAAAGTCCTTTGCTGTGGTGTGAACAGAGGACAGATTTGCTGCTGCAAGAGCAAATGCTCTTTCATTCCAAACCTTTGTATGAACTTTTTTTTTTAACAGCAGCTTATTTTATATCCATCCTAGAGTTGTTGTGGCATAGTGTAAAGACCACTAGATTTCAAGTTATAGTTCCTTAGCTGAAGAGAACCTTAGAGATAATCAGGTCCAAAGTTTTCATTTGATGCTTAAGGAAACAGAGGTCTAATGCAATTAAGTGACTGATCCAAGGTCAGTTAATAAGTGCTAGGGATAGTATTTGACTGAGCTCTTTGACTTCAAATTCAGTGCTCCATGAATTTCCACTGGCTATTTCCTGCCTCTAGAATTCTACCCTTCCTCAGCTCTGCCTCCTGGTTTCCCTGGCTTCTTTCAAATCTCAACTAAAATCCCCCCTTCTATGAGAAGCCTTTCTGGGCCTCCTTAATGCTAGTGCCTTCCCAATGAAATGATCTCCAATGTCATCTTGTAGATAGATACCTTGTTCATATGTTGTTTGCATGTTGCTTTCCCTGAGAGCTATGAGAACAGGGATTATTTTTTTGCTGTCTTTGTATCCCTAATTCTTAACACAAAGCCCAGCTCATAGTCAGAGCTTATTAAATGTTTGCTGACTTCTTGATGTCAGAGAATCTAGCTTCAAATCCTATCTCTGTTGCCTACTACCAGTAGTAATGCCTTGGGGAAGTCACTTAACCTCCTTTGATTTTAATTTCCTCATCTGTAAAATAAGAATGTTAGGGAATCTCTGAGATTTCTTCCATCTCTATAGGCTATGATTTCATGGCTTTGTGGTAATCCTTTCCCTATGACCTCAATCACAGCTCTATTACTCCAAAATTCCTGCTCCATGAACATTAGAACACCCCCATAAGTATAATCCTTCTTAGGAATGAATTAAACATACTGACTTTTTTATCTACATCTCTTCATATGTTGCTTCCTTCAATGGAATGCAAGCCATTTAGGGGAGGGGACTGTTTTATTTTTGGCTTTGTATAATTCAGTAGGCACGTAATAGTTGCTTATTGATTGATTCTGCCCCCATGTGGGAGGAGATGGAATCAGCTAGTCACAATGCTAATATTCTTCTAATCTATAAATTAAGACATAACTTAGCCTTCTCTTTTCCATGCTGAATGAACACAGTTCCTTGAGCTTTTTTCAAAAATGATATGTAGGCTAACTAAACCCCTAGTCTCAGCTGAGTACCATTGTCACTACACACACACACACACACACATACACACACACACACACACACACACATACACACACATACACACCAGGACCCATGTCTTCTTCTGATGCTGATATACTGATAAACAATTTCTGTGTTCAACCATCTCAAGGATGTTCCACCATCGGGATATTTTTGGATCATTATTATTATCCAATTTTCTCAAGTTTCTTCTGCCTTCTATGTCATAAGCAGATATGACATGTCTGACATATATGCCTTCACCAAATTCATTGATAAAAATGTCAAATAGCAGAGGGCCAAGGACCAATCCCAGAAGTGCTCCAGTAGAGTTCTCCCTCCAAGTTGACATTAGTAACTATTAATAACTACCCTTTGGATCTGGGCACTCAGTCACTTCTGAATAGACCTGACTGTAGCCTAGTTCACTCCATTTTTGTTTTCGTTGTTCATAAAGGTACACCCATGAGAGATTCTGCCAGATGCATTCCTGAAATCTAGGTTTACTTTGTAAATGACATTACATTTTGGATGAATGTTTCTTTCTGATTATAGTTCTGTGTAGAAACTTCACTCAGTATATATTTGTGGGTGAATGACTGCCATGAATCTCAGAGGTCTACAGAAGCTCTACTCCAACCCTGAAGAATAACCCTGTCCAGAAATAAGCCTACTAAAATGGCTTCCCCAGCACAAAGCAAAATTACCCAAATCAAAAATGTCTGAGTTTTCAGCTGACAAGAGGCCAATTTCCTTCATGGACAGGCTGCTGGAAGGTAGTGTGGTATAATGGATAGAGATCTGTCTTTGAAGACTTGGGTTCAAGTCCTGCTCTGGTTCACACTGGCTATATGACCCTAAGGAAGCCACACTCTGTGCTACAGACTAATAACTTACAGGGAGGGGGCCAACTTGAATTTGTAGAGAGAATTTTTCTCACCCAGGTCTTCCTTATACCAATAAAACCACAAGTCTATCCCTATCCCATTTTACATCATAATTAAATATGTAACAGAACCTCAACCCTCTACAATTTAAGTAGATCTCAAGGCATTACAGGTGCCTGAAAATGATGTGCATATATGGAAGATGGGGAGAATGATATCTCCATAGGATCATGTAGGCTCAGAGTCCCATAGATTTAGAGCTGGAAGAAAAGTAAGAGATGATCTGGTAACACCTCTTCCTTTTATAGATAAGGGAGTGGGCTATAGATTATAGAAACATAGTTATAAAATTACACCTGATGTTTTTTTGAGGCCACCATGTCAGTTTCCCCTTATGGGAAGCTGTAAGCTATAGAACACACTCATAAAACAAACCAACAAACAAAAAACCCCACTGATAATAACAATTTTTCAAAGGTTGGTACAGCTGTGTTCCCCAAATGATATTTTTCTACCACCAGCTTGTTGTTTTTTTCTCCCTGATAAAAATCCCACCACAAAATGATATTTTGCATTGACTCTGATATGCAACTCAGCCAGCTCCCAAGAGGCCATCCAAGATCATAATATAAGGACTTTGCTCTCAGAAGAGCACTTTGGACCACACCCTCCCCTCCAGTAGGAACATGGATCCTTGCTGGAGCACCCCCTTTCTGCTGAATGGACCTGTGTCTCAGCTTCCTCTCAGAAAGAGGGGGTGCTAGAAAATTAGATATATCCACTCCCTTAAATATATTTATCCTATGGAATATGGTGTTCAGATTCAAGCTAACTTCTGATCACTGTTTTATTATTGGGGGAAGGAGGACCCCAAGCTTTAAATCCAAGGCTTGGGTCCCTTCCCACCAAATACCAGTTCCACAATCAACACATATAGCAAATAGCAAACTCAAAGGTGGAAATACATTTATTTAATTCAATAGTAGAAAAGAAACCAGAGAAAGTATACACATGGGAACATATACCAGAAAATATAGATTGAAAGGAGCTCTCCCACTGGAAGTGAGAGATCTCAGCTCAACCAATAACAAGTCTTAGATCTCACCCAAAGGGAAAATTCCCTGATGTCTCCAGTGTAGCAAGCTGGAGACAGGGACTTGTTAGAGACTGCTTCCTCCTCTCATGTCATCTTCTTCCCAGAGTCTTTTCCATCTTCCACCTGAAGTGCAGTTGACCTTCACCATCTTCACACATACAAATTCTGAAGGGACTTAGAACCTTGAAGATAAATTGAATAAAAGTGAAGAGACTGGGGCAGCTAGATGGTGCAGTGGTTAAAGCACTGGCCCTGGATTCAGGAGTACCTGAGTTCAAATCCGGCCTCAGACACTTAACACTTACTAGTTGTGTGACCCTGGGCAAGTCACTTAACCCCCATCGCCCCGCAAAAAAAAAAAAAAAGTGAAGAGACTGAATGTCTGTTCCACCATTATCAAGTCGCTCACACAAGCATGGGGCATTGATCTCCACCAATAAGAAAAGAGTTCTATACCAAAGGGCTTTGGGCCTCGAGTTACACATAGGTTCTCAGACCTATAAAGGACTGCAGATATTTGTTCATTTCCAACATGGGACAGGAATCCTTTTTACACCATGGTTGGTTGGTTGCTGTCCTTTGTTCATGAAGATGACCAAAATGACTTCATTATATTATAGTCAAGTTATGGTGTGTCCAACTGTGGCTGATCAGACCAACATGAGCTCAGAATGCTCTACCACAGACTGGGTAGAAATAATCATTTGGGTTGGATTCTCTAAATTTGCACATCTTGTGTTCCTTTTGAAGTACTTCAATTCTACTTTGCACACAGAGCACAGCCCCTTCTCTGATGAGGGCATGCCATGCTGGGAGGTTCTGTTCTGGTGTCTCTCATGTCTCACCATCAATTCAAAAGTTCTTGAGAGACCTTGAGAGTGTCCTTATATCCCTTTTGCTGACCACCATGTGAACTCTTGCTTTCTGTGAGTTCTCCATAAAATAGTCTCTTAGGCAAGCACACATCTGGCATTTGAACAATGTGGCCAGCCCACTGGAGTTGCGATCTCTGCAGTAGAGTTTGCATGTTTGGCAGTTCAGCTCAAGAAAGGACCTCAGTGTCTGGCATCTTATGCTGCCAGGTGATCTTCAGAATCTTCCAAAGACAATTCAAGTGGAAGCAATTCATTTTCTTGGCATGGTGCTGGTATACTGTCCAGGCTTCACAGCCACACAACAATGAGGTCAGGACAACAGCTCTGTAGACCTTCAGTTTGGTAGTCAGTGTAATACTGGGCAAGTCACTTAACCCCAATTGCCTTAAATATCTGGGGTCATCTCCAGCCGTCCTGATCTATATCGTGCCCCTGGACCCAGATAGTTCTGGAGGAGAGAGTGATGTTGGTGACTCTGCACAGTCCTCCCTCACTTAAATCCAATTTACTGCAAATCATGACATCACCCCTCTGTCATGGTCCTCTTAGGGAATGAAGGACAAACAACAACAGTCTAATACCTCTTTTCTCCCACACTTTGCTGAAGAGCCTTCAAAATGCTAAGCTAGCTCCAGCCTGTAACAGAAACCCTCTAGTCATAAATAGCTCCATACCCTTCAAGGCAACCCATTTTGCACCCAGGCAGTCTTAATTATTAGTTAAGTTCCTCTCCCCTCTTATATCAAATAGAAATCTACCTCTCTATAACATGTGCCTATCAGACCTAATTGGTCCCTCTTGTCCCAAACAGCAAGCTTAATCTCTCCTCTGGATTTCAGCCTTTCAAATATTTGAATGTAATTGTAATGCCCCCCAGTCTCTTCCTCAGAAGAAAACATTCCATAGTTCCTTCAGCTAATCTTTTTATATCATAGTTACCAGTCCAGCAAAGAGTCTACAAACAGTGTCCTGATGTCACGCTTCAAGAATTCAGTCCATATCTGACCCCTATTATGAACCCTGATGGGTTACATATCTTTTCAGTTTTCCTCCTGTTCATTCAGACAGAAGAGAATAAAGGTGGTAGTTTTCTTGGGTGAGGAGGGAGAGAAGGAGCTGTAAATTATACTGAATTCCTCAGTAAAAGGTACAAGTTATGTGAGCACCCCTTTCCCTACTTCAACTGCCTAAAAATTCTAGCAGCCTGACAACTGGAAGGAAACTGGTCTCAGTCACAGAAACATGTGTGTGGAAATTGAGTCATTCACTTTAAAACACCTGCTTTAAAGACATCTCTGGGAGAGAGTCTGCATCTATATCAGAATTCACAATACAAAAACATTCAGTGTCTGTTATTAAAATGTTAACATCAGAAACTGCTAAAGAAATCCAGAGAGATTATAGTTAACCAGTGAAGCTTCACTGAGGGAAAGACCCATGGAACTATAACCATCTGTAATATTTTGTTTTTATATATTAAAAAGTGAAGAATGTTTGGAAGATGACAGATCAACAATTTTGGTTTGCTAATTGGTCTGATAATTCTTCAGAATAGCATGAGGGACTTAACCCCAATTGCCTCACTAAAGAAAAAAAAAAGAATAGCATGAGGGAGAGAGAGAGAGAGATTGTCACATGTGGAAGTATTTATTGATGTGTCTACAAAGATAGGTACCTTGAAGCCAACTGGAGTGGTGGGATGGTTAAGTCCCCAGTTCCTAACTGGGCTCATCTACCTTTAATTCCTATTAGCATACAGCTTCGGGAGAACAAATGTCTTCCTTGCCAAGAGGTGACATTTTGAGAATGAATAATTTTAAAATACTTACACTCTATAACAGAAATACTTGATACTTTACAATTACAAAGCAATACTGCATGCACTATTTCCACATTTGACCTAACACTAATCCTGTGAGGTAGGTAGTCTAAACATTGTCACCCAGGACAAGGACACAGAGACTTAGTGCAGGGAACTATTTACTTAAGTTCATATTTAGCAAGTAGCAAGGTCGAGACTAGAACCAATTCTTCCAACTCCTTGGGCAATGTTGTTGTTTTTTTCCTCCAATTTCCCTACAATCACCTGACAGTGATGGTTCAGGTCAAAGTTAAAAGGGAGAAAATGACCCTTACTTTAATCTGTCAAAAATCTTTTGTCCATTCGCCTTGGACTTTCTTCATCTTGATTTTCTCATCTATAAAATGGGAATGGAAGGAAAGGGAACAAGGAGGAAGGTGATATACATTCATAAAGCACCTATTATATGCCAGACAATATAGTATGCAATTTTTACAAGCATTTCATTTGATCCTCACAACAAATCTGCTCAGTGGGTGCTATTATTACCCCCATTTTAAAGGTGAGGTAACTGAGGCAAACAGAGGTTAACTGACTTGCTCAGGGCCACATAGCTAGTAAGTATCTGAAGCTGTATTTTGAACTGAGGTCAAGAGTATATGTGCAGCTTAGGTACCTGTTAGCATTACACCCTGAAAAGTATATGAAGGTTCAAGACAATCTTTGAGTCACCATCTTTTTAAAACCATTGCCCTATCAGAGCTTTCTTTTTTAATATACCCAAACCAGTTGTTGTTCAGTTTCTTCAGTCATATCCAACTCTTCATCACCTCATTTCTTGGCAAAGATATTGGAGTGGTTTGCTATTTCCTTCTCCAGATAATTTTGTAGATGAGGAAACTGAGGCAAGCAGGGTTAAATGACTTGCCCGGGGTTACACGACTAGTAAGTGTCTAAGGCCAGATTTGAACTCACAAAGATGAGTCTTCACCAAGCTCAACACTTAAAGTAATAATATTTAATTAAATGGAATAGCAGAGTAAATACCACCCCCACACACACCCTAAGATGGTTGATGATCTTTGAATACAGTTATGGTCTTGCTTTTGTAGTTGTATTTTTAATGCTTAGCTTGGCATAGTACCTGGGATTTAGAAGACTTTTATCAAATGCCTACTGCACATGGTAGGCACTTAACAAATTTTAATTGATTGATTGGTTGATTGATCATTCTCCCACCAATTCACACACCACTGGTATCTAGAGAATTCATATTTCTAGAGTTATGCTCCAGATGAAATACTTCTATCTCCAAATCTTCTGGCTAACATTTTTCACAGAGTTGCTAATGTCATCTATTGTAATGCTTTCTTACCTAAGCTTTGAGCTGCTAATGTCATATGTTGGGCTACAGTGTCAGCTACAGTGTCATATGTTGCTTGTCTGTTAAGTTTCTACTACTACCTAATGCTTCTCCATTGAATGGCTACCAGGTTACTTTTCTGGTGAGCTGCTACTGCCACCTCCTGTTTCTCTGCTGAATTGTGGTAGCCAGGCTACTGCTTTTTTTTTTTTAATAGAGAATTATTTTCAGTTCTTTTGTGAGTCAGAACCTCAGCTGTACTCAGGCAGCCTAGTAAGAGTGTCTCAGGTCCAAACTTTATTTTTTTCTAATACTTTCCTTTTTTTTACATTCACCAGTAGAATGTAAGCTATTTTAGTAAAGGGATTGTTTTGTTTTATTGTTCCAGCTCCAGCTTGAAGTGTGATGCATTGCGCATAATATATAATTAATGAATTTTGTTGAACTAAATTTGCTTCACCCTCAGAAAGAACTTCTAAAAGTCCACTTGGTATTTGTGTTAAAGTGAATAAATTCCTTTCAGGTCCCATAGTTCCCTACAGCACTGCCCATGGTGGGCCACTGACTACCAGGGCCATACTGATCATGCTGAAGTATCATCAAGATATGCTGGAGGGGAAAAGGGTCAGGGTGCTAGAGTTGGTGACCTTTGTTCAAGCTATGATCAAATTGCTCCCCTTCCATTATGGTGTATTACATACATCCCAAAGTTGCTGTGAAGAAAGTACTTCGTAAAACTTAAAATTCTATAGAAGAGGTGATAGGGACTAGAATTGTGAATGCATTGGTATAGGGAATGATTAAAGAAGTGAGGACACTGGGCAGCTAGGTGGTGCAGTGGATAGAGCACCAACCCTGGAGTCAGGAGGAGCTGAGTTCAAATCTTGCCTCAGACACTTAACACTTACTGGCTGTGTGACCCTGGGCAAGTCACTTAACCCCAATTGTCTCATCAAAAAAAAAATAAAATAAAATAAAAAAAAGAAGTGAGGTCCCTCTACTGATGTGGGTTGGCACCTTCTTTGCTACTTATGGCCTCAGAGAGTTGCCTAAAGTCCTGAGAGGTTAAGTGACTTCACCAGTCTTCCAAAGCCACTTCTCTGTCCACTATATCATGATGCTTCTCACCTTAGAAATATGAGTTATTGTTATTATAATTATTGTGATTGTATCATGGGATTTGCTACAACCTATGAATGGTCTCAATCAAAACATTGAAGGATAATAAATTCCTTGATTTGCCTAGAATACCTCTCTGTGGTAGCTCTTACAACATCTGTTGTTTACATCACTGCTCTTTGTTAAGCCAGTTAAATGTAGCCACATATTCTTATTTCCTGTGATTCAAAACATCTATAGATGGATCCACTTGTCATATCGCACCTTCTTTGGAAACATAGATCAGAGGACCACGTAGGAATGTGTAGATAGAAAACCACTGAGATTTTTAATATCAACAAAAACCATGGGTACTTGTCCATGCTGTTAAAAGAATACAAGCAATGTCATTAAATCATAGCAGTGCAAGTTAGAAAGAGCCTATTAGTCCATTCCTCTTTTCTCTATCCAGTGAAGCATCAATTCTTAAAGCATATTAACAAGGACAACAGATGTCTAAGCACTCGGTCCTATACCACAGATTGAAAACATAATTTCACAGCCATGAAATCAACTTCCATCTCATCTAAGGGATAATAATGGTAACATACGGATATTATTTTGAAATTTAAAACCAAGAAATTTTTAAAGGACATCTTTCATTTTCTCTTGGTCAAGGGAGTCTGAAGAATGAAAACAAACAAAAAAGATCAAAGACTGATTGACTTACATACCCAGTTCCTTAACTCTACACTATAGCTGAAGTCTGTGCAGAGTTGGCTTGAAGTGAATTTTAAAGATTAGAAGGGAATAGAGAGTACTAGAAAGGATTTCACAGACTGAAAAAATTTTAATGGTAGAAGATACCTAGTTCATCTCCTTCATTTTACAAATTGAGAAAGTTAGACTCAGAAAGATGAAACAAACTATCCAGCATCATTCAGTAGTTTATTGACAAAAGCTGGAGATAAACTCCAAGTCTTCTGACTCCCAGGCCAGAGATCTTTTCTACTACACAACATTGGTTTTTCCTCTTTTTCTTTCAAGCAGAATTTTATACTGAATAACCCAGACAAGGGGCTGGAGAGAAATGAAGCTTTTATGTATGTGTTTAATTAAAATGAAACAAAAACTATTTTTACAGCAAAGTAAATCACATTATATTTTCCAAGTCTACAAAATAATTCAAGAGTGCTACATGGTAATATAGCAAATCACATAGTCAGTAGTTTTTGTTTTCCCCAGTACAAAAGATATTTATTAAATACTTACAAAATCCTGAGCTGACCATGCATAAGCAGATTACCCCTCTTCTAAACACTATCTCCTCTATTTTTCCCTTTGCCTCACTCCTAATAAACCTTTTCTTCAACTTCACAGCGACCTTCAGCTCTCCCATTGCTTATTCTTCTCTTAGGTTATATCACTCATGTTTTTGCTTCCTTTGCCTTCTTTCATAAAAGGCACTGTAATATGACTGTGAATCCCTCTCCTCTTTGTCCATTGTTTTCCCAGGTCCTCTCAATCCTCAGCATTGTATCTACCATGATCTTTGCTTTTTTCTTCCTGTCACCAAGTTGCTGAATACTACTAGAGGAAGTATAAAAAGGTGTTAACTGGATTCAATATAAATTGATGTTACCTAATTTCAAATGGTTCCTCACTGCTGAATGGTAATACTTTAACTCACCTCTTATTGATTATCGTGTTCCTTCACTGACTATTATAAAACTTCTCTTGACTCAAACATTCAATAACATCATCATCCCCTTCTCTTAACTCCCACTTAGTTATTGAGAAAATAGAGGCCATCCAACATGAGATCCCTCATCTTATTTCTAGAAAGCTTTCTCTCTTTTCCTCAGAATCTCTGGCTTCTTTAAATACTCATTGTAATCTCTGCATTATGTAGGACTTACCTGAGCCACATAGCTGCTAGAACCACCCCCCTCAAAGAGAGCTTATATTTGTAAGAAGCTAAAATTAGAAAGCCTCAGGCTCACTGCGTCCAGCTCCCTCCACCCAGTGGGGGTATGCACAGAGACCCCAGGCACACCCCACAGGGCTGCCCCTAGGGGTGCCAATGAATAATTAGCTTGGGGTGTGTGGGTGGTCAGCCCAGGTTTCCTGGTAGAGAAGGTTTTTTTAAATTCTGGAGTGGGGATAGTGGGCAGGGGAGAGACAAGAAGAAGCACAGGTGGCAGCTACAGGGCAAGTGGTGAGCTAGGGAGAGGGTGGCAGCAGCGGCAGGGGCCAGTCACATCCACAGGGGGAGTGACGGAGATGGAGGGAGGAGAGGAGAAGAAGAAGGAAAGAGAGAGAGAGAGAGAGAGAGAGAGAGAGAGAGAGAGAGAGAGAGAGAGAGAGAGAGAGAGAGAGAGAGAGAGAGAGAGAGAGAAGAGAGTTCACAGTGCAGGTGAGAGGGTCAAACACGGACAGGAAGGGGATAGAGAAAGTTAAGCAGCGGAGTCTGGTGGGCAAGGTTACAGGTCGTATTTCCTTTTTTTCTTTGTCTTTATTTAGAAATTTGTTCCACATCAATAAACCCTGGGTTTTTGCTTTTATTGAAAGGAAGCTTTTTTATCTCGTTTCTTGTTAGTCTGGGAGAAGCAGTTGGGGAGGGGGCAGTGTGGAAGAGAGGGGAGGCTCAGGACCTAGAGATCCCCCGTTGTGTTCTGAGTCCCAATATTGCAACCAGCCTCCCAATTACCTCTTACCATATTAAATTTGGCCCTTACAGATTGGTAGCCCATATGGGGCTTAACGAACCTGGGGGATCTTTTAAAACCCCCCTTACAGATTGGTGAGGCAACCAGCATTTTACATACTATATGTATGTGTGTGTACGTGCATATGTATGTATGTATGTATGTATGTATGTATGCATGTATACAGATAGAGAGAGAGAAAACATATCCCTATATGTTTATATGTTGTTTCCCCCCATTAAAATGCAGGCTTTTTGAAAACTAGAACTATTTTCTTTTTTCTTTGCTTCTCATTGCTTAGCACATTACTTGGGATATAATAGTTAGACAATAAATCTCTCCTATAATACCTCTTCAAAACCCTTTGCATCTGCAATCATCCTTTCCTCTTTTATTCTAGTCTCTGAGGATAAGGTGGACAATCCCTTTTGCTTGGCCACCCCTTAAACCTTTGATCCCATCTCCTCCAAGTATTACACACAGTAAATTGTTTTTTTGTTTTGTTTTGTTTTGTTTAAATTTAGTGAGGCAATTGGGGTTAAGTGACTTGCCCAGGGTCACACAGCTAGTAAGTGTGTGTTAAGTGTCTGAGGCTGGATTTGAACTCAGGTACTCCTGACTCCAAGGCCAGTGCTCTATCCACTGTGCCACCTAGCTGCCCCCACACAGTCAATTCTTACAGAAAGTCGTTTTTAGTTGGCCCCTGTCTATCAACTCCTTAGGTCTCCCTCATCCTTAAAAATTCTCACCTGTCCCTGCCATTCCCTATAGCCCCTCCCCCCATGCACAGACTTCAGCCCTAATCAACATACTAAGTTCCATCCTCATATATGTGGTTACTTATTTTCTCTTTATGAATTATTTACAATTACATTGTATATAATTTGTATGAAGTTGTTTGCATATTGTTGCTCCCATTAGACTGTGAGTTCCTTGAAAGCAGGCAGGGTCTATCTTCTGCCTTTCTCATATCCTAAGCACTTAGTATTGTGCCTGGAATGTAGTAGCTACTTAATAAATACTTACTGATTAACCGACATGGATTGTAAAACACACCACCTGAATGTTCTGCCAACCTTAAATTAAACAGGTTTAAAACTGAATTCTCCCTTTTCCCCTCTAATCCCATCTACCTCCAAGCTTCCCAATTTCTGTAAAGTATATCACTATCTTCCCAGTCACCCAGGTTCACAATTTCAGAATCATCTGTGATTCTTACTCTTTCTTTGTCCCACCCCATGTCCAATCAATTGTTAACTGCTCTTGATTTTATTTCCATAACTACTTTTCTCACATTTATCTCCTTTTCTCCACTCATATTCACTCTCATCTCTATAGTCCCAGCTCTCATCATTTCTATAATTACCTTCTACCTAGTATTCCTATTATCAGTGACTCCTCTCCCCAACCATCTTTCATTGCCAATATTATCTTCTTCAAGAACATAAATTGTAGCTCTTCTCAGAAATACAATGATCCAAGACAATTCCAAAGAACTCATGATGGAAAATGTTCTCCACATCCAGAAAAAAAAAGAACTGTGGATTTTGAATGCAGATTGAACCATAATGTTTCTACTTTTGTTTTTGTTTTGTTTTTTTTGTTTTTGAGGTTTTTCCTTTTGTTCTGATTCTTCTTTCACAACATGACTAATGCAGAAATATGTTAAATGTGATTGTACATATATAACTTATATAAGATTGCTTTCTGTCTTGGGGAGGAGGGAGGAAAGGGAGGGAGGAAGAAAAAATTGGAACTAAAAATCTTATGAAAACAAATGTTGAAACTATCTTTACATGTAACTGGAAAATAATAAAATACTTTTGTGATTTAAAAAAACATAAATTGAAAAAGGAATTCCATATGGATGGTGAGGTTTTCTTGTTTATACATAATATTGTGCTGAATGCATAAGGCCCTTGAATATTTCAAAGCCTATTAAATGAGATCCATAATCAGTCAAATGAACTAAGCCTCACTATCTTTGTGGGAAAAAAATCAAGTGGATGAAGAATTCCTATTTTTTAGACTATGATATACATTTGAATGGCCAGCCCATAAAGTTAGTCAATCAGTATGTATATGTTGGATATACTCTGTTTGATTGTTCATTGCAGAGCAACAGTGAATGGGTTCCAGAACTGAATGGAAGAAAGAAAACTACCTAGATAGATTAGGTAAATTGCATGATGCTTTTAATGAATGACTCCTACTCCAAGCTTCTCCTTGAAACAAAGGCCCATCTTTTTATCACCCACACAAAAAATAACATAGATCCATGTTACTCTCTTGCTTGAAAACTTCCAGTATCTCCCTATTCAATTCAACTAGCATTTATTAATCACCTACTCTGTGCAAGGCACTATTCTAGTTGCTCATTGTTCAGTTGTTCACTCCATTTAAGGTTTTGTTGGCAAAGACACTGGAGTGGTTTGTTGTTTCCATTTTCAGCTCATTTTACAGATGAGGAAACTGAGGCAAACGGTTCTGGTTACTGAACCTTCAAAGACAAAGATGAAAAATGCCCAGCTGCCCTCAAGGAGTTTCTGTTTTATAAGCAGATGGAAGCTGTAAGCTTATTGTTTTAATATTTTGATAACTGTATTTTCGTATAATTTATTTCTTTTGTATTTAATTTGAGGCATTTGAAAACACTATTTTGGGAAAGGGTTCATAGGCTTCTTCAGACTACCAAGGGGGTCCAACCCCTGAATTAGGGGGATAGGTTATGGAAACAGATAAAAAAATGTAAGATCACATACAAACTCCTTAGCTTGGAATTTAATGTTCTCCATAATTTACTTTCAGTCTGCCTCTATGCCTTGTTTCATATTATTCAATGACACAAACTCTATATTCCAATCAAATGCAACTACTAGGTGTTCCTCCAAACTCAGCAAGCCATAAGCTGCCCTTGTGAATTCTCACAAGTTGTTTTTCAGGCCAGGAAAGAACTCTTTCCTCATATGTCTCTTTGAATTCCCCTGTCTTCCCTCAAGACTCAGCTCAGTTGCTGACTCCTCTATGAAGACTTCTCCTATTCCTCCAGTTGTCAGTGTTCTTCCTATAAGTGAATATTACTGGCATATCTTCATCTTCTTTACTCCTAACCATACATCATACTTTTCACATACTTTACACATCATGTCCCTCAAATGGGATCATTTGACCACACATTTAAAACTAAAAAGGATCTTGCAGGCCATCTTTTTAACAGATGAGGAACTGAGGCAGAAAGAGGTTAAGTATGACTTGCTCAAGGTCACACAGGTAGCAAATAGCAAAGGTGAGAATTTAAACCCAGGTCCTCTGACTTGAGATCTTTCATATAATGAAGACTTTGATGTTTACTTTTTCAGTCATGTCCAACTCTCCATGGCACCATTTTAGGGGCTTTCTTGGCAAAGATATTGGAGTGGTTTGACATTTCTTCTCCAGCTCACTTTACAGATGAGGAAACTGAGGCAAAGAGGGTTAAGTGACTTGCCCAGAGTCACACAGCTACTAAATGTCTGAGGCTGAATTTGAACTAAAAAAGATGTCTTCCTTCCTGACTCCAGGTCCAGCACTTTGGCTACCATGCCACTTAGCTGTCCTATCTTTAGCCTTAGAATTCCACATTGTCAATATTATAACCACCTTTCCTTCTATTTACAAATAGAATCATAGACTATTAGAATTAGGATGGATTGTCCAAGTAACTTGGTGCATATGGAGGCAGCAGGGGGAGTAGATAGAGTATCAAAGTTCAAATCAAGAAGCTTTGTGTTCAAATCCTTCCTCAGAAAAATACTAGATGTGTCATCCTGGGTAAATTGTTTAGCTTCTCTGAGCTTCTGTTCCCTTATCTATAAAATGAGGATAATAAAGAGCATGTATATCACCTATATGCCAGGAATGTGATGAGAATCAAATAAGATAATGAATATAGAGCACTTTCCCTACCATAAAATGCTATGTTACTCTACGTTGTTATTATTATTTGGTCTTTCATATTGCTAATATTCTAACTGAGATCAAGGAGTCAGGAAGACCTAAATTCAAATCTGGCCTCAGACACTTACTAGTGACCCTAGGCAAGTCACTTAACCCTTTCTGCCTCAGTTCCTCATCTGTAAATTGAGCTAGAGAAGGAAATGGCAAAACTCTCCAGTATCTTTGCCAAGAAAATCCTAAAATGGGGTCACAAAGAGTCAGACACAAGTGAAATGATGGAGCTACAATGAAAGTGAGGTCGAAAGAAGTAAAATAACTTTCCTGAGATCACACAGCTAATAAATGGTAGAACTAAGTCTACAATTCAAGTTTCTTAATTCTATATCCAGTAACCATTTTTAAATTCTCTTTATTCTCTTTCTCTCTCTCTTTTTCTCTCTCATACACACACATGCACAACATATACATATTTGATATATAATACATATCTTATATGTATGTGTGTATACATGTGCATATACATGTATATATGTATGTGTGTGTGTATATATATATATATATATATATATATATATGCATGTATGTTTCCTCCCTCATTTTCCTTTTAGGAGGAGAGCAGGGAACTCCTGTTCATATAAAAGTTAGTCACTTCTTTAATATTACTGGGCCTGAAATACATTTCTGTGTAGGGCAAACTCAAAACAAAATACTTAAGCAGAATTTTTTTTATATGTCTCCCTTTCTTTCCTCCTTTGCTTTCTGAAAACCCAATTTGAGGGATGTTTCTAACATCCTTGTCAATTTCCCCCAGCCAAGTGGTATGCCAGTGCAAAGACCCCTGGGCCTATAGTTGGGAATACTTGACTTCAAATCTGGCCTCAGACATTTACTAGCTGTGTGACCCTGGGCAAGTCATTTAACTTATCTGTGTCTCAGTTTTCTTATTTGTAAAGTGAGGATAATAATAGCACCTACCTTGCAAGGTTATTGTGAGGATCAAATGAGATATTTGTAAAGTGCTTAGTATTTGACACCTAGTAAGCATTTAGTAAATGCTTCCTTCCCCACTCCCACCCACCCACCCCCACTAGCCATCCCTTTATACATATTTAAAGTTGTGCTAGGTTCTCATAGGGTGAGCATCCATAGTGGAAAGTGCATGGGAATGGGAATTGGGAAATCTGGGCTTTAGTCCTAACCGTGTGCTATTAACAGTGTGACCTTTGGCAAATTGGGTGACCTGTCTGTGCCTCATTTCCCCCCTTGTTAAAAGGAGGGAGGTTGGATTATGTAGCCTTTAAGGCCCCTTCCAGTGATGGGAGTTTATGGTTCTATCATTCCAGCCCTAGCAGTCTGTTGTCTTCCCTAGCCGACACCCCAAGTTTATTGCCATCACTTTCATGGAGTCTTGCAGAAGTTTACAAGTGCCTGAGAACAGGCAGCATCCTGCTCTTATCAAAAGACATTCTAGAAACCCAGACTCAATGTCAAATAGCACATTTTCAGTCTAACTAGGAATAACTGACATCCTTCTGTCCCAAAGTTTGTTGTTGCAGATGTTTTCAATTCTCATCACTTTATCATAATTGTTATGATAAGCATTTCTGCCAAAATGCTGGGAAAAACTCAATTTTCCCGAGGAAAATTAACAACAACAACAAAAAAATGTTCACAGCTCATGCAACCTGGTTATTAAGCTGTAGCAGGAATTGACTACAGCTGTGAAATAAGATATAATTAAAATCTGGGGCCCTTCACCGCATATCTGGTTTGGTGCATTTACTGTGTTGTAGATACATGAATTATTGGGGCTGACCAGCTCAAGCTGTCAATTGGGAACATGTCCAGGGGAATTATATCTAAGGGTATGAGTATGTGTGTGTGTGTGTGTGTGTGTGTGTACATGAGAGAGAGAGAGAGAGAGAGAGAGAGAGAGAGAGAAGCAGTAAAAAAGACATAATAAGGTATTCAGCCATTGGCAGAGATGAAGGGGGTGTGGGGAGAAGAGAGTTAGAAACAGGTGACAGAGACAGAGATAGAGACAGACAGTGACAGAGACAATGACAGGAGAGGGGAGAGGGGAGTGGTCGGAGGGAGGGAGAAAGAAAGAGAATGATATAGTGTGAAAAACAAAACATTTGGAATCAAAACTTTGAGATTCACTGGTTCATTGAGCAAGACACTTCACCCCTCTAAGGTTCATTTTCCTCATCTATAAAATTTGAAATCATAAAATATACTAACTACTGCACTGGATTGCTGTGAATAAAATATGTTACAAAGATAGATGAAGCATTTCCCAGCAGCTTCCCCTCTCCCAGATGCTGTGTGCTAAGCCTAAACCCTGAAGGTACAAATGCAAGCAAAGTGAAAGACAGCCCCTGCCTTCAGAGAGCTGACACTCTAATGGGAGAAGACATCTAAAAGGGAAGTGAAAAGGGCATGGGGGAAGAAGGCAGATATGTGGTATTGGGGCAAGGAAGGCAAAGAAGTAGTCTAGAGATTTATGGTTTCGATCGGTTTGGAGTGAGGACAGCTGGCATGGGCACTTCCTCAAATGAAGGTTCCAATGACAAACGCAACAAAGGAGACCATAGAGGTGGAAGTGATGCCCTTGTGAGAAGGTCATGGCGGGGCAAAGATCAAGAAATAGCCCAGAGAATTGTGGATTGAACAGGGTTTGGCGCACCTCAGAAATCTAAGCTATCACTATTCATTTACAATTTAGTCCAATAAGTGACAATTGATCCTTTGAATGTTTTTAAGTTTTGTTTTTTTTTTTTTTTTTCAGGGCAGTGGGGGTTAAGTGACTTGCCCAGGGTCACACAGCTAGTAAGTGTCAAGTGTCTGAGGCTGGATTTGAACTCAGGTACTCCTGAATCCAAGGCCAGTGCTTTATCCACTGCGCCACCTAGCTGCCCTGAACGTTTTTAAGTTTTAAGGATACTCTGGGAAAAGGCAGAGCTTCTGACTTCACAGAGCATATTGTCTTGTGAGAGACATAAGGCCCATTCACAAATAATTATAATAAAAGAAAGCATGCATCCACCTCCTGACAGATGATATACTCATGTTGGATTATGAAAAGTGTGTGTTGGGGCAGCTAGGTGGGGCAGCAGATAGAGCACCGACCCTGGATTCAGGAGGACCTGAGTTCAAACCCAGCCTCAGACACTTAACACTTACTAGTTGTGTGACCCTGGGCAAGTCACTTAACCCCAATTGCCTCACCAAAAAAAAAAAAAAAAGTGTGTGTGTATGTGTGCATGTGCGTGTGTGTGTGTGTGTGTGTGTGTGTGTGTGTGACAGTGCATGCCCAGTGTGTGGATTTGTTTTGATGGACTACCTTTATTTGTTTTGTGGAGCATGGTGGATAAAGCCCTGGGGCTGGAGTCAGAAAGATTCATCTTCCTGAGTTCAGCTCTGGCCTCAGACACAGCCCTGCCTTCTGTGGGGTCCTGAAGAGTTGGACATGACTGAAAAAGGACTGAAGAACAACATTTGTTATGCAACACCCTCTCCAGGTCCTGACAATGGCAAATAGGGTCTTGGTGGGTTCATGCTTCTACTCCCATGGTTTTAGGAGTAACCTTGTGGGTAGCTATCCTCCTCCCTAGTACCTCAAAAGCCCATATTTGAGTGCTTCTACTTCATAATCAGTCCAGAGACTCATTTCTTAAGTAATGGCTTTCATACAAATGGCATAGCAAGAACAGTGATAGAAAACATTTCCCCAAAAAATCTGGAGCATGTTCTCCCACAAATAAACAAAGAGCCCAGGAGAAAGGAGGTGGTAAGTGGGCATAAATTTATAATAGTCATGGTGAGACACAAGTGGCCAAGGAAACTCACAAGTCCAGAACTCTAGAGTGACAATATCCTTTCTTTCTCCAGGAGGTCCCCACCTCTTTCACTGTAGGGCAAGGCATTGATGATGGACAAGTTGCCCCTCTACCTAGTTTAGCTGGTTCTTCCAAGGCCATAGTGCCTCAGCTGGATGGGTGATTTATTTGGGTTTGCTCCTGGTAAGGTATTCTGTTTCGGCCAGACAGATCAATCCAATGCGGGGCTGAGTCAAGCAGTTCTCTTGGCTGCTAACCTAGCTCTTCCTTGGCCATAGCTACTGCAGTTCTGGCCTCTTTTATTCAACAATCTTTCCAGGTTCAAAATTGGCTTCTCTCAGTTTTGTATTCCACCTTTACTTATAGTGATCAGCCAGAATCCTGTTGAGTCTTATGCAGATGAATGTCTGGGAACAAAGATATGAAAGAGGTCTGTGCCCAGTGGCAAGTTTATTGTCTTTCTGGCCTCTTCATATGCAACTGAACTATTCAAGCCTCAGATCAATCCATTACATCTGAAACATCCATCATATCGTTTACATTTCGATATTTGTCTTTTACTCCTTCCAAACTTCAGCTTTGCTAAAGTAAAAATGGAGGATAAAATCCCAGCTTACAGCTACAAGCTAGTTTCTTTCTTTTCTTTTCTTTTCTTTCTTTTCTTTTTAATGAGGGGACTGTGAGAGGGAAGCTGGCATTATATAGGTCCAAAAAAAGGATAAAAAATGGTCACTTTTGAATTTTTAATGCATAGAAGAAAACTGAAAGATGTTCGGGGGAAGATAAAGAGGTTAGCTTTGAAACAAAGATTTTAAATTAATATACGATGGGGCAGCTAGATGGCGCAGTGGATAGAGCACCGGCCCTGGAGTCAGGAGTACCTGAGTTCAAATCCGGCCTCAGACACTTAACACTTACTAGCTGTGTGACCCTGGGCAAGTCACTTAACCCCAATTGCCTCACTGAAAAAAAAAAAAAGAAAAAAAAATTAATATGTGCTTTTTAAAAAGCAAGCTGTATATAATGGAGATTTGCAATTTTGTTTATAATCTTTTTTGCTTCATCATATATAGAAATGCTCAAATTGGTTGGTGTTTAGTTCAGAATAGTAAAACATTTAAAAAATCTTTAAAAATAAAAAAAATAAGACAAAATGAAAAAACTATAAGAAACAAAGCCTTACTGAAGTTCAGAGTGATTGGGGAATTGAACTTTAAATTGAAAGCACCATTCCAAAGGATTTAGGCAAAAAAAGACACTGACTGAGAAATAAAGACAAAACATCCTGATCATTGTTGGAGAAGTTAGCATTTGAGCTGATAGGCAAAATTTCAACAGATAGAGTTTGGCAGGGAGGCCCAAAGGAATGGACTGAAGAAAGGTTTGGATACAGATGAATTCATGTTTGGGGAATAATGATTGGTTCCTGAAGACTTCAGATTCTATTAGCCGTTTGTAGTTCCACTCTTGACTCAGAGACCTTATTGAACTGAGTTCTTACAAGGTCACAACAAATGGTTGGCAATAGTCCTCAAGCCTTTGCTTGCCCTTTTATTGACAGGAAAGCACAACTCCCTAGTTATATTAATAGCCTCTAGCGAGGTGACACTTTGGGTTTTCTTATCTCTAAATGCCAGCTTCTCATAACAGGCATGAAGAACATGGTTTAACCTGGGAGATGCTATGACAATGATGAGGAGTTCACAACCTTATAATACTCTTGGTAGCATTATGTTGCTATTTTCCATTTTTAAAATTCTCTTCTATAGTCTTCATTTTTTTTTTTCTATTTTTGGAGCACTCGGTTTCATTTAGGTATAATAGGATATACTGAGTGGAACTATGTGACAATACACACTAGACAGAAATTAAATGCATTTGTGCTTGGCCTATGAACACACATACATAAAATCAAACACATTTATCTATGCATATACGTACCCATATGCACAGATACACTTGAAAACACATACATCCTTTGCCCCAGTCAAGGTCATTCCATATGAACCAACAGGCTAAGTAATTTGTTATTAGAAGGACCCTGTCCTCCATACCTTGTTCAACCATCTGAGAACAGAGCTGCACCAACTGTTGTCAACTTATTAAAATACCATTATTTAAACGAACATGTCATGAATGGGATTCAAACCAAGTTAAACAGCAAAGACTCCTTGGTAATCAAAACACATCAGTAAAGAAAGAAGAGAGGAGGCAAAAGGTTAGAAAGAGATGTGATGAGGAAAGGAAATCCCTCATTCTCCTTCCTCCTCTTTCCCACTGTACTGGGAGTCAGAGGACTTGGGTTTGGTTCCAGCTTGGATCATGATCTCTCCGGGACTAATTTTCCTCATCTTGGAAATGAGGAGATTGTATTATATGCCCTCTATGGGTACTATAATTCTGACATTCTAGAACTTTCTGGGTTTTTTTAATGATTAAGTTCTGTAAGAGTTATTATTTCCCTTTTGATAGTTAAATAATTGGAAGTATTTAAGTGCCAGGAAATGCCCCGCCATAGATTTTTTTTTGACAGCCTACATGTAGCAGGCCCCTGACACACCATCGATTCCCACCCTCACTTTTAGAATTAGTTGGGGGGGGGTGCAAGAAGGTTCTATATACATTAATTTGTCAGAATTAAGATCAGCCTCTCTGTCTCTAGAATTCTTTTTATATTTTTATGAGGACCTTAGACATCCCTTCCCACTAGTGTCACGCACCAAATAGGAGTAAACAGCTTGCTGTCATGTGAAATCAATGACATGGTTTCTATTAGGATTAGCATTTTAGCTGTTGAACACACAAAACTAACTCATTTTCTGAGGATCATTTTTTAAAATCTCTAAGGTAGGTAGGCAGGGCAGAGTCACATCCCATTTGCCTTGTAGAACAGCAGAAATATTTAAGGGAGGGAGAAACATTTGAGTATTAGGTCCAAATACACAACGATAGTTCATACTTTACAGAGACTTACAGTTTACAAAGTATTTTCTTTATTATTACCTTGTGAGATACATTGGCCCCATTTTATTACTTACTTTATGGATCAGGAAGCTGACTCATAGCAGATGAGTGACTTACTTGTCCAAGGTCACAAAGCTAATAAATGAAGAAGCCAAGTATTCAAATCCAGCTCATCTAATTACAAGTCCATTGCTCTGCAGACTAGCTCATACTGAGCTACTGGGCTTTATAAGTTATGTACTAGCATCCTTCTAGAAGAATTGATACAGTAGTACTCAAAAGTGTGTATTGTCACCCTTAGATGTCAGAGATATCATTTAAGTGTTGCAATATAATGACATCTTGATGTCTTTCAGTCCTCCCAAAGCAATCACATAAGTAATGATTCAAAGATGCCTTTGATATTGGCAGCTTAAAACTAACAAGTCTTCCTCCTAATCTAAAGAGCCATGCCCATCATTTGTACTCTAACCAGAAGGGAAAATCCTGCCAGCTAAGATGTTTGGGTAGCACTGTCAGGTCACAAAAGGTGTTCTGCCCCAAAATCTCTACATGAATTAGGTGCTCCGGTCCCTGGAACCCCATAGTTAGAGATTCAGTCATTTGGGTTAAAACGTTTTTCTCCCCATGGCAAACTTCTGTCAAAATGCAAATACCCATTTCTACAAGTTTTGTTTTGCCTCCAAATCAATTTCCAAAGTCATGGGTAAATGAGAGCAGCATATGGCAGGAATAAGACATAGAACAGACTAATTTTGATGAGGAGAGCCTTGGGGTTAGATCTAGAACATAAGGTAACTACACTCCCCCATGAAAGTCAGTTGAGAATCAGAACTTTACTCAAAGAGCTCTCTCTAGAATCAAAGGAGAATTTGAAGTCACCAAGATCCTGACAGAATGAATGAATAAAGCAGAAAAGTGAAAGATGGGGAGCTGGATGATAAGATCTCTGAGATTTGTCTGTCCTCACTCTAAATCCTAATGTTAAGGGCTAAAATTCTAGCTAGTCTGTCTAAAATATCCAATGAGTGGTCGCCAATAAATTATAAGCTTTAGCAAGAGTTAGACTTTTAAGCATTTATTAAGGAAAATAAGAATTTGGTAAAGAGAGAGAGAAAGGCCTAGATTCCTATCTATTAAAGGGAGAGCACATTTCTAGCTCTGCTCTCCACCAGAGTCCAAAAGAAAGCCAGAGACAGAGCGCTAGTCTCTTCCTTCTTCCTCCCACTAGCCAACGTCACTTCCTGATGCCAAAGAAAAGACTCCTGGTCTGGCCCTCAAAGATCTTCGCTTCATGGGCGGAACTCTTCTACAGTAAGTCTCCAGCAGGTGGCGTCATTCCAATCGTTACACTACGATAAATTTGAAAGATAATTTTTGACTGTCATAATAGTAGTTTTTGTTTATTGGACCTTATGGAGCTCTTTGTGGTTCTTAATTTGTTTATGCCCAGGGTATTTTTGTTAAAAAATATCATTTCCTCTCCCCCCCACCCTGACCAATTTTCTTCCTAAAAAACAAGTAAAATTTAACTGCCACTTACATTGTGCCTAGCATGGTGCTCTTCACTATTATCTAGATGATCCAAGGTCAGACTTACTGAATCCAAGAGCCTGTTAATTGTCACACTATTTTCCAATCCGTCTTATTGACTATATATATTTTATTGAATATATGTGTGTGTGTGTGTGTGTGTGTGTGTGCAACAAACATTTATTTTATTTTTTCCAGTTTCATGTAAGGGTAGTTTTCAACATTCATTTTCATAAGATTTGGAGTTCCAAATTTTTCTCCCTCCCTCCCTATCCTCCCCCCTCCACAAGACATCAACCAATCTGATATAGCTTATGTACGTACAATCCACAAGTGCTCTTTTTATCAGTTCTTTCTATGGGGGTGGATAGTAAGCTTCATCATTAGTCTCTTGGAATTGTCTTGGATCATTGTATTGCTGAGAGTAGTTAAGTCATTTACTATTGCTCATAGAACAATATTGCTGTCACTATGCTCGATGTCCTCCCAGTTCTGCTCACTTCACTATACATCAGTTCATATGAGTCTTTCCAGGTTTTTCTGGTATTATCCTGTTTGTCATTTCCTATAACACAATACGATTCCACTACAATCATATACCACAAATTCTTCAGTCATTCCTCAATTGATGGACATTCCCTTCATTCCCAATGCTTAGCCACCACAAAGAGTTGCTATAAATATTTTTTGTACAATTTTCCCCCCTTTTCTCCTTTTCAGGATTACTATTGTTAACTGTTTCCCTCCATCCTATTCCCTTCCCCATGACATTTACTCTATTATCCATCTTCTTTCACCTTATCCCTCTTCAAAAGGGATTTGCTTCTGTCTGTCCCCTCCCTCAATCTACCCTCCCTTCTTTTGCCCCTCTCTCTTTTTTTGTGGGGCAATGAGGGCTAAGTGACTTGCCCAGGGTCACACAGCTAGTAAGTGTCAAGTGTCTAGGGTCGGATTTGAACTCAGGTCCTCCTGAATTCAGGGCTGGTCCTTTATCCACTGCTCCAGCTAGCTGTCCAGCCCCTCTCTCTTTATGCCCTTGCCCTCCTATTTTCCTGCAGGGTTAGATAGATTACTCCACCCAATTGAGTGTATATCCTGCCTTGAGCCAATTCTAATGAGATTAAGGTCTTTGAGCCAATTCTGCTGAGTGTTAGGCTCATTTACTATCCAGATTAAATAGATTACTGCACCTAATTGGGTGTGTGTTAATCCCTCCCTGAGGCAACTCTGATCAGATTAAGGTCGTTCAGGCAGCTAGGTGGCGTAGTGGATAGAGCACTGGCCTTGGTATCAGGAGTACCTGACTTCAAATCCGACCTCAGACACATAACACTTACTAGCTGTGTGACCCTGGGCAAGTCACTTAACCCTAATTGCCTCACTAAAAAAACAAAAAAACAAAACAAAAAAAAACCCAAAACAGATTAAGGTCTTTGATCCTATTCTGATGAGTGTAAAGTTCATTTACTGCCGTGTTCCTCCCCATCTCTTCTCCTACTCCATAAGTCTTTTCATGTTTCTTTCATGTAGGACTTCACCCCATGCTACCTCTTCCCTTCCTCCTCCCCCAGTGCATTCCCCTCACCCCTCAATTTTACCCTAAAGATATCATCATGGGGCAGCTAGGTGACACAGTAGACAAAGCATCCACCCTGGACCCAAGGGGATCCCAGCCAAAACCTGGCCTTAGACACAAGACAGTCACCTACTGCATGATCCCAGGTATGTCCCCTGACTCCAGTGTTTTATGGTTCTCTAGGGTCTTGTGTTTGAAAATCAAATTTGCCATTCAGTTCAGGTCTTTTCGTCACAAATACCTGAAGGTCCTTTTTTTCATTGAAGTCCCATTTTTTCCTCTGAAAGATTAAGTTCAGTTTTGCTTTGTAGTAATCCCAATTCCTTTGCCCTCTGGAATATCATATTCCATGCCCTCCAGTCCTTTAATGTAGAAATTGCTAGATCTTGTGCTATCCTGACTGGGGCTCCACAGTACTTGAATTCTTTCTTTTTGGCAGCTTGAAATATTTTCTCCTTGACCTGAGATCTCTGGAATTTGGCTATAATATTCCTAGGAGTTTTCCTTTTGGGATATCTTTTAGGAGGTGATTGGTAGATTCCTTCAATTTCTGTTTTATCTTCTGCTTCTAGAATATTAGGGCAATTTCCCCCAACAATTTCTTGGAAGATGATGTCTAAGCTTGTTCCTTGATCATGGCTTTCAGGTAGACCAATAATTTTCAAATTATCTCCCTATGGACCTATTTTCCAAGTCAGCAGTTTTTCCCAGAAGATATTTCACATTGCCCTCTATTTTTAAAATTCATGTGGATTTGCTTTATTGTGTCTTGGTTTCTCATAAAGTCACTAGCTTCCATTTGTTCATTCTTAGGCAATTATTTTCATCAGAGAGCTTTTGTGCCTCCTTTTCCATTTGGCCAATTTGGCTTTTCAAGCTGTTGACTTTTTTCTCATGTCTTTCCTATATTACTCTCATTTCTCTTTCCATTTTTTCCTCACCTCTCTAACTTTATCTTCAAAGTCCTTTTTTGAGTGCCTCTATGGCCTTAAATGAATTCATATTTTTCTTGGAAGCTTTAGATATAGGGGCCTTAATGTTGACATCTTCCTCTGAGGGTGCACCTTGATGTTCCTTGTCACTAAAGAAACTTTCTATGATCCTCAACTTTCTCTCTCTGCTTATGTTGCCTTTCTTTTACTTGACTTTTAGCTCCTTAAAGTGGGGCACTGTTTCCAGGCTACACTATCCCAAGTTTCAGAAGGTCCCAGGTGGTATGATTTAAGGAGGAGTGGGTTCTTCACTCACCTGGCCTGTTCCCTGGTCCGTAGATGACCCCAGACCAACTTGCTAGTCAACCAGCTTTGTGTGTTGTGTTTGTCAGCTTCAATGAGCCTGTGCCCCTCCCCGACCTGGGCCACTGCTACTTGAGCCTATCTCCTGGTTCCCGGCAGGGGTGAAAAACCCAAGTTCTGCCTCAGCAGCAGCATAGACCCCTGTAGTCTTCCCCCTGCCCAGGGCTCAGCCCTCTCACCAGACTGTGAGCTTAGTTCCAGACGACACTGGTGCTTCATCTGATTCAGAGGCTCTGGGGGTCTCTTTCTCTGATGAGGCCTTCCTGGGAATGGATCTGTATCAGGGTGACTGTGGCGTTGGGCTTCACCCCTGTCTCAGCACAGCAGCTCCCTCCTTCCAACCTTCCAAGACATCCTCGTTTGGAAGATGATTTCACCACATTCTTCTGTGGATTTTGCTGCTCCAGGAATTGTCCTATGGCATTATTTGGATTTTTTGGAGTGATCATGTCATGAGTTCAAGAGCTCTCTATTGACTATATTTTTAAAAGCTCTCTAAGTTGTATTCATTTAGTTCATGAAAACTCAAACAGAGCTTGAGTTTCTAGAACTTCTGCTGAAATCAAGATCCTGTTAATAAAAGAAAAGACCTTGGTACTTGTAGATATGGTTCCTAACCCTGACTCTTACACCAGAGATAAAGTAGTCATATGACCTTACACAAGAAGACAATTTAGTTGCCTTATTAGAAAAAGTACTGGCCTGAAAATCAGAGGAATTGCGTTTGAAGGTAAGAACTGTTGGTTAACCTCTTTGTGAACTTGGGTAAATTATTTACCCTCTCTGAGCCTCAGTTTTCTCATGTTTA